>NC_142160.1:313030-616060 GCF_024610735.1 Ursus americanus | reverse complement strand
ATGGATCCACTCTCCTCCATGTTGTTACCATGCTTTCAAAGCACCTGTCTCTGCCTGTAGTCAGTGGTGTACCAAATCGGGGATGGACGGGGTGGGGGGCGGGGTGGTCCACCAGGTCCATCTGTGCAGAACTTAAAAAGAATCACGAAACCAAAATGTAATCTTTTTATCATCACCATATGCTAGTACTTCTGAACAGTGTGATAAAATGCTCCTAAAAAAAACAAAACAGATAAAGAACATTTTCAACACTGGAAGCTTCCTTAAGGAAATGTCTTAATTCTCTGTTCACAGATGCTGAGAAACTCAATCCCATACGTGTTTAGGGTCCCCTGGCCTTGTGAGGGTGTTGGAAGGCCTTCTCCTGTGAGTAAGCGTCCCCTCCCCCTTGGGGACTACTTACCTCCTCTCCTGTGAGTGGGCTGTTTCTACCCTCCCCCCCTTCTCAACCATCCCTGGGGAGGGTCCGGAGCAGCCTTCTACCTGGGCCAATCCTCAACACTATCAGCTTGTTTTCCTGACTCACTAGCTTCATTTCACTACTATTCCTGAGGCCTTGCCAGGTGCCCAGTGGTGCTCTAAGCTGTTGTCAGAGTTGGGTCTGTAGCTCTGTGTTGAACCACTGATCTGAAGCTGGATTTTCCTCATATACTTCAAAGCAGTATATTGCAACATATTGAATGCAGAAGCAGATGTGAGAATCCAACTATCTTCTATGAATCCAAACTTTAAGATTTGCAAAAATGTAAAACAATTACCACTCTTCTCTATATTTTGGGGAAATGTTTTTGTAAGCGTAATGTTTATTTATACAGATGTATCCATTTATTTGAGAGAGGTCGCAAGCGCCAGCGCAGGGGTGGGGGAGGGGGACAGGAGGAGAAGCAGGGTCCCAGCTGAGCAGAGCCCAGGGGACCTCAATCCCACATGGACATCATGCCGCGGGCCCGAAATCAGGAGTTGGATGCTCAACCCACTGAGCCACCCACCCAGGTGCCACCAAATCGTCATGTTTATTTTTAAATGTTAAAGTATTCCTTTGAATTTCACATTTACAATACGGTAAACATCGACACAAACAACCCACATTAACAAAAGGCTTCTGAGGCCCTCAGTCACGTTTAGGACTGCAGCTCTAGAAGGCGGCACCGAGGCGCCGGGAGGAGGGGCTCGCCACTAACCCGAGCCTCGTGCTCAAGGCTCCATAAAACCTACTCGTCAGGAGCCACGCTTCCAGCTGCAGGAAGTGCGGAGGACAATGCTTCCACCTCATGGGACTGCTGGGGTGGTTCTGCGCCAGGTAACGAGCAACCCCGTGCGAGATGACTCACATCCCACTTCACAGAAAAGGAAGCGGGGGCTCAGAGACGCCAAGTGCCTTGCGGGCCTTCCACGACTGAGCAGTTCGACGCTCACGGACCACCGGACCACACCCTCCCCGGACCACCGTAACCTCCAGCCTGCCTGGACACCCGTTCCCCAATTTGCGGGCCCGCTCGGCAGCCCCCTCCCCGACTCCCCGCCCGCCGGATCTCTAGTCCCCGCCAGATCAGTCGTGGGCGCCGAGCAGCCGCCGGCTCCTCCCGCTTGCCTCACTTCCGGCGCCCGTCCGGAAACCTCCTTTCCGGTTCTCAAATCCGCGCTCCGGAAGTGAGTCACCGTGCCAGCACCCAAGATGGCCTCCTGTCCATCCGCCGCGGTGGTCAAAGGAGGAGAAGCGAGCGCAAACCCGGAAGTTGCCCGGTTCAGCCATGGCAGCCGCCGGGGGCGTGGCTTCCGGCGGCCGGAGCCTGGGAGTCGGGGCCACAGGGTCGAGCGGAGGCCGTGGCTGACAGGCGCTCCTCCCCCGACGGCAGCGGCTGGTGCCCAGGCGGACCCGCGGCCCCCAGCTCGCGGCCGCGCCGGGGGATGGACGAGGGGAAGATGGACGAGAATGAATGGGGGTACCACGGTGAAGGCAACAAGAGCCTGGTGGTGGCCCACGCGCAGGTGAGCGGCGGAAGGTCGGCGCGGTCCCGGGCCCTCACCCTGCCCCCGGGGAGTTCCGCGATCCCCCAGCAACATTCCCTCCCAGGATCGGTTCCGCGACCCCCTGGTATCCCTTTCCCCGCCGCAGGTAGTTCCGAGTCTCCCCAGCAACACTCCCCCTCCCCAAGGGTCGGTTCCACGACCCGCCGGCACCCCTCTCCCCGCGGATCGGTTTTCCCGCACCCCCTGCTCCGCGCCGGGTAGTTCCGCGTCCCCCGTATCCCGGTCCCCTTGGGTCAGTTCCTCGTCCCCCCAGTGTCACCCCTTCCCCCAGGTCAGGGCCGCGTCCTCACAACACCCCCCTCCCCGCCCCGGCCGACGGCCCAGCCGCGAGAGGCCGCCCCGGGGGTAGCCGGAGCCCGCATGGGGGCGCGGGCAACTCTGGAGGAAGCAGCGAAGTGCCGGGGATGCTGTTACCTCCCGAGACGCACGGAATTGCTGTGCTCCTGGCAGCTGCTGTTAATAATGGAGCCTTGCCCAGGGGTTCTCCAGAATCTTTTAGAATTTAAAGGGTTTCTCTTTCTTAATTCAGTGAGGGGCCGGAGTTTCAGAAAGTGCAATAAGGACTCGCAAGGGAGTGAACCCAGAAAGAGGAGCTTGTGGATTTGTGTGAAGCCCCAAACCTCTTTTTGCTGATACAATCAGGCTGGAATGTCGTGGGCAGGGGAGGAGCCCTAGGTGTCACCAAGGGGTTAAGAGCTAGGGAGTTGGAGTCACACAGCTGGGCGCCATCCCAGTTCCACCACGGCCTGGCCCAGGCGCACTTTCTGCATTTGCAAAGGGGAACTAGGAACAGAATCTCTTTTGTGGACTTTCTAGAAGGATGAGGTGAGCAGGTGTGGGTGAGTGAACACTGTCATCCCCTTTGGACTCTGGTGAGTGCTGACCCAGTCCAACATATCCTACCAGCAGTACCCCGCTCTGTGGTTTCTGTGGTAGGGAGCTGCAGTCACCCAGGTGGCCCCTGTGATCTGCCTTTGCACGTTGTTACCCATTAGCACCCTCAGGAAGCTGAAGGTCAAGATTGTTTAGATGAATAATGGGCAAGGCTTATCCTAAAGCTGTTCTTTGCGCGGTCTCCTGGGTCTTCCGTGGTGTTTGAGGGTGGTGTGGAGCACGGGATATTCCAGCATGGGTCCCTTTAGTTGTGGGGTTATTGTGGTGACCCCTGAACCCTTTCACAGAAGAAATGCTCATGTTTCAGTTGCGGAGTATGATGGGTGGTGTATCTTAAAGTCGCATAAGACTAAGGCTTCCTTTCGAGTGGGGCTAGTTACTGAGTTTCAGGAGTGTCCGACGGAGGAGCAGACTCGGAGTAAAAGAACAGAGGCTGGAAGCTGGGAGGCCTCGGGTGACCACCCCCCCACCCCCGGCAGTCCTGCCCTCATAGCTCACCCTGGCTCTTAGGGCTTGTGTTTCCTTTCCCTTTTCTACTCAGTCATCCGGCTATCCTGGACCTGTGCCCTTCATGCTTATTTTAAGTCTAAATTTGTTCTGCTACGCTCATTCCTGCGTCGTGGTTGTTAGCTCCTCGTTGCAAGTAGTCTTGTGGTGAAACGTTCCCACCAAGTGAAGTTTCTGACCGTGCGTCTTGAATGTGGAGAGGCCTTTGTGCTTTGCCTGGGCCTTGAGGCGTGGAAAGAAGGGTAGAGGCCAGGAGGCAGCGTTTCAGGGCCCCGCTGTGTGTGCGCAGGGGACGGTGCTCCTGCTCCGCAGACCTGCCTCCTTCAGTCCAAGGGAGAGGGCAGCTTTGCCGGGGTTCTTGCGGGTCAGGGGACTGTCACTTTCCCATTCAACTTTCAAAACTGAACGTCCTTAAAAAGTGCCAAGGCCGTTTTCCCTCCTGTCCAGCATCAGGACGTGGGGTGCCTTCAGGCAGCCAGTCCTGAGGCCCAGGATCTGCACTGAAGGAACATGGGGTGACAGGCTGCCGCGAGGGCTGGCAGGTTGGGAGCCTTTGAGGAGCGCAGACTTGTAGACCGTGGGGCCTGGGTGTGAAGGAGCCAAGTGCGGGCTTCGGAGGGCTGGGCGGTGTGAGACTCGAGGGTAGGCCAGTTCCTGACAGGGTGCTATATGCTTCCCGGTGGCCCCTCCATGCCACGGTGGGCCAGGGGCCCCGTACCTGCCGCCCTGGGCCTGGCGCTCAGCACCCCTGGGTCCAATGCTGACCTTTGTGCTGCTCTGAAGCTGTGGCCTGCCCGGCTTCGTACCCAGTGGGACTCCAGGCACCCACCCCTGGTGGAGGGGTCTCAGGCAAGGGCGTCTCCCCGGTGGGCATGCCTGGTCCTCCACTGCTGCAGCCCAAAGACGCTGTGGCTCTTCTAGCGGCCAGTCGCACTTGCGCTGAGCTGTGCTCAAGCCTGTGGCTGCTGTCCTGCGTGCTGCCACGTGGGATTTCTCTCTCTGCTTCTCCGTCTGCACTCACCTCCTTACCTTCTCGTCTCAGTGGCTTTGGCTCTGCCCTGTGCTGGGAAGGTTGCTGCGAATGTGGCTTGTTACTCCGTCTCTGAAGTGTCCCCAGCGGTGGGAGCGAGCTGCCCTCCATCCTGCTCCCCTCACCTGGGGGTCATCACGCTCGGCTCCAGGGATGCCTTCCTCCCTGCTGACAGGTAAACACGAAAGACCTGCCAACAAGGATCTTCTGCAAAAGTGCGAGGGAAGCAGCTCGTTTCTGCCTTCTCAGGTTTTACAGCCTTTCTAAGATTCTGAGGGGGGTCAGAGTCTTTACCTCTGCTGTTGTTTTGATGGCCTGGGTGTCTGGGTCCTGAAGATGCGAGGTTCAGGCAGTCAGGAGCCGTCGGACTCCTCCTCTTCTCATCTTGGGTTCAGGGTTCTGATTCGTAGATCGTACATAATGGAGATGCTGCAACAGATGGTGGTGGTTCTGATCTGGGCTTGTTTTTGTGTTTTTGTTTTTGAATATGGCATCTTCCCAAGCCCTGGGCCACTCCGTTCTTTAATTATCTGCTGAATCTAGTTTAAAGAATCTTAACTTTTTGTTGTCTCTAGTATTTTTTTTTTTTAACAAGTAGCTTATTTTCTATTTGGAATTTTTCACGGTGCTCATCCAAATCGATACAGCTGATGCGGTTCTTTCTCGGGGAGGCCTCTCCAGAGAGCTCTGCTCGTGGCCCTGCCTGTAATTGTTCCCAGGATCACCTGTAGTCAGTCACATGTTACGATTCGTTATCCAGCCCCGACCTGGATGAGGTGAGCTCTGCCGTCCTGGTGTGCGGGCTGTGCCCGCCTGGGCCTGGTCTCCCAAGGTGGCTCGGTGGCTTCCCCGTCTGCTGTGCGTTTCCTCCTCAGTCCGGACAGCAGTTGCCCTGTTGACCAGGGACGTCTGCCAGGTTTCTGTGTCGCCTGCAGAAGGACCAGACTGCAGCACGGGCGCACCTGCCTCGCTGCGTGTGTGTGGATGCCTGGCAGGGCTGGGGGCCTTGAAGGCTCCCCGCAGACCTCGTGCTTCTCTAGGACCATGCACTGTGTGTTCCGTGCAGTTGGGGTTTGTCTCAAAAGTCCTTCTACTTCTCTTCTGGCTGTCGGATTTTCCATCCCTTCAGGGACCACCTGAGTGCCCCTTCTGCTCCAGCCCCTAGATGTCCGGCCCCCAGATTTCGGCCGGGCTGACACCTCCACGGTCTTGCTCCCACCCCCCCTCCCTGCTTGAATCTTTGACTGCATTATTCCTGTGGCAGCTGTGGGTATAGACCAGGCAGCTGGAGTTTGGGAAAGAGAATGTCCTGCCTGCCGCAGGCCCCTGCTGTGCCCACATGCCCCTCCTGTCTGGCCTCCCTGTGGCGTCCTGACTGCCCCCTGTGACATGGCTTGCTGCTGTCTGCTCTATGTGGGGCTGTCAGCCCAGCACCTGTCCCGGCCCTCAGCCCGCATGCCCTCACCACACTGTGGGCAGGGGTTCTGTCACTGGTGTTCTTACAGACTAGGCTGTGGCTGGGCCTCACGAGCAGAAGGGCCGGGGCACCGGGGGCAGCACCCCGAGGGGTGACTTTCTGTTGCGTTTCTCTCCCTTTCCCTTGGAGGATGTTGCCTGGTCCCCAATGCCTTTCGGTCTTCCCAGCGTGTTCTGGGCCTGAGGCGGTGCACCTGCTGGTTCCCGCAGGTGCAGGGCGACCCTCCCCCTCGTCTGTGCCAGGAGGCCCTGAAGCCTCGATTCCACTGCGGGTTCCCTCCTTCTGGCTTCTCATGGGCAGCTGTCCCTCATTGTGGTGTTTTTGTGGTCTTTCATTCTCATTTGATCCTAATTACTGTTTGCTGTCTCAGCCCAAAAACAGAATATTGGAGGGAAGAAAGTGAAAAGCCCCCAATATTTTCCCACTAAGAGAATAATTTTTGTCACCGCTTTGGTGTACTTGCTTCCATTTTATGGTTTTATTGGGTTCTTGGGAATCCTACCTGTCTGTTTTTGTTTTCCGCTTTTTTACTCAACCTCAAGTGTCAACATGTAGAAAATCCTTTGCCCCCGTGTTGAAGGCTGCAAAGCCCTTGGGCGGCTGGAGTCCCCTTTCTGCGCCGTCAGATATTCACGTGGCTGTGGCGTTAGGGCAGGCTATGCTGAGGTGGGTTCTCCGTGGGTCACAGGTGCGTCTCCCAGGCTGCTTGGCACACGACATGCCCCCCCCCCCCCAGCCTGGGACCTTCGAAGCAGCGAATGCTTCTGTTCCTCTTTCTTTATTAAAGATTTTATTTATTTGACAGAGAGAGAGACAGCAAGAGAGGGAACAGAAGCAAGGGGAGTGGGAGAGGAAGAAGCAGGCTTGCAGCGGAGCAGGGAGCCCGATGTGGGGCTCGATCCCAGGGTCCTGGGATCATGCCCTGAGCCCAAGGCAGATGCTTAACGACTGAGCCACCCAGGTGCCCCTTCTGTTCCTTTTGTAACTGAGAAGTTGTGCCCTTTGGTGTGGGCTTTGAGATGGTTTAATGTGTGTGTGTGTGTGTCATGCCCCCTTCGCTGACTTTTTCAGCTTGTGAAAATCCTAGACCCTCTCGTAGTGTCCTGGAGGGCATGAACGGTGGGGCCCCCGCCTCAGTTCCCTGCAGGCTACCCTGCGTCAGGCTGCAGGGCCTCCCCAAGGTGTCCCTTGCTCTCCGCTTTCCCGGCCTTTTGTGTTGGACGGACGTTAAGAAGTTGTCCCAGTTGTTACTCCCTGGAGACACTGTCATTGGTGATGAGTCCTTTTAGACTTTTTCATACAAACCGAGGGTGTATACCTTATTTAAAACTTTTTATTTTATGAACTTTATTTTTTACTTTTTTAAAGATTTTATTAGAGAATGAGAGAGCATGAGCGGAGAGGGGGTTAGGGGGAGAAGCAGACTCCCCGCTGAGCAGGGAGCCCGATGCGGGACTTGATCCTGGGGTTCTAGGATCATGACCAGAGCCTAAGGCGTTCGCTTAACCAACTGAGCCACCAGGTGCCCTGTTTTATGAACTTTTAAAAATGAAGTGTGACAAACCTGCAGAAACATGCCTGATCGTAAGTGTATATGTAGCTTGATTATCACAGAGCGCATAGACCTGCAATCCTGTGACCAGCCCCTTCTAGAGCGTTCCTCAGGGGCAGTCCCACGCACCTGCGGGGTGGTCGCCAGGTCTTGCTCTTGCTCTTACGAGCTTTTGAACTTGACATGAATGGAGCTGTAGCCATATGCACGTGCACGGGTACGTTTGAAGCCCCTTTGTGCCTTTCCTCGCTCCTCCGTGGATGACGACTGCACCTCTGTGTCTGTGAACATCGGTCTCAGTTTTGGCGCTCCGCAGCGTGGACGGCGTGCTGCCGTGTTCAGCCACGGCGCTGTTGTTGGCCCCTTGGGTTGTTTCCATTTTACCTGGAATTAGGAACCACGCGCCTGTCTGGAGCAGCTGCAGTCTCCCGTGCACCGCAGCTGTTTCTGTAAGATCGATTCCTGGGAACGAGCTGGCTGGGCCAGAGGTGTCCGGTTTTCCTGGCTGCCCTGGGACCCAGGCCTCGTCCGCCTCCCCATAACCACCCCCTTGTCCCCAGGCTTGGGGTGGGCACTGACCAGACTTTGTTTCATTTCCCGATAGCGTTGTGTGGTGCTGCGTTTCCTGAAGTTCCCTCCAAGCAGGAAGAAGGTAAGATTGATGAGTTTGCCACCCCGTCATTAAAACAATTATTTAAGAAAACTTGTTTTTTTTTCCTAATGCAGAAGTATTAGTGCTAATTGTAGCAATTTAAATGTGACACAGCATTGGGCGCAGAAAGTGGGGTGTCCGTAGTTCCTGCGGGGCCAGCGTTTTGACCTGCCTGGGTCACTTTGGGACCCCTGGGAAGGTCCTGGGTGCTGAGCCAGGAGCGGGCAGAGAGCCCTGCTTGTGGCCAGGACACCCGGGGCCAGGGCTCAGCTTCGCCACCCTGCTGGCTCGGTTTCCCCATCTGTGAGACCATAGCTGTGACAGGTGAGTTGGTGCAGCTGGTGGACGATGGCACAAGTCACAGCAGGCCAGGTTTTGTTTGCTGAGTCACCCAAGCATGTGGACATGCTCAGCGAGCCGTCCCCCAGTGGCAGTGTCTGTCTTCCTCCAGTTGGGGAGCGGCTGTAGTGTTTGTCTGGGGGTGATTAAAAAGAGCAGGCAGGGGCCATGGGTCCTGCCCCACAGTGGGGGGTGGGGTGGGTGGAAGGGGCCCCGGATAGAGTGCGGGAGATGAGTCTGCGCTCTTCCTGGTCGGGAGCCCTCACCAGGGGGCAGGTGAAGTGGATGGCTGTGGAAATGAAGGGCCCTGCAGAAGGACACAGGGGGACTGAGGGATAAAGCTGGGGGGCCTAGGACGGTGTGGTCAGCGTGGAGGAAGGTGGCCCCGGGCGGGAGGGCGTTTGCTGCCTCAGCTGCTGCGAGAGGCGTGCAGGGTGTTGTGGTTCCACCGAATGGAAGCTGGAGCCTTCTGCAGGCAGCTCGCAGCACCCCTGCCCCCGAGCAGTCTGCAGCGCCTGGAAAGGCCACGTTCTCTGGATGCCTCTGTCAGCGTTTCCTGCTCAGACTCACTGAGGCAGCATCTTCTCAGGCAACAGTTTGCCTTTATTTTATGAACGGTACGCCGACACTGGCCGTGTGAGTGGTGGGGAGTTGTGTGGGGTCGTTCTGTTGACAAGAAGAGCTTTCTGTCAGGAACTCTGTGGCCACAGCTGTCGGTGCCCCTGGGAGCGCTCCGGCTTTTCCGTCGGGCATTGTTCCCACGCAGGCTGCGGTCTGCGAGTGGTACGGGGCGTGGGGGGCCCCTCAGTTCGGGACCTTCTGAGAGCCCGCAGCCTGCTGGCCTGAGAGCCCTGCCATCTGCCCTCGGACTTGCTGCCCTGGGCCAGAGTGAGGGGACTCAGGGCTGGTTTCCTTTCTCCCCCAGATCTCACAGTCTGTTGGGTTAAGAGCCTCTGACGGGGGTGGAAATAGTCTACATTTGGCTGCTGAGGCCCAAAATCAAAATAGCTGGTGATTTTTGGCTGGGAAAGATTTTCAAAGTCTATTGGTTAGGGGCGTGTCCTGGGTGGGAGGAGGGCAGGGGGTGTGGAGGTGCAGGACGGGAGCTCCGGTGGGTCTGGCGGTCTCCGTGGTGAGGCTCCCCTTCCCCTGAGGCCCGGGCACCTGGTGTGTGTGTGTCCACGACATGGCAGCCCTGCGTGGTGCCGGTTGCTGCCCTGGTCATTGAGGCCTCCCTGTGCTTCTCTTTTACAGACCTCAGAAGAAATATTTCAACACCTACAGAACATAGTGGACTTCAGCAAAAATGTCATGAAAGAGTTTTTGGGGGAGACCTATGTCCATTGTGGGGTGAGTGACCTTGATTTACACAGTCTGAATTCACAGGCACATTTCGTGTCAGTAGTACCAGCTTCTTGACTGTAGTTTGGACCTTTGTGCTTCCTGACAGCCCTTGTGTTCCAGTCTCCAAGTGCTTCTCTCCAGGGTTACACGGGAGGCATGGAGCTGGTAGTCCTAGTCCCATTTTCTAGCTGAGAAACGTGAGGCTCAGAGAGACCACATGAGGTCTACATCAGCCAGGACCCCTGGTCCCCGCCACCCTGCCGGCAAGAGGGGGCTCCAGCTTGGTGAAGCTCTCAGGGCGGATCCGGACGGCATCACTGAGCCCTCTGCTGCCGGGGGTCCTCTGCTTCCCCGGTGGGCCTGCTGTGGACCTGGCAGGGCGGTGCTGGCTGCTGCCCGGGGGGCCTCAGTACCTCCTGATATAGGCTCAGCGAAGGGCTCGGAGCGTCTGTACGACGTCGCCCTGGCTGTCCCAGCTAGTGGTCTGAGAGATGACCTGTCCTGGACTTGGGTCTTTCCTTTCCACGGCATCCTGCTGGCCTCAGAGGTCAGCCCTGGGCGGTACGGGGCTACACAAGGGCGAGAGTGCCCAGGGCCGTCCTGGTGAGGTCCCCAGCTGTCCAGTTGAATTGTGAAGGCCAGAAACCCACGGCTGTGGGAGCCCCGTGTCTCTGACCGGCCTGGATGGTGTCTCAGCAAATGCAGCCATGCCGACTGCCAGCTTTCTCCTTGAGGAGAGGGCGTTTTTCTGGTTCGCAGCACTTGGGGGTTGCTCTAAACCTTTCTCCCAGGAGGGGCCCGTAGCGCGGCGGGGAACTCAGGGTCCCAGCCGACGGTGGTCTGGCCGGTGGGAACGGCATCAGGATGTACCCCCAGGGTCCAGGATGCGCTCTGGCTCCAGGTGGCGTTGTGTTTGTCCACAGTGGGTAGGGCTCTGGGCAAATGAGGTGAGCCCACAAGGTCACATCCCGGGAATATCCACCCCACTGACACTCGTCCTCTGCATGAAGACACTGCCAAAGTGAAACATAGCCTGCTTTTTCTTTCTTGGACCTGGGCCCTGGCGCGGTTGAAATGCAGGAATGTGACATCTCTGGTCTACACAAGGCCACGTTCAGGCAAAACCAACATGTGTAGACACTGACTGCTGACGCCAGTTGCTGAAGGAGGGGGTGGAGTCCTGGCGAGAGCCTTTCCCTCCCCTGTGTCCTGGGACAAGACATAGACAGGCCCGCGCGGGAGTGAGGCCCAGACGGAGTGACAGGCACACCCGTCATGCCCGGTTTGGGGACTGGTCTGGGCCTGTCTGCAGGGGTGCTGGAGGTTAGGAAACAGGGAAGAGGCTGTTTCCCTGGTGCCTTCAGGTCTTGCATCTTAGAACTGCAGGGGTTGAGACACTGATGGCATTTTAGAAGTGTGGCCTTGCTTTTGTGGACCTAGTTCTCCCAAGGCGAATGCCACCGGGGCAGCCTTGATTTCCTATTTGAACTTGATGTGATGATAAGTGAGGGATGCTGTTCTCCTGGGGGAGCGTCTGGAAGACCGTGGACATGCTGCTCACCTGCCAGCCCTCTAGGCTGGTGGCTGTTCGTCCTTCTCTGCAGCTGTCCCTGCACCCCTTCGAGGGCAGGTCCCGTCAGCAGGGACGCAGGTGTGGCTACGCCGTCCATGTTACACTTCCGGGAGAGGAATTCTGTGGTCTTAACTGTGGTTCTTCCTAAGTTAATACTTTGTGCAGGTGCTGGCCGCCTGCCCTGCTGACGACTGCTGTCCTTCTGTCCATCCGTCTGTCAGTCCGTCAGGCAGGATGGTGTGGTTCACGCTGGTTCAGGAGTCTGAATCAAGGGTTGGTAAATGTAGTCAAGGGTTAAGGATGCCTAAAATAGAACTCATCGTAAAATTGGTTATTTAAGGTTGTTTAAAGAAATGCAGTTCTACTTTTTACCTTGGTGACTGACGTAGGCAAGGGGGCTGGTGGGCGCTGTGCTGAGAGCAGCTGAGTCACCTGTGGCTCCGGGTGGATCCCATCTGCTCCCGCGCTCCTGTCTTGGCGGGACTTCTTCTCGCACTGGGTGAGCACCGGACGGTGTGGGAGCCGAAGCGCAGGCGTGGTGACCGACGTGGAAGCCAGTGCTCTGAGGAGGGCCTGCCGCTCTGTGCGCAGAAACCTTCGTGTCTGTTTGATCTGGTTGCGTCCTCAAAACAACGGGGCAGCTTTTATTCCTAAACCCACATACTGAGTAATTTTTTTAACGTAAAATCTGCATAAGATGAAATCTGCCATTTTCACCGTTTTTGAGTGTGCAGTTGTGTGGCGTTAAGCTGCGTTCACCCTGTCGCACTGAGTGTTTCGTACTTGTTCTTACAGGAGGTGGTTCAGCTGCCTTTAGATTTCGTGAAACAGCTTTGTTTAAAGATACAGTCTGAAAGACCAGGTAAGACCTCGAGCTTGCAAATTCTGTTGGCGATTTCAATATTCCGTTTGGAAAGTGTTCAACACATTACTCGTGTTAGGTCGATGTAGTTTTCAGCGGTTCTGCTGCCGGAAACTTAATTCTTAGCTGGAAGTGCTTGGGGTGCGTGACTACGGTTCTGGGCGTCAGATACTCACCTCCCTGCGGAGAGCATCTGAGCCATGAAATGCATTCGGGACCGAAGGGGAGCTGGCGTAGCGCAGACTTAGGGTGGGGAGGGCGGCTGCGGCGGTCCAGCAGACTGTCGCGTCGCCCAGGAGCGGGAACGCACCTGCGTGCTCATCGTCCTGCAGGCAGTGGACAGACGAGAATCGCAGTGGGTGACAGCCTCTCTACCGCCTCCGCGCCTTCCTGCACTTGCTCGTGGCAGCAGTGACGCTGAGCACACGAGAGCTTGTCCTTTCAGCCAGAGACCGGATGTGGTGTCCGTGGGGGCAGGTGGCCCTTCCGTGATTCGGAAATAGAAAGCAAGCAGGACAGTTGTGCCCTGGAGCCTCTCGTGTGGGGTGCTGTGCGGAGCAGGGCTCTGGTGGGGAAGGAGGCCACTGACGTACCCCAGCAGGACTGGGTCTCGGCTGTTCCTCCCCAGATGAGGGCAGACTGGTGCCTGCTCTGGGCGCTCTGCATCGTCATTTTGTTTCATAATTATCCATTAAACGTATCCGACGTGGCAGTCGTGAGAGCTGTCCCTCACTGTAGTAATGCCTTGTTACTGCCCTCATGACGTGCATGGAGGAAGGCTGACTCCCCCCGGGGCCCAGAGGCTGCGTCTTGTGTGGCTCCTGGGCCCCGCGTCTGGTGGGTGGACCCAGGAAGCAGCTGTTGGAGGGCTCTGAGGGAACTCCTCGCTCAGCTCCTGGGCCAAGGGAGTTGCAGATGTGGGGGAGGTCCCCAAGACCACCCCCACTTCTGGCAACACTTACACAGTTGGGGACCCCCCCAATGACCTTGGGTCCGATGATTTGCTAGAAGGACCTGAACTCCCCGTTATCCTCATGGCTAAGGCTTCTCGCACTGAGGGACGCAGGTGACACCCAGACCAGGGGAGAGGCTCTGGGGCATGTTTGAGAGACACCTGCCTGAGCTCCCGGGCGGCTTCTCCACTGGATCTGTGCGCCCCTGCTTGCTTCTGGCGATGAGGTGTGACCACATGGAGGACGAGTGCCAGCCTGGGGTGCGGCTGGGGCACACAGACACAGCTGGCCGCCGCTCTGGCGGCGGAGCCGGTTCCACAGGGCCCAGACCCCCGCCGTGAATCACAGTGTTACACTCGCGTGACCCAGAGTCCCCAGATAAACACTCCTTAGGCAGGACCTCCTGAGGCTTGGAGGGGCTCTCAGAGGTCGGAGGCCACTGCCTCTCTTGGGCAGGGCTGAGCCTTCCCCCGCAGGAGTCCACGTGTTGCCATTGGTCATCTTGTCTGTCCTGTGCTGATTCTCAGGTCTTCTCTTGGCTCTGTTTTTCAGAATCTCGCTGTGACAAGGACCTGGACACTCTCAGTGGCTATGCCCTGTGCCTTCCCAATTTGGCCAGACTTCAGACCTACCATTTTGCAGAGCACCGGCCGATTCTGTGTGTAGAGATCAAGGTGAACTTGCATCAGGGGGAAGATGTGGGGGAAGGAGAACGAGGGTCTGTGAGTCTCTGCCTGGAGTGCACTTTGCAGCAGAAGCTCCTGGGGTCCCCATGCTGGGCCTTACGGCCCCTTCCTGGCCCCCAACTCCCCTCGATTCAGCTTGCTTCCTGCTCCTCCATGTCTGTCACCTGCACCTTGCTGCTCTGGGTCCCCCCACTGGACAGAGCCTCAGCTCTAGGCCCATTCCTGGTGCTGGCACGTGGAGCTGGCAGGGGGCTGCCGCAGAAGGAATTGTGTTGGGTCCTGCCTTCCCTGTTTTCCTGGGAGGATGCTGCTCGCCAGGCCCCCTCCTCACCTCCTTCCAAGCCGTGCCCCTTGGCTGCTTGGTGACACCACAGTGCGCTCCAGGAGCTCAGTTCCCGTGGTGCCCGTCTGATGGGTGGTGCTCTCTTCCTTCGCTTCCTACTCAGGAGAGATCTCCCCAGAGGCCCAGAGTCTGTGCGACTTTCAGAGCCCTGGTTTGTCCCCCTGGTGGAGGAGGGCCAGGGCCTGGCTTCAGCTCTGCTGCCCGCTGTGCCCATGTCCCCCTCAGGAAGCCTCCCAGATGTCCCAGGCCGTTGTCTGTCTCCTTCCTCCAAACCTCTGTGGCAGTGTTTTCTGGGTGACCCCGTGGCCCTGAGCACTCACACCCCCAGGTGCTCTGTGTGGACTGACGTCCTGCTTGCCCAACCGGAGGGTGAGTGTCGCGCATCTCAGACGACAGGCAGCATAGTCTTGAGCCCCGACACTGTAGTTTTAAAAGGCAGCAGATGGGGGCGCCTGGGTGGCTCAGTCGGTTAAGCGTCCAACTCTTTTTTTTTTTTTTTTTTTTTTAAAGATTTTATTTATTTATTTGACAGAGATAGAGACAGCCAGCGAGAGAGGGAACACAAGCAGGGGGACAAGCAGGGGGAGTGGGAGAGGAAGAAGCAGGCTCACAGCAGAAGAGCCTGATGTGGGGCAAGCGTCCAACTCTTGATTTCGGCTCAGGTCATGATCTTGGGGTCATGGGATTGAGCCCTTTGTCGGGCACCGTGCTGGGTGTGGAGCCTGCTTACGATCTCTCTCTCCCTCTCCCCCGTCCCTCTGTCCCCTGCTCACGCGTGTGCGTGGTCTCTCTCTCTCTCTCTCTCAAAAAATAAACAAAAATAAATAAATAAAAGGCAGCAGGTGTTCTGGGAGCCTAACAGCTGTTAGATGGGCCTTCCTGGTCACTTCTTGTCCAGGGAAATGAGGTTCTGCTTCTTAGAGCTGGGAGCTGGGGCAGGCCCCCTCCTCGAGGCTCTCCTGTCGCATCCTGTCACAGAAGGAAGGCGGCTCTGGGTTGTGCTTGGTCTAGTCCGTGACGGAGGCACCTGTGGTTTTCCCCAATGAGAGCTCTGGCCTCGGACTCCGTGGCGGCCAGGATCGGGTGTGACGTGCTGAGGGAGGGGTCCGTTCCCACCAGGGCTGCAGATGAAAGCAACTCTCGGGGACGTAAAATCTCACCGATTCTCCTGGGTATCACGCTCCGTTATCTCATCTTCTGGAAGGTATGGGATTGGTCCCTAAACATTCTTTTCTTCCTTACTTGCTGATTTTGCAGCCCAAATGCGGGTTTATTCCTTTGTCCAGTGACGTGACGCACGAGGTGAAGCGCCGGGTGTGCCGCTACTGCATGCACCAGCACCTCAAGGTAAGGCCGGCGGGGGGCGTCTGCAGGTCGCCCACTGGAAGTGTCCAGTTCGTGGAGTTCAGTAAATTCGCATGATGGTGCTACCGTCATCCTCAAATCCCAGAAGCATTTCGTCACCTCACAGAATCCTGACCCCATTAGCAGTCAGTCCCCAGTCCCCTATCCGGCCAGCCCCTGGCAGCCACCTGCCCCTGGGGATTTGCCTCTTCTGGACGTTTCCTGCAAGTGGAATCCTGCAGCCGTGGCCTCTTTGTGACTGGCCTCCTCCCTGAGCATCACGGTTTTGAGGTTTTATCCACGCTGTAGCGTGGTCGACCGCTCGTACTGAATGGGAACGTCTTGTCCATTCATCTCTTGACGGACGTGTGGGTCATTGCTGCCTGTCGGCTGTTGAGAGTAGTGTTGCTGTGAACGTGCACGTGCTTGTTTGAGTCACTGCTTTCTGTTCTCGTGGGCTGAGTCCTAGGAGTGGACTTGCTGGGTCTTCGAGAAATTGTGTTTAATTTTTTGAGCAAAACAAGCTCTTTCCACAGCTCTCACACCATTCTGTATTCCCACCAGCCACGCATGAGGTCTGATGGCTCCACATCCTCGCCAGCACTTGCTGTTGTCCCTGTTTGTGATTATAGGGGACCCTCGGGGGCACGAAGTGGCCCCTCACTGGGGTTTTCATCCGCGTTTCCCTGATGGTTCGTGATGTTGCAGACCTTGTCACCGGCTCATAGGCCGTTTGTATGTTTTCTTCTGAGATATCTCGGTTCAAGTCCTTTGCCCATTTTTGAATTGGGTTACTTTTTGTTGTTGAGTTTTAGGGGTTCTGTATATATTTTGGGTATTAATCCTTTATGAGATATGTGATTAGCAATATCTTCCCCCATTCTGTTACCTTTTCACTCTGTCAGTAGTGCCCTCTGATGCACAAACATTTTTAATTTTACTGAAGTTTAGTTTTTCTTTTTCTTTTACTGCCTGTGCTTTTGGTGTCATAGCTAAGAAATCATCGCCTAAATCAAGGTCATGAAGGTTTTCCCGTATGTTTTTGATCCATTTTATGTTAATTTTTGTATTCGAAGGGAGATAGGGGTCCAATTTCTTTTGCATTTAATTCCAGTTTCCCCAGCGCCATTGGTTGAAAGGACTGTCCTTTCTCCAGGGCATGGTCTTGGCTCCCTCACCGAAGGTCTTGCGGCTGCGAATGTGGTGGTTTCTGTCCGGGCTCTGTGTTCTCCGTCGGCCCGCACGTCTGTCCGTGTTCTGCTCCGTCGGCCTGCACGTCTGTCCGTGTTCTGCTCCGTCGGCCCGCACGTCTGTCCGTGTTCTGCTCCGTCGGCCCACACGTCTGTCCTTACGCCAGGATGGCCCTTTGTTTCATTCTGTAGCTCCGCAGGCCGTTTTGAAATCAGGAAGTTTGAGTCCTCCAGCTTTGTTCTTCCTTTTCGTGTTTTGGCTTTTTGGGACTCCTTATAGTTACATATGAATTTGGGGATTGGATTTTTCATTTCTGCAAAAAAAGATCATTGGGATTTTGACAGAAATTGCAGGAATGCGTAGGTTACTTTGGGTAGTACTGCCGTCTTAACAGTATTACGAGTTACAATCCATGAACACAGGCCGTCTTTCCACTTACTTACGACTTTGAAAATATCTTTCAGCAACATTTATAGCCTTCAGGGTGCAAGTCTTTTACCACTTTGGTTAAAATTTATTTCTAGATATTCTTTCAGGATATTGTAAATATGATTATAAATGCAATTACTTCTTTAATTTTCTTCTCAGACTGTTTATTGCTGGCATATAGAAACACAGCTAAATTTTTTTGAAGATTTTATCCACTAGAGAGAGAGAGATAGAGAGAGAACGAGCGGAGGGAGGGGCAGTGTGAGAGCGAGAAGCAGAGTCCCCGCTGAGCTCAGTCCCAGGACCTTGCCGTCTTGACCGAGCAGAAGGTAACCGACGGAGCCCCCTAGGCACCCAACACAGCTGACTTTTGTATGTTGGTCTTGTATCCTGCAGCTTTGCGGCTTTCTTGTAGATTCTTTGGAATTTTCTACATATAGGATCATGCCATCTGTGAATAGAGTTTTCTTTCTTCCCTCAAGAAACCAGCTGGGCGTTCTGATGGGATCCACGAATTGCAAATCAATCTGGGAGGTGTCACCACCTTAACAGGATTCGTGTTCTGTGGACACAGGGTGTTTTTCCATTTATGCAGGATTTTAATCTCATTCAGTGCTATCTTACAGTTTTCAGTGTGTCAGTCTTATACTTCTTCTGTTAAATTTATCCCTAAGTTTTATTATTTTGGATGCTGTTGTAAGTGGTATTTTTCTTTTCATTTTCAGGTTGTTTATTACATAGAAATATAATTGATTTTTTAAATATATATTTTTAGTTGTGGTGAAACACACATAACAAAACTTACCATCTTAACCATTAAGTTACGTTGTTGTGCAACCGTCAGCACCATCCAGCTCCAGAACTTCTCCTCAGCCCAGCCTGAAACTCTGTCCACGTAAACACTCAACACTGAGCTTTCCTCAGCTCCCGGCGGCCGCCAGCCTCGTTGCTGCCTCCGTGATTTCACTGCCGTCGTTCCTCACAGAAATGGAGTTATGCAGGATTTGTATTTCACTTATGTTCTCAGGGTTCATCCATGTTGTGAAGTATGTCAGAATTTCCTTCCTTTTTAAGACTAATAGGCTGTTGACTATATAGACCCCATTTTTAATCCATTTATCCAGTGACAGACGCTGGGTTGCTTCTGTCTTTTGGCTTTTGTGAATAATGCTCCCGTGAACACGGGTGTGCAGGTATCTCTGAGATTCCACTTTCAGTTCTCCTGACTGTATGCCCAGAAGTAGGGTTGTTGGTCTTACGGGAACTGTTGTTAATTATCAGGAGCCACCATACTGTTTTCCACAGCACCTGGGCCATGTCACGTTCCTTCCCGGGACGTGAAAGTCCCACTTGCGCACACCCTTACCAACACTTGCTAGTTTGTTTTCTAACGGGCGTGAGGTGAGAAATGCAGTTGTTTTTTTGTACATTGATATCCTGTCACCCTTGATGAACCTGCTTCTTTGCTGTATTTTTTTTGTTTTTTTGGTTGTGGTAGTTTTTTAGGATTTTCTGTATACGTGATCAGATCACTTGCAAATAGGGATAATTTTACTTCGTTCTTTCCGATCTGGGTGCCCTTTGTTTTTCTTCCCTAACTGCTCTGGCTAGAACTTGCAGCACAGGGGCACCTGGGTGGCTCAGTCCCTTAAGCGTCTGCCTTCAGCTCAGGTCGTGATCCCAGGGTCCTGGGATCGAGTCCTGCATCAGGCTCCTTGCTCAGCGGGGAGCCCGCTTCTCCCTCTGCCTGCCGCTCCCCCTGCTTGGGCTCGCTCGCTCTCTGACAAATAAATAAAGCGTTAAAAAAAAAAAAAAACTTGCAGTACAATATTGTGTACAAGCAAGAGTGGACACCCTTATCTTGTTCCTGATCTTAGGCGGACGTTGTCAGTTTTTCATCACACAGTGTAATGTCACCATGAGCTGGTCATAGATGTTCTTTTTGAGTTTTTTGTTTTTCTTAATTATGAAAGACTATTAGAGTTTGTCCTACATCTATGGAGATGGTCCTGAGGTGCTTTCCTATCAGTGTGGTCAGTACATTGATTTTCATATGTTGAACCACCCTTGTATTTCTGGGATAAATCCCACTTTATTATAGGTGTATAAACCCTTAAATATGCTGCTAAATGTGGTTAGTTTTTATTGTTTTTATTGAAGGTTTTTTCTTAAGACATACTGGCCTGCAGTAATCTTTTCTAGTGATGTTTTGTTTGGTTTTGGTACCAGGGTGATAACTGGCTTCATAGAGTAAGTTAGGAAGTGTTTCCTTCTCTCCCCTCTAATTTTTTGGGAGACCTTGAGTATTGGTTCTTCTTTAGTCATTTGGTAGAATTACCTAGTGAAGTCACCTGGTCCTGGGGTTTCCTTTGTCGGAAGATTTTTGATTACTGAGTCAGTCTTTTATCATTATTCTGTTCAGATTTTCTGTTTGTTCTTGACTCAGTTTTGGTAGTTGTGTGTTTCTAAGAGTTTATGCATTTTGTCTAATTTGTTGGTTCATAATATTCCTCTAAAATTCTGTTTTATTTCTGCAAGGTTGGTAGTAACATCCTTTCTTTCTTTTCTTGTTTCAGTCGTTTTTCTTGATCTAGCCAAAGGATTGTAATAATTGTTGATCTTTTCAAAGAAACAACGAACGTACGGTTTGTTCTTCATTTTTCTCCCTGTGCCTCATTCCATCTGTTTCTGCATTAATCTTTACTATTTCCTTCCTCTGTCTGCATTGGATTTAGGGTGCCTTACTTTTCTAGTTTGTTAGTGTATAAACATAGGTTATTGATTTGAGATTTTTCTTCTTTTTTATATAGGTGTTTATAAGTATAAATTTCCATGTAATCCCTGCTCTCTCTGCCTGCCGTAAAGTTTGGTATGTTGTATTTTCATTCTGTCTCAGTTTTCTGATTTCCCTGTTGATTTCTTCTTTGACTCATTGATGATGAGGAATGTGTTTAGATTTCTCATATTTGTGAGTTTCTGTCTGTCTTTTTTTTTTTTTTTTTTTGCTATTGATTTCTAATTTCATTTCACTCATGTTTGGAGAATATTTGTATGACTTCATGTCTCCTTGGGAATGTTCCATGTTTGCTTGATCAGAACGTGTGTTCCGCTCTTGCTGGGTGGAGGCTGTCTAGATGCTTGTTAGGTCTGGTTGGTTTAGAGTGTGGTTCAAGTCTTTTGTTGTTAATTTTCTGTCTAGTCACTCATTAATTTAACCTCTTAAGCTAAACAGTCTAGCTCAGTTAATACGAGTTTACAAAAGCTCTGCTCCTTGTGGCTTTGTTGACTTCCCCTTCACAAATTAATCTTTGTACACAGTATGCTTCTCAATACAGATGCTTGACGACTGCCTTATGCCATGGGGAGGACATTCTGTCTTTAAAGGGGTTGGGATCAAAAAATTACAAACAGAGTGTATTTATATTGTCTTTCATGTTTACCTACCTGTGTAGTTCCTTTAGTGCTGTGCTCTTTATTTCTTCACATGGATTCCAGTCACTGTCTAGGGCCGTTTCATTTCAGCCTGAAGGGTTCCCTTTAGTATTTCTTGTAGGGCAGGTTAGCTAACAACAATTTTTTTAAGTTATTGTTTATCTGGCAGTGTCTTAATCACTCCTTCATTTTAAAGGGTAGTTTTATAGATGAAAAACTCTTGGTTGACACTTTTTCAGCACTGAGATTTTCCTGAATGCCTTCGACCAGTAAGTATTTGCTGAGGGGCTCCGTGTGCACACAGGGCCCGCCGTCAACACTCAGCATGGCAGCTGCAACTCTGCTTAGCCTGCATTTCCTCAGAACCTCAGAGCAGCAGAAGGTGGGGGCCTTTTAAGGTCCTTCCAGAGCCTTGTAGGTGCCCAGGTTATGCTGGAGCTTTCCAAAGCCCTGTGTATATCTCATTCCTCAGCTTTTTCTTTTTTAGCTCTAGGTTAGCCTAATTGTTTGCCACAACTTTTCTGTTACTGAATTGTTATCCACTCTCTCAGGTATCCATGAGTTGAACAGTGACCTGTGCTAGTTTTCACAAATGCCCCTTGGGAAAATGCCCCTTTTGCACTTGGTGAGCTCTGAGTCGGGTGACGAAGATGGGAAATCAAGGGATAGGTCACATAATGACCATTCTTTGGGAACGAAGGTTTGGAGAAACTTCTGGAGCCCCCTCTGGAGGCTGCCGGGCTTCTGTTTTCACCAGGATTAGGGTTGTTGGTTTTTAAGGTTTCCCTGGAACTAGAGAGAGGGGTGGGAACAGAGCATTAAAAATGCCACAAAGCTCAGTGTTCCTAGAGTTGGCCATTTTTCTTGAGTAAATGCTCCCCAGATTGTTGCAAGCCTTTGGTTAATTTTCAGAATTCTGAAAGTTTTGATTCTGACAGTTTGCCGGTTTTCTCATTGTCCTCATGGAGGAGAGAATTTCCAGAGGACTTTACTCCACTTTTGCTGATTCACCCCGTCTTTTCTTTGTGCTGTTGAGACTTTCTAGGCTGTTAGGGAAAAGAAGGTGTGCGAGCCGTTCCCTTTAGGAGAAGGTCTTCATTGTCACCATTCACTCACCATTCACTTGATGGATTTTTTAAGAGCTGGTTTTTACCATGAAGCAGTGCCTGCTGATTTAACTGACAAAATACGGACGGTCTCCGAGGGAACCCGTGTTGTCAGGTGGCACATCCTCGCAGACTTGTCTGTGCCGCACAGACACACGTCACCGAGTGGGAATGAGATGGTGCCTCGGCCACGTGTACCCTGGCGTGTGCTTGCACCTGCATGGACACATACACTTTCATAAAGCAAATACGGATCTCGCCATAAGTAGTTGCTCTGCTGATTGCTGTTTTCACTTAACTAACTTTGAGGATTGTTCGTTGTGTACCCTCAAAGGCTTTTTCAACGTGTATTTGGATATATGCACATATGGAGGCACCCTTTTTTTTTTTTTTGAAGCAAAGTAACATCATTTCCACTTAGCAACTTTTTTCCTTGAATAAATGTTGGTGATTTTTCATTTTGCCTCTTTCTGTAAGTAGCTGGATATCATTTATTCATTCCTTCATTAGCGCGTGGCCTTCTCCGTCCAGGCCCATGAGAGCAGATGCCCCGTGAAGTTGTTTCCAGACCTCACTATTACAGTCAGGCTGCAGTGAACATCCTTGACCTCGTGACTCCTCATGGATTTGCCAAGTCAGGGGTTACCCACGTTTAAAATTTGATGGAAACCAGCAAGTTGACTTTCAGAAGGTTGTGCCAATTTATCTTCTCCCCCAAAACGTGAAATTACTTGTTAGCCACACCCTCCTCTTCCTGACAATTACAATTGTAAAGATTTGTTGATCTGATTACCAGAATTTAGCTGTGTCATTTTGTGAGACTGTGTGCTGCTGGCTGCAGAAAGAGGCAGCTTTTGCTGTGTCATTTTGAAAAGGTCCTGGCTGCCAGCTTCTCTGCTCGTGTGGAGGGCTGGGCTGGCAGCCCCCTGAGGCTCAGAGGAGGGCTGAGGGTTCCAGGGGTTGGAGTCAAGCCCCGGCCCCCACTAGTGATGATGTGCCCCTGGAGGTGCTGCCCTCGTCATCTCAGGGGAGCATTGGCCGCGAACTGCCCTCTCTGGTCATTTATAGCACACGGTGCTTTCTTCACAGGTGGCAACCGGAAAGTGGAAGCAGATAAGTAAATACTGTCCCCTCGACCTCTACTCAGGGTAAGAGGGTACTTCTCCTTTGTCCTTTGTGCTGCCTTTCGTGGGGGTGGGGGTGGGGGGGAAGGGAGGCCACTCACCGGCTGGTAGTCAGGGTCCTGGGCAGAGCCCAGGATTCTTGCCTGGGGTCAGCTCAGCTGTGGGAGGCAGTGGCTGGGGAGCAGAGGGGGGTTGGGGGCAGTGATGGGGGTCCTCCCTGAGAAAGGCTGGGGGCCTATGGCTCCTTAGCCCCCAGAGCCCGAAGCCTCCAAGCAGCTCTCACAGGCACATCCGCTGAGTCCGGTCCCCTGAGCCACAGGCGGGTGAAAGCAAACACTGCTTGTCATTCTATCGATAGTGTCTTTTCCTTTTAGAAATAAGCAGAGAATGCACTTTGCCTTGAAGAGCTTATTACAGGAAGCTCAGAATAACTTAAAAATATTTAAGGTAAGAGTTGCTTCTCTTTCGTGGCACTTCTGTGGAGGGGCCAGTGGGTGTCTACACTGGGCTGGGCGAACCCCCGGAACTTTGGTCCTGGCAGATGAGGGTGCCTGGGCTGGGGCTGCCTTGGCACAAAGTCCTTTGGTCCTTTTTCCAAGCCTCGTTCCACAGGCGTGGCATCCTGTGACCCCTAGAGTGTGGGACGTTAGCTCCTGGACCACTGGGCGGCCTTGGCTCCCTGGATGCATGCACACAGCCCGCTTCTGGTTCTGGGACAGGATGGCCTCGACTCCATCGGACTGTGTCCCAGGGGCCCTTCTGTGCGTCTCTGAGAGAGCGGCCACACCTGCACCTTTGTTCGCAGTTGATGGAGGGAACGTGTAATTCCCAGATCTTGTCAGCGAGCGAGTTCTCAGAGCCCCGTGGCTCTCATCATGCCGTCCTGGCCGGGGGGTGGGGGGGTGGGGTGGGGGCGGGTTCTGCACAGGGAGCGTTCGCCATCGGCTCCGGCACCTTCCGCTCCTTCTCTGCCACCTGCCGGCCCCCTGACCCGGCTTCCCGAGACTCTGTGGTTGCCTGCCGGCAGGAGTCAAAGTCTCCACAGAGGAGAGGCGGTGAAGGGAGCAGGGCTGGCCCAGCGCTGGAGGAGGGCTCAGTGTGGCCTGTGCTGGAATGTGTCTGCTTGGATCTCCCTGGCCATCTCCTTTCCCGTCACCCCTGCCCCGGGTGCGTCCCCTTAGACGTTTCGTGTGAGGGAGAGTCTGCAGCGCGGTCCAGGCCTGCGAGCACTGCATCTGCGTGGAGAAACAGGGCTGTTGTATGCTGACAGCCCTGGGCCCTCTGTGTCCTGCCCCGGCCGGACGCCGCGGCTCTGCACACGGGTGTCGCTCAGAGTGAGCTGGGGACGGTGGGCGGGGAGCCTCTTCTTGACTTGCTTTCCCCCATCCGGCTCAGAAATCTGGTCAGAGTGAATAGACTTGAGCCTGTCTGCCTCCACCTCCCCAAATCTAGAAAAAGGGCTTCTTTCACAGTCCGTTTTTATTTTTAATTGTTATAAAGACTGTAGGGATTTTATATTTAAACCCTAAGGATACATTCTCTTTCATCCCGGGGCTGGTTTGGAACCTTCAGTGAGGAGGGCGGCTTGCCCAGCAGATCCTTTGCTGACTGCCTGCTCTGGGGCCGGGGCCTGGAGCCGGGATGAAGAGAAGTGACCCAGGAGGGCTTTTCGAAACACCGTCTGGAGCGACAGAGTGCGTTCCTGCGCTTGCCGTTGCCGCTCGAGCCGGGCTTTGGTTCCCAAGGTCAGGTGTGGGCTGTTTCCCGGGCCGTGGCTGGTGCCGCCACCATCCGCCGTGGGAGCCTCTTCCCTGTGTGCCCGAGTGTTCCGCACACACTCCACAGCTGTGGCTGTGTCCACCCCAACACTGGACACTTGTGGGGGACATGGCGCCTTGTCATGGAGCCTGGGACAATGGCACTCCACTGATGTCACATTCATCTGTACTTGTGTGGATTTTAGACACGGGGGAGAAGAGGCTTCTGCTGCCCAGCAGTCACTCAGTGGCTCACAGGCCTGGAGGAGGGCAGCTTCGTGGGCCGCGGCGGCTCCTGCACAGACCACAGGCCCAGCCCTGGCCCCGTCTCTTGGTGGCAGCCCAGTGCCCGGTTTTGCTTAGCGCTTCGCCTTGGTCTCCTTCCCCACCGGGAGCTCCTGCTTGCCCTTTGCCTGGCATACCTTCTTCCTGCTGTAAGGCCATCTCAAGGGTCAGTTGTCTCACGATGGCTTCCCCGGGTCCTGTGGCCAGCAGTGACCTCAGTTGTGTGCCTCTTGCTCCAACACGTGACAGGAGACACCCCAGGAGGTGTCATGCACACTCCCGCATCCCAGGACCCGGATGAGGGATGAATGCCCAGTCCACACCTCGTGGGCTGAATTGATTCTCATGTGCCACCTGGGGACAGGACAGTGACCGTCCTCCTCTGTGTTATCCACCTCTGCGTAACAGCCACACACCGGCTCTCACGGTTTCCGTGGCCTGGAATTGAGCAGCATAGCTGGCTCTGGGTCCCTCTTGGGGTCGTGTCCTCTGTGACATCTTGACTGGGGCCTGAGGCCGGGCTCAGGCGTGGGCAGGACGCCCTGGTTCCTTGCAGAGGGCGGTGGGGGGGCTCCAGGGGCTGCTCAGCATGGCCACGTGGCTTGAGAAGAGGCGTGAGAGGGAAGCCAAGCATCTTTCATAATGTGGTCTTGCCAGCGATGTGCTGTTGCTCCTGCTGCACGGGGGGAGGGGGCTACAGGATGTGAGTGTCAGGGGACCACTGGGGACTGTCCGGAGGCTGCTGACCACACCATCTCTCAGATGAGGGAACCAGGGGACAAGGAGTCGGTCACTCCCCTGTGGCTGGGTACTGCTCAGGCGTGCGGGGATCAGGGTCCCTTGGGTCACAGGGTCAGCCCACTGGGCGGCCCTGCTCACAGCCCTGGGGATGTTGGTGCCATGGGAGTGTCTTTGCTAGATTTGGTATTAAAAGGCAGGATGGCCTTGGGGATGAAACGGTCCACGCTGGTGACACGGGCAGTCTTGCGTGCCCCGGCAGGAGGTGTGGCCCAGCCTGTTGCAGGGGACAAGGTCCCCGAGATGCAGGTGGCCCACAGACACCCACACTAGCCAAGAAGTTTGCCTGCTCAGGGTCAGACTGACACTGTGTCCCTCAGGAGAACGGGTGTCACATGGCTTCTCGGATAACAGGCTGGGGGTTTGGGGGTTTGGGCTTTGGGCCGTGTTCTCCTGAGGGTTTGTGTTTTAGGCCAGGACCAGTCTTTGGTTTTTGAGAACATTTGTTCTATTCCATGTTCTAGTGGGATTTGCCTCTTGGCCAGTGACACGGTGCGTGGGGTGCTTTTTCTTGGGGGGCCACAGTGTTCAGGGGCCCTAGACGGAGACAGATGTCAGGTGTCAAGTGCTTCTGCTGCTCAGTGGGCAGAGACAAAGGTGTTCTGCCCCCAGCCCGTGGAGCTGACGTTTCCCTGTCTCCCCCCCGCCTGAAGAATGGTGAGCTGATCTACGGCTGCACAGATGCCCGTAGCCCCGTGGCCGACTGGAACGAGCTCGCACACCACCTGAAGCCCTTCTTCTTCCCTTCCAATGGCCTGGCCGGCGGGCCCCACTGCACAAGGGCTGTGATCCGGGAGCTGGTGCGTGTCATCACGCGGGTGCTGCTGAGTGGCTCGGACAAGGGCCGGGCGGGTGCCCTGAGGCGGGGGCCTGGGCCCCGGGGCCCTCGTGTCTGTGAAGCCAGCCCTTTCGGCAGGAGCCTGCGGCGCCAAGGTAGGCCACGCTGGGCGTGGGGGGCGGGGGGGGCAGAGTGGCGTGACCTGCCAGGGTCCTGCCTGGCCTCACGGAGCTCTTGCGGGAGCAGCCTGGGCCTTGTCCGGGCTCCCCACAGCTGGCCTCCCTGCCTCCCAGCCCTGCTGGGGAGACTCCCTGCCTCACCTTTTATCTGGGCTGTAGGGTTTTCCTCTAAAACACCACCCCCCACGTCTGTGTGTCCTCCATAGTTTGCCAAGCGCTTTCCCTGTGCCTCCGTCTCGTCGGCATGGCGACCCTGTGGGGTAGTTTCTCCCCAGCAGGTGGATAGCTGAGGCTCGGAAGGCTGGAGTCCCACAGCTCTGGGCCCTTTGAGGTGGGGTGGCCCCCGCCCCTCCCATTTGCCAGTGGGCTGGCTGTGACTCAGTGGGTGTCCCCGCTTTGAGGCAGCCTGGCGGCAGCAGGTTTGGGTTTTCACCTTGCGTGTTCCCAGGCTCCTCGATTGTCCCTTGGCCGTCTGCTGGTGGGCTCCACGCCACACGTAGGCCTCTGCCACGTGGGGCTGACGAGAAGGACCCAGATCATGCCTGTTTCGGGCTGAAGGCCCTGCTGCATGGCTCCTAGTGCTGCTGTGTTTGCCGAGTGGCTGCCTGGGCACGGCAGATCACCCGTCGTCTGCCCCTCATGCCAAATTTTTCTTAGCACAAATGAATTTTGAGTCTTTTTTTCTTGAAAAAGTGATACCTGATCATTTCAGAAAATTGTGGTAGAATTATGCCCATGTTGGGGCCCTTAAGTAGATGACAGAATGTGTCTGGAAGGACACAGATGGGTGCTGAGCGCCACTGGCACCTGGGACTTTGCTTCCAGGCCTTCCCTGGACACACAGGCTGACATAAGTGTGACCCACGGGGTGTGCAATCTAGGACGACAAATCGTGTTCCACACGCTACTTTGTCATCTGGTGTTTTTGCCTAATAACCAAATATGTATCAGCAGTTGTATTTTTTGAATTTCTGTTGACCATGAGGTAGGTATTCCACTGTTGGCACAGCCTGTAATTTCAGCAGATCCCCCCAGCCGGGTCTGTGTGTTTTCACCGTCTCATGTGGCTGAGCATGTCCTGCCAGCAGTGGGAGGTCAGAGGTCAGAGTGTCTGTACTGCGCACGGCTACCCCCTTCAAGGGTGAGAGATGGGCCGGGTCCCTGTCTTCCCAGCCCGCACAGCGCCTGGCGCACGGCCGGGACCCGTGGACGCTTGTGTCTGGAACGGACTTTGTGCCCACACTGACTCTGTGATGACCGCTCCCTGCTGCGGGTTTATCAGCGGCAGCTTGGACTGCTGTCCTGCGCAGCCACCCATCCGTCAGCATGGGCTGTGGCTCTGGGCTCCGCGGTCTCCCAGATTCGGGGACATCAGTGTAGTCATTTTACATGTCTGTGCCTGGCTAATTCAGAGCGAGAGCCGTGTCTGCACGGAGGTCTGGGCTGTTGGGAGGGGCGAAGGGCCTTTGAGAGGGAGCAGCACAGAGCGGGACGCGGGTCCCCTGCCTGTCTTTGGCGCCTGGCCCTGTGCCCCAGCAGCTCCGTGAGGCAGGGTGTGGCCCGTGTCCGGGCTTTCTTCAGTCCTTGACAGTAAACCTCTTGTTTTCCCGATGTTCTTGGTAGGAAAAAACAGCCCGGAGTGCTCGGGGTTACCGAAGGGCTGTCTTCTGTACAAAACCCTCCAGGTGCAGATGTTGGACCTGCTGGACATCGAAGGCCTCTACCCTCTGTACCGGCGGGTTGAGCGGTACCTGGAGGAGTTTCCTGAGGAGAGGTGAGGCCCAGGCCTTTGGCCCCCCTGCCCCTACTAGGCAGAGTGGGCCCAGAGTATTCCTGAGGGCAAGACGGGGCTGGGGGAAGGGGGTCACCCCAGTGGGAGGACTACCCATCCAGCCGCAGCCACTCCCAGGCGGTCTGTGAAGGAGGAGCGTGGCTGGCTGGCTGGTGGCCCCGTCCTGTGTTGGCTGAGCCTGCAGGGGGCAGTGCAGCTCCACAGCTGGCCGGCCGCTCCCGCCCCACCGGCCAGCCATGCCGGGACGGAGGTCTCTGGGGTCTCCGCCGCAGGCTTGTGGCCAGGTTGACCTGGACTCCTCCATCCCCTCTCCGCTCACCAGCGTCTCTGACCTGGATGCCATTTGTCATAAACAGGAGGCAGCCCAGGCTCCCTGGCTCTGCTCTTAAATGCTTCGTCTAAAATTGCTTCTTCAGAACAAAGCTTACTGTTGGGAAGAGGTGGATCTTTGAGATGTTTAAAGGCAGATGTGTGATTGTTAACAGTTTGTCTAAAAACTGTTTCCAGGCAGCTTTGCTATCCTGTTTTTTTTGTGCTTTCTCTTTCAGAAAAACGTTGCAAATAGACGGGCCTTATGATGAAGCGTTTTACCAGAAGCTGCTTGATCTTTCCACTGAGGACGATGGGACAGTGGCCTTTGCACTGACAAAGGTGGGCAGACCCTTCTGGAAACACTGTGTGCTCTGTAGGCTCTTAACACTAACTTGGGGCTTTCCTAAGACATGTCATTTTTCATTACCTGTCCCTCGGGCTTAAAGCAGAAAAATTGGGGAGTTAAAAAAAAATGGCTGTTTTCCTCGGGTGGCCCAGGCAGGTGGTGACCCGGAACCTTAGCTAAATCCTCCCGGTGGCTTGGGCCCGCCCGGAGGCCCTCTCCCACCCGTGTGCTGGGGGCCCGACCCCGCCCGTGGCTGTGTGTGGGAGGCTCCCCCAGGCCTGGCCCTGCTTTGAGGGAATTCAGAGGCTCACTGGACTTGGATAGCAAAAAGACAACATCTTTCACTAATCTCTGACTGAAATTCGGCGTTTCCTCCATTGTGAATGTGGCAACAACCACTGTCGGGTCAGCAGGACCCCCGACTTTGCCACTGAGAGAACCAGACCTGTTCGTTTCTCATGGTAGTGGCTACAGACACCTCACGTTACCTTTAGTCGTCACTCCTGAGGTTTTGTGGTGCAGGACTGTGTCACACACTGCTTTAAAAAATACTCTGGTATTTGATATAGTCATCCTGCTATTTATCTCCTGCATTTAAAAATCTTATTCTGAGAGAGATCCATAGGCTTCACTGCGCTCTCAGTTTTGCTGAACGCTAACACGGTGAGGGAGCCTCTAGCGGGAATGAGGGGCAGAGGGGGGCACACGGCCGAGTGGCCGTCTGTGTGTGCAGGCTGGCAGCTGCTCCGGAGCCCTCGGCTCACCTGTCCTGGTCCCCACCTTGAGTCTGGTCCCCACTTGGCTTTGGCTGCTCCCTCTCCTACAGCTGGCACAGTGTCAAGGAGGAGGATGGGGGAGGTCGTGGGGGATGCCCTGAGGTGCTCGGGGTGGGGAGAGATCCGAACGTGCAGTCTTTGCACCAGAATCTCCCGTGTTGGCTACAACTTGGGTGCGCCGATTTAGGGTTAGGTAATGGCACTGCTGTTTTCAAGAGAAGCAGTAGAAGAGTTTTTTGGTTTTTGTTTTTTTTAAAAATACGCTTCTCTGTTTTTCAAAATTGCTACCAGATAAACATAGATTACTTTTCTACTTCGGTTTTTAACGTCATAGGTAAACATAATCTTATGGTAAGAGACTCAGGCAGTCACTCCACCTACCCGAATGGCGAAGCTGAGCACCACATGGCCCAGTGCTGGGATGGTGCTGGCTGCTGGCGCAGAGAAGTGGGTCCCTCATCCGTGCTGGGGGCAGGTGGGAAGCCACTTGGGGAAGCAGTGGCGGCTTCTCACAAAACTAAACCTGCACGTCCCCTACGAGCTGGCCTCTCACGCCTGGGCATGTGTCACAGAGAAGGGAATGCTCTTGCTCACAAGCTAAGTGTCCACCAGCAGGTGGCCCACGGCAGGTTACATTGGTGGCAGGGCTGAGCAACAGATGACCTGGCTGAATCTCCAGGGAGCTGTGCAGGGTAACAAAACCAGTCCCAGAAGGTCACACACTAAGACGGTTTGTATGACATTCTTGAAATGAGAGAGCTGAGTGATGGCCGTGGTTTGGGGACGTGGAAGGAAGGTGGATGTGGCTGTGAAAGGTCAACGCGAGGTGTCCTTGTGGTGGGTGCGCTCTGTGTCTTACTGCGGTGGTGGCTGCGTGGACATACCCGTGACCACACTCGTGCACGTGCACACACACAGACTGGAATCAGATCATGGCGTGTATCCGTGTCACTGTACAGTTTTTGCAAGATGTTGTCATTGGGGGAGGCTCGGTAAAGGGTTCTCAGGAGCTCTGCGTTATTCCTGACACCTCCACATGAACCTGCAGTTACTTCAGAAACAACCTGATGAAAAAGATTCAGGCCGTGAGCGTACCGTATGAGGCCGTGTTCGTCCCCAAAGCACGCGTCCACGGTTAGCAGGGCGTCTTTCCAGACCCCCTCTCTCACACACACTGTCTGGGGGACGCCCGCGCTACATGCATCGCTCACCAGCACACGCGTAGCGGAATGCGGCCTGAGGTCTCTGTGTGGGACTGTGAGGGTCTACCTCTCTGTTAGGGAGTTAGGCTCTGCGGGTTGGAATCTGAAGAGGAAGGCTGTGAAGGGAAGTGGTGGAGCAGGTGAGAACATTCTGAGGCTACAGACTTAATTCTTTCAAGAACTTGCCGAGCCTCATGCCTCTGAGGAAATGAGAGAGAAGGGACTACTGCCTTTATTTCGAGGCTCAGGAAACTGCAGCCCAGAGAGACCCTCGCTCTCTGTTGTGTAGAATTCCACAGCAGGAGTCAGCACACGTGTTCTGGAAAGGGCCAGAGAGTAGATGCTTTAGACTTTGCGGGCCAGCTGGCCTCTGTTACACCTGCTCGGCGTGCCCCTGTAGTTCAGCGTGAGCTATAGACAAACCTAAAGGAGTGCAGCTGTGTTCTAGTAACACTTTATAAAACCAGGTGGGGAGCTGGATTTGGTCCCCGGCCTGTAGTTTCCCGACCTCTGTTTACTTGTCAGTGTTTTTTTTTTTTCCCCCAAGATTTTATTTATTTGAGAGAGTGCGAGCGGAGGGGTGGGTGGGGACGGATGGACAAGGAGAAGCAGACTGTGCAGGGAGCCCGACACGGGCCTCTATCCCAGGATACCTGCGCCGAAGGCAGACGCTCAACCGACTGGGCCACACAGGCGCACCCAGCTGTCAGTTTTTGTATTCCATTCTTCGCTCTGTTGGTTTGGAAGTTGCACATTCTCTTTCTATCCCTGCAGTGGCTTGTGCAGTCTGACCGTGCACGTTTGAAGTCTGATGTTAATCAGCGACTTCACCTGCCCTACCGCACAGACACACAGCACAAGTAACCGGGGCTGTTCCAGTCGTTTCTCCCACCTCTTCCACCTTTCACGCAGCTGTTGTCTGGTATTCTCCTTGTCTTGCTCTTTTCTAAAACTGCAGTTCAAGGTATCGCTTACCCATATCTTTGCCCAACGTTCTTGTATCTCTGATCTTTCCTGTTTCCCTTTTTTCTATAATGGGCTTATTGAGATAGAACTTACCATACAAATTGCCTGTTTAAAGTGTATAACCCAGTGATTTTCACCAATTTCAGAACATTTGCATCACCTCTGAAAGAAATCCCACCCCCTTTTGCTGTCATCCCCTCCTCTCCCCACCCGCCAGCCCCAAGCAACCGTGAGGCCCCTGTCTGTCTCTGTGGCTGTGCCCCCTGCAGACCCTGCATGTAATCGCACTCATTCAGTGCCTGGTCAGTTAGGGGTGGCCGCGTTCGCTCACCATGTTCTCAGGGGTCATCTGCATGGTAGCATCATCACGTGTCCACGCTTGATTCCTTTTTTATAGCTGAAGAATGTTCTGCACATACGTTACATTGTATCGCACATTACCGATGGACATTTTGGCTGAGATGAGTGGTACTGCTGTAAATACCGTGTACAGGTTGTTGTGTGCACGTTTTTACTTTTCTTGGGTATATACCTAGGAGTGGAATTGCTGGGTCAAACGGTAACTTATGTGTAATTTTATCAGGATCTGACCGTTCCGCAGTGGCTGTCCCGTTACGTTCCCGCCAGCAATGTGTGCGGGTTCCAACCTCGCCATATTTTCAACGACACTTGTTATTTATCCTCTTGCTTTTAGCCGTCCTGCTGGGTGCGAAGTGGTGTCTTGTTGTGACCTACATTTCCCAGGAGACAGAGCGTTCTTTCGTGTGCTTGTTGCCTGTTTGTGTACCTTCTTTGGAGAAATACCTAGTAGATCCTGTGCCCACTTTTAAATGATGTAATTTGTCTTGTTGAGCTGTGAGAAGTCTGTGTGTTGTGGGAAGTGGGCCCTTATCAGATGATATGTAAATAATTTTCTTTCATTCTATTTTTTTTTTTTTTACTTTCTGAAAATGCCCTTTGATGCAAAAATGTTTTTGATTTTGATGAGGTTTAATTTATCCATTTTTTCTTGTATTCATGCTTTTGGTGTCCTATCTAAGAATCCATTGCTAAATTCAAACTCATGAATATTTTCCTGTTTTCTTCCAAGAGTTTTATGGTTTTATCTCTTACCCTTAGTTCTTTGAGCCGTTCTGAGTTACTTAGTGTATATGACTTGAGGTAGGGTTCCAGCTTCATTCTTTACATGTGGATGTCCAGTTGTCCCAGCCCCATTTGCTGAAAAGACTATTTTTTAAACCCCACTGAATGATCTTAGCATCCCTGTTCAAGTCAGTGGCTAGTAGACGTATGGGTTTATTTCTGAATGCTCAGTGGTGTTCCTTTGGTCTATATGTTTATATTTATACCGGAACCCTGTCTTGCTTACTGCTGCTTTGTAGGAGTTTTGAAATCGGGAAGTGTAAGTTGTCCAACTTCGCTATTCTAAGATTGTTTTTGCTATTTGGAGCCCATTGTGATTACATGTAAATCTCAGAATCAGCTTGCTAATTTCTACAAAGCAGCCAGCTGGGATTGTGGAGAATCTGTAGAACACTTTAGCTGGAATAGCCATCTTTACAGTAGTAAGTCTTTCAGTTTGTTAACATGGGATGCTTTTCTTCTTTCTTTCTTTCTTTTTTTTTTTTTTTTAAAGATTTTATTTATTTATTTGACAGAGGCAGCGAGAGAGGGAACACAAGCAGGGGGAGTGGGAGAGGGAGAAGCAGGCTTCCCGCTGAGCAGGGAGCCCGACACGGGGCTCGATCCCAGAACGCTGGGATCACGACCCAAGCCAAAGGCAGACGCTTAACGACTGAGCTACTCAGGTGCCCCAACATGGGATGCTTTTCAGTTTATTTAGACCTTTGGTTTTCTTTGAACAGTCATTTTTAGTTTTCAGCATGTGCATTTTGTACTTTAAGTTTATTCCTGAATGTTTTATTGTTTTTGATGTTGTAAATGTATTATTTTTCTTAATTGTTTTCCAGTTGATTGGTACAAGTGTATAGAAATTAGTTTTTGTATATTGATCTTTAGCTTGCAACCTTGTTGAATTCCTTTATTAGCTCTAACAGAGTTTTAGTCGAGTCCTTAGAATTCTCTCTATACCAGATCATCTGTGAATAGAGATAGTTTTCTTCCTTTCCAAAGTGGATGCCTTTTATGTCTTTTTCTTGCATAGCTGCTCTAGCTAGAATCTTTAGTACAGTGTGGGATAGATGTTCCAAGAACAGACATCCCGGATTTGTTCCTGGTCTTTTTGGGACAGTGTTCAGTCTTCCATCATTATGTATGATGTTAGCTGTGGGTTTTTCATAGATATCCTTTATCAGGTTGAAGAAGGTCGCTGCTTTTCCTAATTTGTTGAATGCTTTTATCAAGAAGGGATGTTGGAGTTTATCAAATGTCTTTTCTGCAGCAATTGAGATTATCATTTCTTTGCTTTTTTGTAGATATGGAATATTACATTCCTTTGTTTTTAGATGTTAAAACCAACCTCGCATTCCTCGTATAAATTGGACTTGGTCATGGCGTATGACCCTTCATATACGTTGCTACACTCAGTTTCCTGTCATATGGTTGATGATTATCGTGTTCATATTTGTAAGAGATACTGGTCCGTAGTTTGCATTTTTTATGTCTTTTTTGGTTTTGGTATTAGGTAATACTGGCATTATCAATTAGCTAGGAAATGTTCCAGGCTCTTAGTTTTTATGGAGGGTTTTAAGAAGAATTGATGTTAATTATTATTTAAATATTTGATACAACTCAATAGTGAAGCCATCTGGGCCTGCACTTTTCTTTGTAATTAGTGTTTTGATGCCCAGTTTAGTCTCTTTATTTGTTACAGGCCTGATGATATTGTCTATTTCTTCTCGGGTCAGTTTCGATAGTTTGTGTCTTTTTAGGAGTTTGTCTATTTCATCTAAGTTGTCTAATTTATTGGCCTACAATTGTTTATAGTTTTCCTTTTCTTCAAGTAAACCCTTTAGAAATTACATTAGTAACTTAGAGTCTTTTTGAAAATTCTACCTCCTGTTTACCTGAGCATGTTTATATTTTTCTACAGTATTGAAAGGTAATTTTTTCTGTGTACGAATAAGGGGTTCACTGTTTTTCTCCTAGCATTAAACCATTCAGTGTAACATCATCTGACTGTGGATGTGGCTGCTGAGAGGTCTAACTGCCCTTTCTCAGGAGGAGAGTTTTTTCTCTGCCTGCTTTTAAGAGCTTCTCTTTCTCTCTCGTTATTGGGCATTGTGATTAGGTGTGGCGTGCTTTGTGTTTATCTGATTTCATATACATATGCTGTGCTTCCCCTATTTGTGGATTTATATCTTCTGTTAGTTCTGAAAATTCTCAGCTATTTTCTCTTCACATATTTTTTGTTCTCCATTTTCCTATTCTCTTCTTCTGAGACTCTAATTAGATATAGAGCAAACCTCATTTTATCTTCCTCATGTCATAACTGTACTTCCCTATTTTTCATCTTTTTGTCTCTTTGTACTACATTCTGGGTATTCAGTTCTGCCTTCCCATTCATGGATTCTTTCTTCACCTGTGTCTAATCTACTAGTTTATTTATTCATCAAGTTTTCCATTTCAGTAGTTTATATTTTTTATTTCTCAGAGTTCTGTTTGGTTCATTTCCACATCTGCTTGGTATTTTTGATAGTTCCTTCTTGCTTGCCCAATTGTAAATTTCATCTTTTAGTTCTTTAAACAATGTATGAAGTTATTTTATATTCTTTATCTGGTATCACATACATAATAAAATCTTAGAGGTAAAAAAATTCCTTGTTATTTTGGTGATTCAGCCCTGTGATGTCTGCTTGGGTTTTTAATGGTCCATGATTGTGAGCTCCTATGTTTGGTCTTTAGCCTGTGGGAATCCTGGGGACCTAAATAGGGGATGCTTTCCTCCAGAGAAGATACAGATTCTTGGCTTATGGGAGAAATCTCAGTTTGGACCCTGTACTCTTGTGGCTTATTTTTAGAAACAGTGCTTCCACTGACATCTGCCTATAGAACAGCTCAGCCTTCTCATTTGCTCCTTGCTCAAAACCCGAGTTTTGGCTTTTTTCGAGGTGAGTGGTGAGAAGAGGGGATTGAGTTAGTGATTTCCCTAACCTTCTCCAAGCCCCACAGTGCACTGAAAGTTATGTTAACAGGGGTTTAGTTGTTTTGTAGGAGGGCCCTTGGAAGTCCTCCATACTCCCTGAAAGTCTCATTTCTCTTTAGTATGTTCATATCATGGTCATTTATTTGGGTGGTGTTTTTAATTTGTTACTGTAAAAAATGTTGACATCTCATTTTTATACTCTAATCTTAGTGCATGTAGGCATATCTGAAGGTAGATTATTGGAAGTAAAATTGCTAGATTGACAGATTCTGTCAGTATTGTCCTTCCAAAAAGATGTTGCCAATTTACGTTCCTTCTTGCAACAATTGAGGGCCCTTTTCCTCCATGCCCCCCAAAACACTATATATTACCAGTATTTAGAATTTTAATTTTCTAAGTTTTTTTTTAAAATTTGTTTTTTAAAGATTTTATTTATTTGATACAGAGACAGCCAGTGAGAGAGGGAACACAAGCAGGGGGAGAGGGAGAGGAAGAAGCAGGCTCCCAGCAGAGCAGGGAGCCTGATGCAGGGATCAATCCCAGGACCCTGGGAACACGCCCTGAGCCAAAGGCAGACGCTTAACGACCCAGGCACCCCCTTAATTTTCTTTTATTCTCAACCGTTTGTGAGATACAGCACATACAGAAAAAGTACACAGAAAAAAAATGTACCGCCCAGTGATTTGCCACAAAGCAAACTCTTGTGGAATTACCAGTTAGGTCTGGATGTAGAATCCTGGCAGCCAAACATAATTCCTGTCATTTCCCTGCCAGTTATTCCTCTTTCTTTTCTCCCCAGAGTTAAATATTGTGCTGATTTATATTCTTATAGTTTGGTTTGTTTTGCTTCTTAACTTTATATATGGAGTCCTGTCTTTTTTAAGAAGAGAAAACAACTCTATAGGTTAGTCACGTTATTGCGTGCATTTCCATACTTGGATTGCTTTACAGCCGTCCGTTGAATAGATGTACCACAATTTATCCGTTTACTGTTGATAGACATTTGGGTTGTTCCCTGTTTTGGGCTGTTAGGAATAAAGCTGTTGTAAACACTCTTATGCAGATCTCTTGGTGAACATGTCACACATTGCTCTTGGATATTCCCAGGGGTGGAATTTCTGGGCCAGAGACATGAGCATATTAGCTTTAGGAGATACTGCAAAACAGTTGCCTACTTAAATTCCCTACAGCTGGCTAGCGCAGTTCCCCTTGCTCCTCATCCTCTCTACCATTTGGTTGTGGGTCTTTTAATTTTAGCCATTCTGGTGACTGTGTGGTGGCTTATTGTGGTGATGAGATTAAGCACCTTTTCCTATGTTTATAGGCCATCTGGTGGTTTCTTTTGTGTAAAGTCTCTTGCCCAGTTTTTGTAGGGTTGTCTCACTGATTTGAGGGGGTTCTTCATGTATTCTGGATTGCAGCCTGTTGTCAGATGCACGGGCTACTGGTGTGTCCTTCGACTCTGTAGCTTGCTACTTTACTCTCTCAGTGGAGTCCTTTTAAGAAAGGAAGTTCATAATTTTAAGATAGTTTAATTTACATCTTTTTCCTTTTTATTAAGAAGTCTTATCTATTTTAGAGACCTTTATTGTTTGCCTATCACATTTGGTAGGTATGGCATGAGGTACGGTTTTATTTTATTTTCAAATGGAATTGTCCCAGAATCACAGGAATTATCCTGATCACTAGAGAGTCAAAACAAGCCATGATACCCAGTAGAGCAAATCCTTCTACCTTCTTCAAGATTGTCTTTTTCCTTGGCTCTTCTTGACCTTTGCTTGTGTACATAAATCTTAGAATCAACTTGTTCAGTTCTATGAGGAAAAGCAATAACCTGTTAGGATTTTGATTGGTTTGGCACTAAAATGACAATAGGAATTGACAGGTATACAATATTGAGTCTTCCAACATGGGCATTTCTATTATTTTAGGTGTTATTTAAAAACTAATAAAAACAGGGGTGCCTCGGGGTGCCTGGGTGGCTCAGTCGGTTAAGCCTCTGCCTTCAGCTCCAGTCATGATCCCTGGGTCCTGGGATTGAGCCCCACATCGGGCTCCCTGCTCAGTGGGGAGGCTGTTTCTCTCTCTTTCCCTGCCCTCTACCCTGCTTGTGCTTTCTCTCCCCCCTTTCTCTCTCCCAAATAAATAAACTTTATTAACAAAACAAAACAAAACAAAACAGGGGCGCCTGGGTGGTTCAGTTGGTTAAGCATCTGCCATCAGCTTGGGTCACGATCTCAGGGTCTTGGGATGGAGTCCCGCATTGGGTTCCCTGCTCACCAGGGAGTCTGCTTCTCCCTTCCCCTCTGCCCCTCCCCACCGCTCGTGCAAGCACACTCTCAGTCTCTCTCAAATCTTAAAACTAATAAAAACATTTTAGGGTTTTCTTTAGAGGTCTTAGATTTTATTAGATTTATTCCCAGATACTTGGTGGTTTTGGATATAAATGGTATCTTTTAAAATACTTCATTTCAACAGCACCAGGGTGGCTTAGTTGGTTAAGTGTCTGACTCTTGGTTTGGGCTCAGGTCACGATCTCAGGGTCCTTGGGATGGAGACCCGCACTGGGCTTCCTGCTCAGCAGGGAGTCTGCTTGTTCCTGTCCCTCTCCCTTGCCCCTCCTTGCATTTGTGCAAGTGCTCTGTCTCTCAAATAAAATAAATCTAAAAAAGTTTCATTTTAAAGTGTTTGTCTTGGATATATAGGAATGCAATTGATTTTTCTATTTGACTTTTTATATGTCAACCTTGCTAAACTCACTGATTCTATTTTTTTAAAGATTTATTTGAGAGAGAGAGCATGGGAGGGGCAGTGGGAGAGGGAGAAGCAGACTCTCCACCTAGTGGGAAGCCTGATGTGGGACCTGAGCCAAAGTCAGCCCCTTAGCCAACTGAGCCATCCAGGTGCCCCAAACTCCTGATTCTAACTATTCACTTACAGCTTTTGGATTTTTGTTGTTTGGAATCATATTGTCTATGAATTTGATTGTTTGCTTTCTAGTCCTTATGCCTTTTACTGATTTTGTTTTGCTTAACTGCATAAAGTTAACTTATGACCGTGGGAATTCCGGTCTTGTTCCCATTCTCAGAGAAACCATTTTACCACTAAGTAAGTTGTTTGCTGTAGGTTTTTTGGGGAGTTTATTTATTTTTTAAATAACTTAAAAATTAAGGATGTTCCATTCTATTCCTAACTTGTTAAGTTTTTCTCGGGAGCAGATGTTGAATTTTATCAACGCCTTTTCTGTTTCTCTTGGATGATCATGTGACTTTTCTCCTATTTTCTGTTAATGTGGTTAACTGTACAGTTTTTACAGTGATTTCTTATTTTTACATATTTGGTTTGCTAATATTTTGTTTAGGGTTTCTTTTGCATATGTTTGTGAGTGATGTGAGTTTTTTCTAATGTCATTGTTAGGTCTTGGTATCAGGGTATGCCTGCCTCATAAAACATTGGAAGAATGTTTGCTCATTTTCTGGTTCTCTGGAAGAGGGGAAGTAAGAATTGTATTATTTTTTCCTTAAATGTTTTTGTAGAACCACAGGTGAAACCATCTGGGCCCATAATTGCCTTTGAAGAAAAATTTTAAATTAGGATCTCAATTTCAGATTTTCTTTTTTTATCAATTTTAGTAAACACATTTTTCTAGAAATTTCTTTCATCTAAAATTTTCAAAATTTTTGTATATAGTTTTTGATATTATCTTTTAATATCCTTTAAGATCCGAAAATGCACTTTCATTCCTGATGTCTGAATATGTTTTCTTTCTTAATCCATCCCACAAAGAGTTTGTCATTTTTGTTAGTTTTATGAAAAATTAGGATCCTTTAGTGTACTATATGATTCTTTCCTATTTCAGTAATTTCTGGTTTTTTTCCTTTCTTCTTCGGATAACTTGTTCTTCCTGTAACTTCTGATACGCTTATCTAAATAAGTTTTGTACTTTTTTTCCCCAAATGTGTATTTAACATTTTTTTGTAAACATGGCTTTAGCTCCATTCCACAAGCTGTATTTTCAACACCATTCATTTAAAATATATGCTGTGATTACTATTAAGATTTCTCCTTTGACCCACGTAAGTATTTAGAAGGGAATTAATTACCAAACACATGGAGATTCTCATTACCTTTTTTTTGATTACTAGCAACATTGCATTTATGGTCCGAGAACACAGTCCATATGGTCTTTTGAAATTTGTTGAGATTGGCTTTTGATCATTTGAAATATTGTGATTTGCTTTATAGATCAATTTGTTTGAAAAATGCTTCTGTGCATACTTGAAAAAAGATGTCTTCTCAAATTATTGGGTGCAGAGTTTTATATCTTCCCATTAAGTCAGATAATTGTGTTCAGATCTTCTATAACCTTATTTTACTGTCTGCTTCTTTCGTAAGAAGGATGTTTTGAAATTTTACATAATAATTATGGAATTTTCTGTTATTTATTTTGAAGCTATATTGTCAGGTGCCTTAAATTTGGAATTGTTAAACCTTCCTGCTCAAATTTTTCACTTGCAACTTTCAACTTAAAATTTCCTTTGTCTGATACCAGTCTAACACCTGTAGGTTCTTTTGGTTAATATTTGCACTGCATATCTTTTTCTGTTCTTTTGTTTTTAATCTGTGTCTTTGCATTTAAAGTAGGGTTTGGCTTTCTATCCTTTCTGATGTTTTGTGGACGTATACTTGGGTTTAATCCTTTACCACCTATTTTATTAGGTTTCTTTTCCTCTGCTCTTTTAGAATCTTTTGGGTTATTTTTTTGTATTTCCATTTCCCCACTCTGCTGGAAGTTAAAGAGTCTTTTGCTTTTCTCTTAGTGGTTTTCCTAACCTTTGCAGCAAGCAGTTGACTTATGAAAGTCTGATGTCTAGTACCTTCACTCTCTTTTTGGACAGCGCAAAATTCTTAGAGTATATTTTACTCTCGTCCTGACTTAAATCCTATTGCTGTGTATTCTGTTGTTTTAAACTCAAGGAGATGTTATTACCATTTTATACGATCGGTGTCCTTTTACCCATTACCCACAGATGCTTCTCTTGGGTTGTTCTTCCTTCTGCCCTGCACCCCGGAGCCTGTATCTAGAATGATCCTGTTGTCTGAAGAATACCTTTTAACGTTTCCTTTGTGTTGGTCTGCTGGTGACTCATTCTTAAGTGTTTGGTGATGTGTATAACTGATTGTGTTTTTTCGGAGTCATTCTTGAGTCTGTGGCTTGATGTCTTTCCTCCCTTTTGGAAAATATTTGGCCTTAACAGCTTCAGATTTGATTTCTGCCCATTTCCTTGGTATTTTCCAGCTGTCTAACTTTCCATGCTTCATTCTGGATATTTTTACTTGGACCTATCTTCCATTGTAGCAAAACTGTCTCTTGAATTCTTAATATTGATTTTTGTATTTTTTCAGTTCTAGAATTTACATATGGTTTATTTTTATAGCCTCCAGCTCTCCTCTCAAGTTCTTGATTTGTCTTTTATTCTTTGAACAGAGCAGCATGTCTGTCTGGTACCTGCAGTAGTTGGAGTCCGTGTGTGTCTCTGCTGACCTGGGGCTGGGGTTTCTTGCAGGTTTTCCCTGCTGTCATGTTTGTCGTACCTGGATATTTTAACTTGTGTATCAATCACTATATTTTACAATTATTTTAGAAATAATGCAAGGGCTAGGGTAATGTTTTCTTCCAGAGAGGACCTTGGGTTTGCTTCTGCTGGGGGTCAAAGAAGCCCTATCAAGTTGGGGTCCTCTGACCCCAGTTTTGGTGACTGATCTCTCTGAAGCAGGGCTGCAGGTCCTGGAAGGCTGCCAGCTGTGGCTTCCTCAGTCTCAAGGTGCAGCTTTGGGTGCTAACCTGAAGAGAAGGTTCACACGGTTACTGTCCCCATAGCCCTGGAGGTTGGTGAGAATACCTCTCGGCCGACGCTCCCAAATTGTCAACCCTGTCTCAGGGCAGAAAAGACCCAAATGTCTGTCTTCCCCCCACTGGTCCAGCCACTCTCCCTGCTCCTGTTCACACTGCCTTGTAGCAGACGGTTTTGGTATTTTGTCCAGCTTTCTCTGGTGGACCTCTGCAGTCAAATTGGCCCCCGATTATACATTACTCGAAGTGAGTCTGGCCCTCCCATTTTGTATCTGATTTTATGTGTAGTTTTGTGCATCTAATGAGTGAAAAATGTTTGATGTAATTTGCATTTCCTTGATGAGTAGTAAGATTTGGTATCTTTTCATATGTTTATTGGCTGTTTTCTTTTGTCTCTTTATTGGGTCCCACACCTTCTTTGGGAAGTATCCTCTTCCAAATGGATCTGGCACTTGATGCCTTGGTGCTGGTCTGCGATTGCTGCCGATCTGTCTTCCACATTGCTGTTAGGACGGTGTTGTGTAGACACTTTTCATCTTTGGGAATTCAGATCTGTCATTCTTTTCTGGCTTGTCTTGTATACTTTTTTATGTTTATGTATTTTGTGAAACACCTGATTTCTTAGCCAAATGAACCGAGTGTAGAAGAAGTTTTGCAAGCCCCGAAAGAGCCACTAGCCGGCCTGAGGTGGTTGTGCACAGGGGAAGGTGGGAACTGGACGTTTCCTCGGGGTGGGACTCAGAGGGAAGGGCTACAGGGAACGTGAGACTGATCTGTCAGCACATGATGTTGAGGCCAGTGACGACCTGTAAGGCCCATTTCCTTTTTTGTAATTAGTTTATTTTTGTAAAAGTGAGAGCTATTCAATCTGAAAAATTCAAGTAATAATGTGAAACGTCGAGGAAGGGGGGGGATGCTCCAGACTCTACACCGAGGTGATGCTTTCTAGAACCTCTCTGTATGTCTGATGTGCAGGGGGGCGCACAGGGCCTCACGAGCTGGGTCCCCCGGAGCACGCTGGTTTGCACGGGCAGTCCTGGTGGATGTGGTGGCGGGCTGGTGCGTGCACGTGTTCAAGCCCAGTGTCGAGAGCAGCCCTGCCATCGCAGGGCAGTGCTGAGCAGGCCGGCTGTGGGTCCCTCTGGGGGTGAGGTGAGTTCACACACAGCCTGGCAATCCTCCGTCTGCAGTGTCATTCGTGGTGGTGGCTTGACCCGAGCTGGCCTCACTGGGCATGTGTAGAGTGAATCTGGCCCAGCACCATCAGGCCCGGTAGCCCAGGTAGCAAACTTCCAAGCTGGCAGACTGGCTGCCTTGCTGAAGACAAGCTGTGTCCTAGTGTTTGGAGTCGGGGTCCACATGCTACTTTCAGTGAGAGGTCAGGGCGGGTGGGCAGAGCTGGCCTGGGGCTTCCTCACTCACCTCTGGGTCTGTAGCCAGTTCCTGGACCGTGCCGGGTGCTTGTGGTGGGGGTGTGGTCCTGGAGCTGACCTCTTCGTCCCCCATAGGTTCAGCAGTACCGGGTGGCCATGACTGCGAAGGACTGTTCTATCATGATCGCACTCTCCCCCTGTCTGCAGGATGCAAGGTGAGCTGCCTGCTCTGCGTTCCGTGTCCGTGTCCCTGCAGTTAGAGCGTCCTGGCAGGGCCACGTCTGCTGACAGGCCGATGTCCGTGGCCTACACGACACCTAGTAACTCACCACGGCTTGCTAACTCCTGCTGCTCTCTAGAAGCTTGTGATTTATGGAGAGTACCTTAAAAAGATTGTCCTATTAAAGATGACTGTGATTTTCTGAGAAAATACTCCAAAGACTTAGAAGCAGCTTGGATCCTGTGGTACAAATTCCTCTCTCTCAAGGCTCCACGTGCCACTGAGGCTTGGAGGCCTGAGAGGCTGCAGATCCTCCACCAGGTCCCAGTACGCCAGCCTTCCCAGCCCACCCGCGCCTGTGGGACAGCACGTCCACTGCTGAGCTTCCTGTGGGCAGCACTCTCCCTGGACATTATTATCCTTGTCCGGTCCCCTCCCCTGCCTTTTTTTAGGAATTCAGGATGAACCTGGTAATCTTCTCTTGCTAATTAGACGGCGTCTTCAGCATTGATCCTCAGGGTGCCAAACCCCACACATAGCGTTTGTGGAATGTTCCACATTCTTCTGACATGTGTTCCCGGGTCAAGATGACCTTATCGTTGGCTGCCAGCCACCCGTTTTTCAGATGCTTTTGAACTAAACATTCCCAGGACTGCCGCTCCGTGGCAGGCACGGAGTAGATAGGAAACACGGAGGGATGTTCATAGGGTGTAACCGAAATACAAAAAGGCTGCTCTGTTTAGTCGAGGACCCCTGCGATCCTGTGAGGAAGTGCCTGCAGTGAGCGTTCACTGGATTGAGCCGGCCTTGTCCAATGACAGAAGCATGCGGATGTCACCCACTGGCCTTCCTGAAACAGGCACACACGCAGGAATGTGCGGGAACGTGCAGGGCCGGCTGGCCTGGCATGCTTCACCAGCTGCTTGGCAGATGCAGACGGGGCGGGGGCGGGGTTTCGTGTCCCGGGAGCCCCGTGGCGCAGCACTGGAGCTATGCCGTGGGCTCAGGGGAGCTTGTGGTGGATACACAGACACAGGCAGCCCGTGTGCTGAGCGATACCCATCTCTGTGCACGTCACCTTGTCAGGTGCCGGCTCGGTCGCGGGAAACCGGCTGGGGGCTGGAGCGGTGCTGTCCCGGCCCTGCTGCCCGGAGCGCAGGCCTCAGGAGCCGGACCTTCACTGCCATTCCGGAGGGAATAACCACGACCCAGCAGCTGAGCCAGGGCTCCCTTTTCCCTACAGAGGGTATTTCGGGGCAGGAGTTCAGTGGTTTCCCCTCCAAGGCAGGAGCTTTTGAAATTCGTGTTGTTTTGGGATGCTTTCTAAATCTAGAAGAGTAAGCGTGGGGAAACCAGGACTCGGGCTCGGACTATGGGCTAAACTGAGCTCATATCATATTTAACCAGTTGTTGGGTGCAAAATATTACCAAGCACTCGGAGAGCTGAGTGGGGTGGATACACAGCAATTTTAGTACAAAATTCAGAATTGGTCTTAATACAAATAATTGTTCCTTTTCTATTATAAGCACATGACTATTTTGATGTTTGGAAAACCCACAAACTAAGCCTTAAAATCAAAACATCAGACCCTGCAGATGAGATTTGAGACTAAAGCATGAAATCACAACTCTCTCCAAATGTGAAGAGCCTCAGGGAACATGGGCTTCTCACCAGATGTAGGAAAAGGCGGGTGAAGGGAAGTCGGCTCCGCTGGGTTGAGGAAAGGCCAAGTTGACTTTCTCCTTGTTCTCAGGGTTAGTGATTCCTGACTCCTGGTCAAGTGCCCCTTTCAGTGCTCATTTATACTAGGAGGGGTTGGGGAACCCCTGCCAGCCCTCCCGTCAGTGCGGGGGTGGGTGTCACAGCAGGCGTTGGCGGGGTGCATGCCCTGAGCAGGGTGAAGGGTGGGGTTCGTGTCCTGAAGCTGCTGTTTCACTTCCAGCTCTGATCAAAGGCCTGTCGTCCCCTCGTCGAGATCCAGGTTTGCTTTCTCCGTGTCTGTGCTGGACCTTGACCTTAAGCCCTATGAGAGCATTCCTCACCAGTACAAACTGGATGGCAAGATCGTCAACTTCTATTCAAAGACTGTACACGCCAAAGACGCAGCCGTGGTGTCGACCAGGTTCAAGGAGAGCGAGGACTGCACGTTAGTTCTGCATAAGGTCTAGGCGCTTCCTGCGGCATCTTTGAAACCTGAACACAGGATGTGAAGGTTGAATGAGAGCTGTTTTCTGTTGTGTTGGGTGACCTTTGGCTGTGAATGTTTTTGCTTTTTAACCCCTGTTCAGGTGGGGCTGCATCTGGGTAACCCCAGGATGGAAGATCACCAGAAAAACCTTGGAGGACGAGGAGTGTCGGACGTGAGTGATGCTGCGTGCGGTGTCCCCACACCTTCCGCTCTGGGCCGCTCCTCCTCCCCACCCAGGGCTCATGTCTAATCTCTGATGTAAAAGCCTTAAGACCCAAGGTTTGGATCTCCTACCACCAAGACTCTAACTTAGAAAACTTGAATTGTCGTGTACATCTTACAGTTTGGACTTGAAAGAAAACATGGATACTACTGGAACTTTCCCAGCTGAGTTACATGGTCACTTTTTCCGTGCGAGCCACCGGTCAGCACAGGTTTAGTGGGCTCTCAGCTGCAGAGAGTGATGGGTGGCTGGTGTGGACATGGGTCCTGAGCTGCGTGGACTCGGGGTCTCTGTGGAGGTGCCACAGCCACCGCTCTGCACAGGGTCATCAGGGAGCACCTCAGGTCAGGGGTGGACACCACTCACACGAGCGCCGACTTTCTTTTTAGCTGAATGACTTTGTCTAACTTTAGGGGAGACGAGGTGTTCCTCGCCGCAGGCGGTTGCTGCTGCGGAGCTGGAGGCAGGGTGGCTGTGTGCCAGGCATTTGGGGAGGTCGCTGGCTGTGCCAGACCCCGCGGCGTGTCCCTGCTCCTGCAAGATGAGCAACTCCTGGCTGGCACCAAGAGGGTTCTCGTTAGGGTCACCGTAGGTGTGCCCGGCTGCTATGAAAACCGTGGGGAACCTTGGCTTCGGTTTTTTATTCTCCGGTAGGTTGTACAGATTATTTATATCATTGTTTTGAGGGACTAATGAAGGTTTATTGTAACATAAGATTATAATAGCAAAACCACGGAATTGTATGAAAATGCTACGTGAAAAATAAGAATATTTTGCTGATTGTAAATTTTTGTGGGGAATTTTGTGATAACTTGAGAATTATACTTGTTTGAATCAAGCCAGCTCTCCTAGAATTTATTCAGCTTTGTCCTAACATTTACTTCTTCCGCACGCGGAGTTTCAGAAAGACATTCAGATGACAGGTGTCTCCTCCATGTGCGTTAGGGTGGGCTGTGGAGACACCCCTTGCAGGGACACGTGTGGACGAAAGCATCTGTGTTGTTTTGGCCTGAGGAAGCTCCTTGGTGCTGGCCTGTGTGAGAATGGTGTGCACAGGAGCCCGGCCACCTCCCAGGCCCATCCTGGCCGAAACCAGCATCCACAGGGGGGGTTGGGACGGACAGGGTCCTGCCCTATGTGGTCTCCGCCTACACTCCAGTGTGGCCCCTTCCCTGACTGTGGTTTCAAGCAATGTTTCTACCAATTCTAACCTTTTAAATGGGGCGGCGGCGGCCAGTGGTGCCCCGGGGGTGGCGTGGAGGGGTCAAGTCTATATTACTGCATTTTTTAAGCTGACTGCTCCACTTTTATGTGAAGACCAAGAAGAGTGAGTTCTGCTCTACAGGGCAAGGCAGGCGGTGCCTCACCCCAGGTATCAGGAATGTTAAGGAGTGAGGCCCTTGGGTGGCAAGGGGAGGCCAACCTCCAGGACGCCTCCACCCTCAGATTTGGTGAGAGGTAGGACCAGCCGCTCCCCCAAATCCAGGGGTGGACACTCACCCCCCAACTGAGCCCGCCAGGCACCCTAAGCACTGAACATGCTGCTTGTCTGGCATTTTGTACTCAGATAGCTGTGTTTATTTTTCCATGTCCTGCCAGTTTATATAATGTGTTGAGACCGCACAGACAGCACGTCCTAAAGGTGGCGTTTGTGCGGAGGACCACACACCTGCGAGTCTGCCGGGAACCGGCCGTAGTCCGCTGTGCAGAGTGACTTGATCAGGCTCTCGAGAGCGGCTTCAATGCCCAGCGCGCCCAGCAGGGCTCGGAAGCTGAGAGGCGCGGTCTCCAAGACTCGGTTCCGGTCCAGCTGCAGGGCTGCAGGGAGAGCAAGACGGGCTGAGACCTCCCTCCTTCCCGACCCAGGACTGTTGTGATGGTGACCTGCACGCCAGAGGTGGGCACAGAACAGTCCCTCCTCGCCTCTGCCTTCCGATTACTGATAAATTGATACAAACCATACACTGAGATCTTCCACTTTTGATTCTTGCCGTGAAAACCAGACGACAGAAGCAGGCACCTGTTAGGCACAGTGAGAAGTCCTCGCGCCCCCGCCCCCTGGGCCCGTACCTTGCTGTGGCGCTTTGGGGAGAAGGTCCAGCTTCGGCAGCACCTTCCCTTCTTCGTCTATCTGCACCCTCCAAACGATGACCAGTTCGAACCTGAAAGAGGTAAGATGCGTCCCTAAGTGCTGTTTGAAATCCGGTGGAAAGCCTGTGTGGCACCTGCCACCCTCCCCGCGGAGGTGCTCCTGAAGATGTCCGGTCACGGACACGCACATCTGCTCAGGGAAGCACGTGTGACATGAACAAAGAGGGGAATGGACCCCAAGGCCCAGCAAGATGCTGTTCTGTAACCACGACGTGGCCGTGGGGCTGCGGGTGACGTGCAGCACGCGGAAAACATGCCGGTGCGGAGCACGAACTGGTGACGTCGTCTGAAGAGCATCGGCAGTGATGGGAGGCTGAATCCACCCCACGACCCAGGAATTTCACTTCCAGCCACAGAAGCCTGGGTGTCTGGGGACAGGGACAGGAGCGTGAGAAATAGTGGGAAACGACAGATAACCCAAATGCCCAAGACCCGAAGAAAGCAGAAATACAGCTGATGGAGTAGAACTACCAAGAATAAATGAACTGCACATAGCTACACACATCACCAGAAGCTCGTTTTGGAAATAACACTGAGCCTACGTGATGACGGCACCATTTTAAGGTTTGAAAACGAAGCCCCTTCAGGCACTCTGAAGCAGACCGTGCATACACGGGACCCCCGTGAGTCCTCCCTTCAGCCAGTACTTGCTGCCTCCCGGCCTTTTGTGAGGTCAGCCCATCAAGACAGAGCTCCAGCTCTTCCTGGCCTCCCCTCCTTGCTCCCTCCACCCCTGCAGTGAGCCCGGCAGCACTGGCCATTTCCCCATATCCCACATCCCACTGTCCTCCCCATGGCTGCACGGCCAACACGGCTCCACAGACACATCAAGATGTTTGGAAGGTAGCTGACATTTGTTTTCTACCATTTGTAATCCTCATTTTTAACAGCAAGCAACCGTGTGGGTGTTGGGGAGGCCGGGCCCGCGGGGCATCCGCACTTACCCTGGCTGGCGGGTGCTCTGGACCACCATGTAGCTGGAGGCAGCCCCCTCCGGGAGGTGCACAGCTTCTGGGTACTTCTCCTGTGGGAGAGGAAGCAGGTACAGAAAAATCAGGTGACAGAAGCCAGGAGCCCTCGTGAAGGTCTTTAGTCAGGTTGCGGGTGCCCTGGATGAGACGGGGAAACTGAAGCCCTCCACAAACTTCTGCTCTTGGCCCCTTTTCCTGCTGCTTTTGTTGTTGGGACCTGCACCCCCACTCTACACATGTCTCAATGCAAATGGTGTCCACCCTTCTTGTGAGGGACCAGGAGTCAGTGGTTTCTCTAGAAGAGAAAGAGATCACATCTAAGGCAGGACCAGGTAAGAATGACTGGAAGCCATCACGTACGTATTTCAGACCCCCAGTGCTAGACACCTCAACGCCAAGGCCCCCTGGCTCCCAGGAGTAACACCTGGGCCCTCGTCTTGGTTCTCACGGTTCCTGGGTGCCTGAGGGGACATGTACATCAGACCACTGTCCTCAGTAAAAACCCCCAAGACCCCGAACAAAGACGAGACTCCCTCCTTTCCACGTCTCCCAGATGCTCTGTGTCTATCAGCTCAGTAAACTGCACTCTCACCTCCCTCTGGCTCACATTTGATTTCCATCCTGTGCGCAGCCAGGGGCCCTCTTGGCTGGTCCTGCTGGAGCTCCTCTGGGGTCTCAGACCCAGTGTGCGGCATCAGGGCCACCCCACTCCTGCCTCCTGTGCTCGCTGGTGCTGCCTGTTCTGGATCTTTCCACGGCCCCCATGTGCCTACACCCTCTAGCCCCCAGCAGATTAGAGAAGAGCTTCATGCCGATTTCACCTGTTTGTCCCCCAGGGCTTTCCGGCCTTTGGCCATGCTGCCTCCCTAGACCCCTCTGCTCTGGGGCGGGCCCTTAATCTGTCCTATTCTCGAGACCTGGGTGGCCTGCGAAGACCAGTCACACATGCTCTGCAGTGTTCCTAGCAGCCCACCAAGATGATGCTCGCCTGGGTGCTGTCTGCCAGGACGCTTACTGCTGTTCTCTGGAGCTTTATTTAGCATTTGGCCTTAAAAGCTCTTCAGACTGTGACCCCTGGGCAGTCCCCTGCCACAGTGGACGCTCCCACCCTGTCCATCCTCACACTTGCTGCCCAATGCCCCTGCCCATCTGCACATCAGGAGCAGGGCCACTGGGGGCCCCTGGTGACCTCTGCGTCGGTCTCCCCCGGAGGTGTGCCTGGCCGCCCTGGCTAACAGGGTCTTGGCCAGCTTCATGAGGAGATCACGTGCCATTTTAGAGTCAAAGGTATTCTAACAGGAAAACGAAGTGGAATTCCATAGGTTTCTAGGCTTGGACCTTTTAAGGTAGGGTTGGATTTCCCCTCCGCCTAACATTCTAGAAAAATGTATCTTCCTAGTCCTCACAGCAGAATGGACACCGGGACATACACCTGACTTTGAGGTCTGCTGTCTGGGGAATGGACTGCAGGGCTGGGGGAAGATGGATGAGGCAGGCTCCGCAGTAAGCCTCTGGGCTCCCGGGCCAGCGTCCGAGCCACATCTCTCCCTCCTCCCACCGTGCTTGGTGTACAGACACCCAGGCTGACGCCGAGGTCAGATGCGAGCCCCACCGTGTCCCACACGGAGCCTCATGGGACAGAGGGGCAGGACTGGCGCTGTGGTTGGCAGAACCTGGGGCTTCAGAGGACAGGACCTTCCTGAGGACACAAGTACTCAGTGGACAGAACCCAATCAGCCCCAAGAAGGAGGTCTTCTAGGGACAAAGACGTGTCACAGCTTCTAAGGGGCCAGCCTGAAGACAGCCTCTGCTGCCAGCGTGTGAGGCCAGTGCTCCCAGACCCATGTGTGAAAGATGCCGACCGAGCATGATCACGTCCAAACACCGAGCTGTTCTGACCAAATGCTGGGCTCGGCCTGGTGTAAGCTTACAGACGGTTTCTAATTTCAGCGAAACTGTATGTATGACAAAAATGTATACCTAAGTGTTTTAAATGGAAAGTGCTGGTTGATTTTTTAAACCTCAGGCTCTTCTAAATTAATAACAGCTGCGGGAGAGCCGCAGCGAGGGACACGTGAGCGCGGCAGGCCAGCTCCCAGGCTGTGGGGCGCGGCCGCACGAGGCCGGGGCCTGCTCCAGTGTGGGGCCCGGGGGCAGCAAACACACCGCAGGCTCAGCCTCCAGGCGGACCGCACAGCCTGGCCAGGCCTCCTCAAAAGCAAAAGGAGGGTTTAGATAAGCGTTCACTAAAAGATACACTCTCTCTAGTTTAAAAACAAAAAACAAGTAGAAATCCCGACATCAGGAAGAGGTCAGGTACCCAGTAAGTTTCTGGAGAGTTTTGGCGGCGGGGGGGGGGGGGGTGAGTTGCCTTTTACACAAGGTAATAACACGGCCCGTGTTATCAGCTTTTCGTACCCCGTGTGCAGCACAGACGAGCCCGCAGGCCAGTGGTGGCGACCAGACAGGCAGAGTGCGGGCTGAGACCGCGCTGTGCGATGACGCCGTGGGAGAACAGAGACGTTGTGACATGGGACGCAGCTCTGAATGCACACTAGCACGTTTCAGCAGTGGTTAGAAGTTTTACGTATGACTCCATCTAACGGGCGGTGTTGTCGGGAAGCCCAGGAACGGGCTCTGCACATGCGGACGTCAGCTTCCACAGGAAGCCTGTCCTAAGTGATGATTCAACATGGGTGTTTACTCAGCTGCTTGCCACACGCCTGGGGGTCTGCATTCAAGAACTCCCCTGGTGTCTGTGCAGCAGCAGTGGTGGCTGTGGGGACGCTGGTTTGGGGTCAGACCCTTTCACGCCAGAGACTTGCTTTGCTCGCTTGGCTGCCGGTCCAAAGGGAACAGAATTTTTAAGAGCGTTAGAGAAAATCAGCCTTGCGTTTACGCGCCCGTGATACCAGCCCAGTGCCGAAGGGGAAGGGACCAGGGAACCCTGCCTGCCTCCCCCTCACACGAATGGGAAACCTTGTCCTGAGTGTCCACAGATACATTAATTCATCTTGACTTCACTAGTTTCCCAAAAATTATGTCTGGCTGATTCAATGACTTTTTTAAAAAAATTGAGATCTAATTCACATTACATTTACTCCTTTAAAGTGTATATAATTCAGGGGTTTTTGGTGTATTCAAAGGTCATACAACATCTCTGCCGTCCAACTGCAGAAGCCCTGTCCCTTTAGCTACTGCTCCTTCACCCCTCTGTGCCCACCAGGCAGCAGGCAGCGAGCACGGACCGACTGATGTCCCGTTCTGGGCATTTCAGACAAATGGAATCATCCCAGATGTGTCTTGTGTGACTGGCCTCTTTCCCTTGTACGTTTTCAGGGTGTGACCACGCGGCAGCCGGTGTCCATGCTCATTCCTTTATGTGTCTGAGTAACAACCCACTGTTCATCCATTCATCAGCTGATGGGTGCGTGGGGTTCTTTGGTTTTTGGCTACTGGAAACATGCGCTGGGAGCGGCACCGCTGAGTCCTGTGGGGACTCCTGGTAACCACAGAGGAACTGCCCAATTGCCGCCCACTTCCGTGACTCCATCGCAGTGTCTGACCGTCCTGATTTCGCCGTCTCCTTGCTGACAACGTTTGTCATCACCCCCTCTCAGAAACCGTTCTTGTCCTCCTGGTCGGTATGAGGTGGGAGGTCACTGGATTTGCATTTCCCCGATTTTCCCTGATGGCCACGGATGCTGGAGCCTTTTCACATGTGTTCATTCATCTGCACACCTTCTTTGGAGAAATGTGTGTTCAGATCCTTTGCCTAATTTTTAAACTGGGCTATTTTTCTTTTTATTATTGAATTGTAATAGCTCTTTAGATAGTCTGCATACAAATCACTTGTCAGAGAGGGGGATTTCTCCCATTCTGTAGACTGTCTCTTTACTTCCTTACTGGTGTCACCTGTATAAAGTTTTTAATTTTGATGAAGTCCAATTTATCTATTTTTGTCTTTTTTTTTTGCTTGTGCTTTTGGTGTCATAGCTAAGAAACCAATGCTGAACCCAAGGTCACAGAAATTTACACCTATGTTTTTTTCCTAAGAGTTTTATATTTTTAGCTTTTAAAATTAGGGCTTTGACCCGTTTTGAGTTAACTTTTGTAGATGATGTGAGGTAGGAGTCCACCTTCATTCTTTTGTCTGTGAATATTCAGCTGTCTCCATATCAGTTGTTGAAAAGACTATCCCTTCCCCCATTTAATTGGATATGGTCATATTTTAATAACATCTTGTATTTGAAGACAGCCTGGTCCAGCGTATGTGTGGCGTTTCACCGGGGGACAAAACGCATCCCAGACTTTCCAACAGATGTGCCGGGACAAGAATGTAGACAGGTAGAAAAGTGAGCCTCCATGCTTATCGCATACACAGAAACGGATCACAGATCTCAAAGTGAGAGCTGAAATTATAAAACTTATGAAAAATAAAAAAATCTTTGTAGTTCTGGGTTAGCCAAAGTTTTCTCAGGTACAAAACAAAACCTGGGATCCACAAAAGAAAAATAAATTGGGTAATAACTTCATTAGAATTAGAAATTACCGCTCTTAAAAAGGCCAGCCTCAGACTACATGTAAAGAACACTTATAACTCATTAATAAGAAGACAAACAACCTAATTTACATAACGGTCAAAGGGTTTAAAGATACCCAACCAAAGGAGAGGTGGAAGGGAAAAGGTAGCATCACGAGTCACTAGGGAGCGCAAATAAAAACCACAGTGAGACAGCACCTTGCACCTACCAGACGGCTACCATAAACACGACGGACAACCCTGAGTTTGGTGGAGATGTGGGCCCGTTGCTGGTGGGAACTGGGTAAGTCTGGTGGCTTCTGAAGGAGTTAGATACGCAATCCCACTCCTAAGTATTTACCTGAGAAAACCCAAAACATGTCCAGAGAATTGCCTGCAACTGCTCATTAATCAGAGCCCCAAACTGGAAATCCTTTCCCGACCGTCCCGCCAGGCCCATCGCCCCCACAGCGGGTGTGCAAACAGCCTGGGCCATCTGCACAACAGAACGACGTTCGGCAGCAGCGGCGGCATCCGCACAGCGCATGGACGCACCTCAGGAGGCAGACGCATTTACGAGAGTCTAGAGAAGGAGACAACAGAGTGGAAGTCGCGGGGGGAGGTGTGGGGGAGGGTCGGACCACAAGGCCATCTGTCCGAACCCAGCAAATTACGGCTAAAACAGGTGCGTGTTATTTTACGGAAATGAGACCTTGTTTCTCCAAGGAATGTCCCTCCACTCTCGGGGCCTGGGCAGCTCTGCTCCCCTCAGCTGAAGAGCGGCCTCTGTAAAGCCCTACTTGGCGCCACGCACTGTTCTGGATGCAGGGATAGGTGACAAGCCCCACGTAGAGACGCATGTCGTGGTCAGTGACAGGGTGGTGGCCCGGGGCCTCCTAAAGCGGGTGCCCTTGGGTTCAGACCTGAATGACGGCAAGATGGCAGCCCCTCAGAGCCAGCCTGGGTGGGACTGAGCTGGCTTGCTGCGGGAATGTGGAGGAAGGTACAGACGTAGCCAGGAGGTAGGCAGGGCCGGGACACAGATGCTCAACTCCAGAGCCTGGAACACGGTCTAGCTGCCATCCTGACACGGTCGTGCTGACAGCTAAGATGTGGAGAGCAGGCATGGCTGGGGCAGTGGGCCTTGTGCTGGACTCCGGTTGGTGAAGAAGAGCCCAAGGCACGGAAGAGACAAAGGCACAGGCAGGTCCACAAGGAGGCCGCGGTGCCAGGAGAAGCAGGGAGTAGCTGGGAGTGGGCAGTGAGGTGGTGTGATCAGCCAGCCAGCCAGCCCTCCAGTCATCCCTGTGCGGGGACAGCTGAAAAGGTACACTGGCATACCGAGACCTGCAAAACTAACCTCCACAAGCCCACACGCATGGGAGCACCTGACTCCAGAGAACAGGACCCGTTGCCTCAGCCAGAAACCCCCATGCGGTCTCCACGGCCTCTCGCATCTGCAAAATTCTCCTTCGGGGTCAGAGCTCCCTGCATGCGAGGCCCCGGACTCCCCCAGTCCACGGACTGTGCCCATCAGGAGGCACGTGTTTTAGTTATCTGACACAGCACGCAAACTCCAAGGATCTGGGAAGAGAGCCCCCCCACTGTGGCTCTTGGTGGGGGTGTGCCAGGGGTCCCTGTGACAGCTGCTAATGATTTTCTGGGTCCGGGGAGGGGCTTGTGCAGCTCAGAGGGCTGGTGGCTTGGTCAGAGCCATGGGGGCATCTGTGCTACGACTCACACCCAAGACTTCGGAGACGAATGTTCTAATTACTCCCAGCACCAGAGGCTTAGACATGCACACAGAAGAATGACAATCCGCTCTCACGCGGGAAAGAGACTAACAGCGAGTACACGGTCTCTCTGTGCCAGACGCGGAGGCAGGTCCCTTACACACATTTTAAGTCTGTGATCACAGACGTCACATCATAATCATGCTGCTGTTATGAGCTGAACAAGGGTTCTGTGGGTCCAGGACCCTGTGTCACCGCTGCACGCTCAGCCACAACCCGACACCCACCATCGCTCCTGTCTCTCCAGCGAGCGGCAGACATGACGCTGCCGACACTCAGCATTTCCCCACGTGGGGCCGTTCTCCCGCTTTACCAAACAGAACCATCCAACTAGCAGATGCCCCTCTCGGTGTTCTGCCCCTCCTGCGCCCCAGTCTGCCCCCTTCATCTGGGCATTTTGGAGGGTGCGGGCCTTGAGGGCTCTGGACGAGCCTCAGCCAGGTTTGCCATGTCCTCACGATGCCACGTTGGGAGCTGCGTGTACACAGTGCGGGGCTGGTGGCCAGAAGTCACCCTTTTCCCTCTGTAACTGTCTTCCCGGGGACAGCCGGAGACCTGGCCACTGTCTGCTTCTTGTGGGATGTCCACTCACCAGTCTGGGCCCCAGGGCCGCCTAGGGGCTGAGTCAGCCACATGAGGACCGCCAAAGGGTGACTCTCCTTATCCTTCCATATCCATTAGTGGCTTTCCCAGAGGAACAAGCTTTCCCTCCTTATTTCTGTACCAATTCTGAGTCTCAGCAGGAATCCACATTTCGCCAAGCCCCGTCAACCAGGCCCTTCCCAGGGAAAGTGCCCAGGAGGACAGACTGGAGGGATGCACACACAGCACAGCCCCTCTGAATGACCCTGCACACACATATCAGACACAAACAAGTGCGAGATCACCTGGGTCCTCCCCCAGGGGCCTCCGTCTTTCCCTCTTGGGGTCATCCTGCCCTCTTCACCCTCGGTGGACTCCCTACATCAGCCCATCTGCAATCTCCCCACTCCTGAAGCCACAAGGCGCCTCTGTCTGGAAGGGAAGGCACAGGCAGGAACGCGCGTTATCGTTCCACAATCTAAGGATGCTGAGCATTTTCTGGGCCACGTGCTGGCCAGGGGCTCTGACCTCTTGGTCAGAGGAGGGTCTCAGACCGTGACGGCTTGCTCAGAGGAGAGAGGACTATTGTATGTCAGTTCTGGAGAAGAAATCCATCATAGCATCACTGTCTGAAATAACAGAACCAGCCCCCTGCAGCCCTGGGGGCCCTGCGAGGACATGGAGGATTCCCGCCGCCACTGTGCATGCTCGTGACACGCAACCGGCTGACATCCTGACGAAGTCCTAAGCTACAAGTCTGGAGAGACGGAGGCCTATGTTCGCATGTTCTCATTACAGAAAGGATGGGCAGACCAGCTCCTCTAGACTCTAGGTCATGGAAGTAAACACCACGAGGTGAGACACCAAGCGCTGCTGAATCACCTCTTGTAAACCGTGCTGCTCCAGCTTTCCTAGGTGTGGTCCTGGAAATGGGGCACACATGCAGCTCCAGTTATGTCCGCGCCCGGGGCTCTGGAGGTGAGAGGTGGGGAGCAGACCCCAGACCGCATGCGTGGGTTACACGGGGTCCCCGACCCCCTTCAGATGCAGGTTCCTGGGGGCCCCACACCAAGGAACCACGGGATAAAATAACTGGGAAATGCTGAGCAACTCTGTTGGTATATCGCTGGTCTGGAGGGTGGTAAAAAAAATGTGTCCTAAATGTTGCTTAGTAAAACAACCAGCAAACTTGTATTCCAAGCCCACAGAGGCTCGTAAACCGGAGAAAACCAGAATGTCACTGGGCAGGGACGGCACATCCCTCAGGGCTGGGCGTGCCTGGAGGTGTCTGGTCTCCTGCCCTGGGTCCCCCAGGGCCCGTCGAGACGCTCCCACTTCCTGCTGCCCCCACCTGCCCTTCACACTTCTGTCTTGTCCTGTGAGCCTAGGGAAGAAGCAAGGCATCTCGGGGACCCACCTTGTTAGAAATGAAGACTTGGGAGTTTCCTAACAGAAAGTGCCACACGAAGGGTGGCTGGGCTGCCAGTAAGGGGGGCACCCGGAGTGGGGGCGGCAAACGGCTGCAGCTGCAGACTCCACACCCTGTGTCTGCACAGCAGCCGGCTAAAATGGTTCCTACATATATAAATGGTCAGAAATAAATCAAAAGAAGAGTTTGTGCCATGGGAGAATTATATGAAGTTCAAACCCTAGTGCCCACGCTGAGGTCTCGTGGGAGCACAGGTATTCCTGCCCACCCGGCGGTCTGGCCGATGTGCCCTCCCGGGGGCCCCTGAGACCAGCAGAAACCTGAGGGGCAGCAGGGCAGGGCCCAGGGGACAGCATGCGCCAGAGAAGTCGAGAGGGAACCACACCACATTTTTCATGGCGTCTCTTCTTGGGAAGCGACCCCAGGAGACGGCAAGGAGAGCAGACTGTTCAGCCTGGGGGCCTGGATATTGGTCCTGCATGGCCCTCGGAACAGAAGCAGGACAAGCAGTGGGGCCTCTGCTCCATTAGACGCTCCCCACACCCGCTCCCATTCTACCTGGGCCGCGTCCTCCCGGGCCCCAGGACTGAATGTCAAACACCTCCTTGTCCCAAGGCCTCCTGGCAGAAGCTCGAGTGCTTTCTGTGCTGCTGCGTAGGTCACAGGATGGTTCTGAAGCCTCTGCAGGAGAATCTTCCAACTGAAATTCCTGAATCGCCATAACCATGTTTCTTGCTACTCCTTATAGTTTCTGTTACATTTTTCATATTTCATTTTAACTGTATTAAGCTACAAAAACTTCTCAAAAAACTCCTCAGTTACATATTTTATAATTGCATGTTTAAGTTCTGTGTATCCTTGGTCTGGCTTTATGTACTCATAAGACTTCTGTGCGGGAGGCACAGCGTGCTCTGAGCTGGCCTGTCCACGGGCGCCCTGCCCACCCCGTCTTGGGGCTCCCTCCCGACAGAACCCGCTCACTCGGCAAAGGGTGAGAGTGACCACGCTGTCCCCTGTAAACAGCTCACCTACCTGACAGAAAATCCGGACGCACTATGTCCCCCTCCAGTTTCTTGTCTGGGCCTGTTTCCTCTGCACAGCCACCCGCCCTGACCGTCCACGGGGTGCTGCTCACAGAGACGGCCCCACCTCTGCCAGAGCGGTTCCGAGAGCAGCTCTGAGGGGCAGGGGCTCCAGCGCGGGCCGGGGACAAACCATCCGCCTCGCCCACCGCTTCTCGTCCAGGGACTCAGGGGGCGAGTGGAGCTGCCCCGCCTCGGCCCGTCCAGACGGCGCGGACCCCCAAACCTGCCCTCACCCCCTCTGCACAGCAAGCAGCACTTGCAGGAAACCACGCAGCTGCCGATGCGTGAGGCGACGGCATGAACTGTGGCCACGAACACCTCGCTAGCAAATGCAATTGAAAGAAGCAGAAGGATGTGGGACTCGTAGAGAGAACTGAAGTTTACACACACAATTCTCCCGCAACCCCCACCCTGTTCGAGAACGGAAACAGGGAACCGGGCAAACAACATCAGTCACGAATGCAGACGAGAAACACGCCGGAGTCCATCTGAGGGCAACCGCGTCAGGGTTACGAGACCGCGGCGTCACCACGGGTGTCACCGCTGGTGGGAGTGGGCCAAGCAGCAGCCCTGAAATGCTGTTCTGTCCCCTCCTCAACTAATGATTTCAAAGGTGAGCGAAACTGGTTTCTTTTAAAATCATCAGAAATGGTCCTTAAGAACCTGAATACACACGTATAAATAGAAAAATGCTAGAAACTCTTTAGAAGTAACTTCTCAACTTTCTCTTCAGGTACGTGTGAATATGTAATCATGCTCACAAAATAACGAAATACGAGCAGATAATGAACGCAACATTCCAGATAGTCACTGGCGATTTTATCATTACTAAGGTTTAAACTCTCGTTATTTCATAGATGTCGAGGTAATGTTGTCCAAAACACTGAAACTAGCTTTAAAGTTATTGTGGTCTCATTTTTTTTCACACGTTGAATTTTTAAGGTCTTGAGTTTGTCTTCCAAAAAACAAATCACACACACACACACACACACACACACACACACACACTCACGCACATTTACCCGTAACGTCCGCAGGTTCTAGGCCCTCGACACACAGGCGCTCGCACCACCCTCGCCAGCCGCATGGCGGCATTGGCAGAATGTCCATTTAAACAAAACTGAACCGGGCATTAATCAGGAAATCATGATAGCCACTCAAGATGACAAGGATAAACTGATTCAAACTTCAGGCAGATTTCGGGACCTGAGCTTGTGAACTTTCTACCATATAGCTGTTTCTGAATTCGAATATAGTTGTAATACACAGGACAGTGTTATTACAATCAACTTGTAACATGATTCATTCTGGGAACACAACTTTGATGGTAGCAACGAAAACATCTGCTGGGAAACACAAGTGTCCCTCAAGTCTGTTCATATATTCCATATCGCGTGCCAGACATGAACGAGGCCTGAGTTCCCAACCGTAAAGGGCTCCCAATCTAGTACAGGAAACTTGCTGTGCCTATTTCTTACTGAAAGTGCTTAGTTTTCTCTCCACAGTGCAGGCCACTCCCAGTGGTTCCTGTCTTCCTCAGACAGGCCCCCTGCCAAAGGAACAACCTTCCCACCCCCAGATGCTCCCCAGGACAAAGGCTCAGCCCCCTTTGCCTTCGTGGCTTGGGCCTCTGCTTCCTCTGTCTTCACTGGACACCACGATCCCGCCTGCTTCCCAGGCGCTCATGCTGCCTCCCCTGTGCACTCCTCACCCCGTGCGTCCTCTCTGCCGCCATTCCAGAAGGGCCGCGCCAGTGCCAGGAAAGGCTGTGTTTCAACTGTCCATGTTTGAGGCCTTTCATCTTTAATGATATTTTAAATTTTCCCTTAAACTTGATGAATAGTTTGGATATAGAATTTAAGGATGACTTTTTATTTATTAAGATTTTATTTACTTATTTTAGAGAGAGAGAGTGCGTGTGTGAGCAGGGGGAGGGGCAGAGGGACAGGGACAAACAGGCTCGATCTCAGGACCCCGAGATCATGACCTGAGCTGACATCAAGAGCTGGGCACCCAACGGACTGAGCCACCCAGGCGGCTCAAGGGTGCCGTAATTAAATTCTATTTTACAGACAGAGCTAATGAATACCGGGCAAGAGAATTAACCCATGAGGGGGAAACAAGGCTCAATGAAATAGTCCATCCTGTTTGCAGGACAGCCCGAGTTTATCTCATCTGTGCATGTGGAAGCGTAGGATACGTTTACAAGGTGGGGTTTAAAAGGATGCCCATCTGAAGAATAAGAAAAACATGTTTCAGAGACACGCAAGGGTGCTCCAATGACTCAGAGCCCCACGTAAAGCAGCCAAGCTGAGCTGGCCTCCTGACCCTCGTGCCTTTCTCGAAGCCAGCTGCAGGTGACCTGTAGCCCAGCTCAGTGCCGACCAGAGGGGAGGCGGGCAGTGCGGACGCACGCCGAAACCAGGACAGTTATGCTGCAGGAACCCTCCGTGCTGGGGCTCCTCCAAGGCCCTTAACCAAATTTTTAGAAAAATAAACCTTATTTTTTAGAACAGTTTTAAGATTGACAGAAAAGCTGGCAAGATGGTACAGAGTTCCCACATTATTAATACCGAACACTGATGTGGTACGTGTGTCCCCATTAATGACCAGTATCAGTTCATCACTTTTATCACCAATGTCCATACTTTATTCAGTTTTCCTTAGTTTTTTCCTTATTATCCTTTTCTAGGCTCAGGATTCCCACCTTTGGAAAATCTCCCTGGGCAGCCTCTATGTCCTGCTAGGTTGAAGTGTTACCTTATTTCAATTAAGGTTCCCATTTTCCGCTGAAGGAATCTGAGGAAAAACGCATAGTTGTTCGTTAGGTCCTAGAACAACACAGGCCTTCTCGTCTGGTCACAAACCATATGGCCAACCCGCTGGCACCCTCGCCGCTGGCCTGGGCAGGAGGAAGGCCCATCTGGCCCTGGGTTTGACTTGAGACTCAAAACAGGTAAAAACACTGAAAACACTCTGACATGTTCATTTCTCTTCAGACCGCCCGGGAACTCATCATGATTCATATTTTCATCATCAGTATCTCCTGAATCGGGAAATGAGGGCAGAGGGTTTTCTTTGCTGTGCTGAATTGGTTTATGCTCCTTGAGGAGCTCTCAGTAAACGTATTTCAGGTTCATGCTCTCTCACATGACGAACCCAGTCTGACCCACTCAGAGTGGCGCTGTTGTGGGCCGTCAGACCTGGCGCGCTTTCTTCTGGCAACAGATCTGCCCCATTCACAAAATCGGCTCAGGTCCTCATCACAGACTAACAGCTTCTCACAAATGGCCAACAGTCCACCCTGGGCCAACCAACATGTGGACAGAGCCTTTGCCTGCAGGGGACACTCGGCTGGAAAGAGACCAGGGGGTTGCAGGCAGCCTCCTGCAGAGGCCTGTGGGGCAGGGAATCCTCCACTTTGGTGAGACCTCAAGCTCAGGTAACCCTCTCTTGGACTGTTGGAGCCATTCCAGCCCTCTACTACTACTGGGGCCACTCCCTTGCCTTTTCTGTGAAGCCGGTGTGAGCTGGTTTCTGTCCCATCCTCTGTCACGTGTGTTAAGAGAGTTCTAATAAAAACCCCGGCCGCTTTATTAAACGTTGGGTATATCCTGAGGAACAGAATAGGACTGAGCATCAGGGAAACGCACACAGAAGCCACGATGGAACATGGCGACATGCACACCCGCGTGGCTGCAGATGAGGGACGAATCAGGTTTCAGCACCCTGTGATGACAGCCCTTCTCTGCTGCGGCTGTGCGCGAGCGGGTCCAGTTGCTTTGGAAACGCTCCGGCAATGCCCCTAACGCTGAACATATGTCTACCCCACAACTCCGCAGTCACGCCCGTGTCACTGACAGACATGTGCAAAGCAGCACTGTTTACAAACGCCGGAACCTGGAAAGGCCCAAGAACAGAGTCCTGGGCGAGTACCTTGTGGCTCATTCACATGACGGAAGTCCACAGGCCACATGGAGGGACGTCTGGACACAGAACTGCCGTGCGCTGGGGCCCTGCGGGAAGCGGCTGGACGCAGCTCGGGGGCTGGTGGCCCTACAAGTTCATTCTGTGAAAACTTATCCAACTGTATATTTGCAGCATGTGCCCTTCTCTGTACGTCTATCTTTCAACCAAAATAAAACCATGGAAGAGAGCATCCCTGAGCCCATGAAGCATACTACGTCACAGAGCAGACGGACAAACAGACCAGCCTCCTCTCTGCTGCTGCCAACCAGGGTAGACAATGCTTTGCTCCTTCTCATCTGGAAGCCCTGAAGCCACCCTGACTACCCAGCTGTCTCCCTGGGTCTTCTCCAGCTGTCGCATCTGTCCTGAAGAGCAAGGACCACAAATGCATGGAGTACTTGTCGAGAGGCTCCAGGGCTTGGTACCAAGAACATAAAATCTACTTTGTCTCCCCGATCTTCCTGGAGTGAGAGTAGCACCCGGGAGCCCTTCTTGACGCAGAGGTCCTTGAGTTACTGTTTCGGGAGCTATCAAAAAGCCTTTCCTTGGGTCGTGATCGATAGACAAGGGCACATCTTTCAACAGGTATTTTTTGGATTTTATTCCCTGAAGGTCTTATGCACAGTACTTTTATGGTTCTTCTGTGTGTTCTTAATTGTTTTTAGTACATTTCCTCCCTCCTGATATTTCAAAGTGTGGAAAAGCTTAAAAGTTGTCTGAAAACATGGAGATTTTACTGTTGACTCCCCCTTGGGTCTTTTACACAAAAGCTCAATTGTCTGACACTCTCCATTCTGAACACACAGTGCACAAGATTTTGTTCAAGTAGAATTAGCTGGATCGTGTTTGAAATAAAAGGGCCAAAAGCTGCAGCTTAGAAATCTTTGCTACATGAAAATTCAGTTGTAAAGATGTTTGTGTGTTTGTAATCTTTCTGCTTATCTTTCTTAAGAATTCAGCTAATCTTTAACTTTAAATAACATTTGAAGAAACACACTAATTTCCAGAGGCTGAGGCTGAAATGGGAAAGGCCGGAACAATTTTTAGCTTTGTCTGGGGACAGAGAGATGCCGTGCGGAAGGGCTGGAGGGGAACTCAGGCCCCAGGGCCCCAGAGGCCTGCACAACTGTCTGACGTGGACAGTGCAGCCCAGCAACAGTGGGAAGGGGAACCAGAGGCCAGCTCACAGAGTCAGAACCCAACTTTTTTTTTTAAAGACAAAACAGCCAAACAACAGATTCCAGTTTCCTAAAAGTAATACTTCAGCCTTGGACAAACACAAATTCCATGCTGTTTTCAAAATCAAGTAGCTGTAAGCACAGCATTTACACGCTTGGAACAAAAGAAGGTTTTTCCACACACACGGAATGCCCAACAGATGGGTTCTACTGCCCTTCTAAAGCAGGCAAATGCACAGAGAAGATACTAAAGTTTGATCCTGAAAAACAACTCAGAACACGTGGTGAGCAACGTGCTAAACTAACAGAGCTAGGGGAGCAGAGCGCCCTGTGCGGGCGTGTGTCCCCGCGGACTCCACCAGGGCCTCCGTCCTCTGAGAGCACCTGCACGTGTCCGGCCCTTTCTGTCCCCATCTCTGCAGGAGGAAGTGCCGGTGCTATTCTCATAAAGGGCTTGTGACTGTCTGGCCTGAAGACCCTGCCTTCTGCGAACATGGTTAGGGACAGGGAAACCATGTAATTAATGACAGGAGATGGGGGATTACCTCAAACGTGCTTCTACTGAAAAATGAAACTCTTAAGTTCTTGGGGAAAAATATAATTGGCTTTTTGGGGGTAGGGTGGACAGTGATGGTGACGGGGGGGGGCAGTTTGTGCTTGTCAGACAAATACGCTATTTGAAACACATAAAAAACTTCATAATTAAAGACTGAATCAAAGCTGGTGGCATCAGGATATATGAACATACGGTTATTCTCAATTTAAATTACAACTAACTTTGTAAGACAAGGTAGTTCAGAAAGGCATTCAACAATAATTTTAAATATCACAAAGAGCTCGAGATAAGAAAACACTAGATCTGCAGGATGCTTAGGATGAAATCCATCTTAAAAGCATACAGAGTCACTCCATACCCACTAGGACAGCTATAATGAAAAAGAGACAGGGACGCCTGGCTGGCTTGTTCGGAAGAGCGACTCTTGAATTCGGGGTTCTGAGTTCGAGCCCCACGTCGGGTGTAGAGAGTACAATAAATAAAAGAGGGAGAGACATGTTAGCATGAGTGTGGCGGGAATGTAAAACGGGGCAGCACTTGGGAAACAGCTCGTAAGCTCCTCTAACATTCGGAGAGGATGCATTTGTGCCGAGGCGCAGGGCTAGCTGTCCCTAGTCATGTAGGCGTTGTGCCTGGTCTCCAGCCGGGAAGGACACGGACTGTTCCCAGTGCTGCCCGAGAGAACGCCCCTGGACGGAGGGAGCCCGACAAGGAACCCCCCCCTCGCCACCAGGACCCTGGAGCAGCTTCTGCTGATCTGCCTCATTCCAAGCTTCTGAACCCAACGCACGTTTTCCAGCGAACTAGCCTTCTGTTCTTTTGGATGATTTCTTTAGATAAGTCTTCTAATTTTCTCTGTAGCAACGTTTAACATGTTGTTTGATTTATCCACTGGCTTTACAATTATTTAAATCCTAATGACATTTTTAAAAAGCATACATGTCAAATTTCTTTTCTGAATGGGCTTTTATAAAGAGCTGTCCTCTATTCTGAATTAGGTTTCTATCTGTCATTATGTTGATAACCTTAAGCTTTTACGTTGCAGTTTTGGTCCAGAGTTTTCTAGAATTCTTACTTAATGCAGGTTTGTTATAATGTATAGTTTTTAATGTGCACTGGCTTCAGCTGGGCCATTTTCTTCTGTGTCAGTTCTGTAGGAAGGGCTGTAAAAATGTCCCCGGGCCACATTCTACCTTCCTTCCGGGCCTGGGCCCCACACAGGCCGGGCGTCTATGCCAGGGGCGTGGTGAGGCAGATTCACCCCCTACCTCGTTCCATGCAGCCCTGGGGGTGGGCAGCCTTGGGGGGAGAAGCTCGGAGGCTCTGGGGGACCTGCCCTACCTGCCATCTTCTCCTTTGCGCATGAGGACAAGCCAGCCCCAGCTCCACACACTGCCCTGGCTTTGATTTCTCTCCTCATTTCCTGCTCTTGGGACATTTCTACTTCTTTCTTTTGAGCTTAACAATGTACTTAAAACATGTTAAACTTAATCCAGAATTTCTGTGTGTTTCAAATGGTGGGGGAAGACGGGTGTATTATCTCACCCTGCATATTTCTAGAGGCATCCCAGTCTTCTTTTTTGGTAAGAAATATTCCATTTCCCGTTCTCTTACAATATACAGGTAATTAACACCCGCATTCTTACTACAGCAGTTAAGTGCTTAAAGATACAGACCCCCACCTCCCCTTGACATATCAATTCCAGGCGCCACACCCTCCCTGGGCAAGTGTCTCCAGGATCTCATCCCACCTGCAGACTTCCCCGGACCCATAACAAATAGGTGGAATTGTGCAGCCCACGTACGCTGCTGGCGGGGACACACAATGGTACAGTTTCTTGTGAAGGCAAACTCACACCCACGTGCGGCCAGCAGGCCCGCTTCCAAGCACTTATACAAGTACAGTGAAGTTTATGTTCAGAAGGGGTCAAAAGGTACAAACTTCCAGCTATAAAAGAAGTCCCGGGGCTAGAATGCACAGCACAGCAACTGTAGTGAACAATACGGTATTACATATTTGAAAGTTGCTAAGAGATCTTAAAAGTTCTCATCCCAAGAGAAAACAACCCGCAGTCTGTGTGTTGATGGGTGTCAGTCAGACTCACTGTGGTGATGATCCTGCAGCGTATGTGAGTATCAGATTACGTTGTGCACCCGGAGCTAACACAGTGCTACAGGTCAGTATACCTCAGTGAGGAGACACAATGTTCACACAAAAGTACTAAAGTGTTTATAGCAGCTTTAATATGAATCACCCAAATGTCCTTCAACTGGTGAGGTCCATCCATAGCATGGGCCCACCCAGGGACGCACGCGCATCGTGGTGACTCAACTGCTTTCTGCCTGGGGAGGGACCCAGACTGCAAAGCCTGCACCCCATATGAGAATCTGGAAATGACAAAATTACAGGTTCAGAGAAGAGATGGGTGGTTGCCAGGGGCTGCGGGCGAGGACAGAGGTTGACCACCAAGGGTCACCAGGGAATTTGTTAGGACGGTGGGAGTTCTTATCTTGATTGTGGGGGTGGTCACATGACAGTGTGCATTTGCCAAGCTGCTGAAAATTCACAGGTGTATGAAAATTATCTCTCAGCTAAAAACACCTCGATATAAAATATTTTAATAAATAAAATCAAACTACACCCACACTGTTTTCTCTTGTTGTTCTTTGCTAAACAATGTGTACTGCAGAGCTTTTCCTGTGAAGACCGAGTTGCTGTGTTCTTTTAATGGCTGCGTAGTATTCCACCGCGTGCACTGATCAAGGGTGTGTAGGCCACGAGGGAGAGGCTCCTCAGAGGAGGGCAGGCTGGGGGCACCCCACAACAGGCGTCCACCGACTGCCACCACATGCCTCTGGGCGCTCTCCTACGGGGGAAAGGCCACTCCACAGAGCACAAGACTCCCCCACAAAACTCAGTGAATGTCAAGACCGATGTGCCACACATCACAAGGGGGGGTCACCGAGTTACTGCTCGTACACTGAGGATCCTGGGGAGGGAAGACAGCTCTCGAGCTGCTCGACAGCAGGGTGGGCGACGGGCCTCAGCTTTCACTGTGGTTGGGGTGAACGGGCTGGCACTGAGTAGGGAGCACACAGGCTTTCTTATCAGATTGCCCAGATGTGGAGGGGAAGGGGGCGAAGGCTGGAGAGCTGTCAGCTGCCTAGTACCAAAAATGCGGTCCAGCTCTTTGTTACATAGTATCACTAATTTCTTGATTCTCTAAATATCACTCACACCTCTCCAAAATTATCCCCCTCAGACATGACTGTTTTCATGTCACTATCCTCCCTCAAGAATGTAAAGTGGTTTTGCAGAGCTGAGAATAAAGGCCAAATCTCTAAAATGTGTACTCAAGGAAGGCCGGGGTGGCGCAGTCTGTTGGGTGTCTGACTCTTGATTGTGGCTCAGGTCATGATCTCAGGGTCGTGAGATCGAGCCCCGTGTTGGCCTCTGCGCTGGATGCACTGTTTGCTTCTCCCTCTGCCCCTCCCCATGCTCTCTAATAAATAAAAAAAAAAAATTTTTTTTTTAAATGTGTATTCAAGGCCCTCTGTGAAATCTCCAGCTGGCTTGCTAGCTCTTGCTAATGGTTCGCCCCACTCATGAATGTACACAACCTGCAAAGGAAAAAGCCAAAGGAAATAAAAGGGATTTGGGGAAACTGGGGAGTCTGGGAGAATGACCGAGAATCCAAGTTTTAAACAAGAAAGTAGAAACAGGGACATTTTTAGATAGATGCTTTAGCATAAAATCTCCAGGACGTCAGGAAAGATACTTGGCGCAAGACAATAGCGAGCACTGCACTTCCTGGCACACACTTTTCAGAGAAAAAAGGCCTGGAACCAACAGACACACAGCAGGAATCGCTGCCCGCTGTAGACGCAGCCAGCGGTCGGCCAGCGGTGGGCCAGGCCCGGGCGGGGGCGCAAGGACCACGAGGACGGTCCCCGGGAAAACACGGGCCGGTGGCAGGCAGAGTGGTTTGATCTGCCTTCCATTCATACTTGACACAGAGCACGGGGCTTGCAGAGGACGCCCGGTGGTTCCAGACGTGGAGCACAAGGAGAGCCTGCGACCCATGCTCAGTGCTCCACTGTGGCCTCTCCTCCCCTCCACGGACGCAGAGAAGACATTTTCACCGTGCAAACAGTCACAGTTTACTTTTGCAGTTCTGAATTACAGACACCAAGTGTCACACTGTCACAAACAGATGGTGGCATGGCTGCTGCTGTCGTGCTGGTGATTTCAGAGTGAAAATATTGTTTGTTTCACTAAAGCCTGCTTGAAATTAGTCTGTTTAAAAGCAAAACAACCTTCATCCATTGAGAAGTTTGCTCTTTGTATGTTATAACTAGTGGTTTATAACTACCCTCCAGAAAAGGAAAAGAAACCAACCCTCTCAGTAATTTAAGTATATATTCAGAAAAATGCCAAGAATGAAATAAAGCATCTATAGCCTTTGAGTCCTGAATATAATTACAGGACAAGTCTCCTGAGATAGAGCTGTAAGTGTACAAGATTTCCATAATCACTTGAACTGTTGTAAATGAGTCAAACTAAAAGGAAATAACCAAATCGACGAATACTGACAGCTCAACAGGTACAGTTTACGGTTGGCCACACACCAGAGCACCCACGACATACAGATGCGTCCTTCACCAAGATAAACATGCGCTGGCGGAAAGGAAGGCAGAGTAAGTCATACTAAACAGTACCAACTTTTCTTTTTGCTACAAAAACTGTACCTGGGATAGGCTATGTGAATGTCTCTAGTGGCGTGCATGCACACACGCACCTCCTATCACCACCACCTGCCCGAGCTTGTCAGACTGCATTCCACCTTGACCCCAGAGACCGCACTTGACGGGACCAGGGGTGAGCGTGGGACCCACTCAGGTTCTCTGGAGAAAGGTGACATTCAGGGCCAGACCACCCATCTGGGAGGGGTACACAGGCTTGGGCTCTCTGAGATGGGCTGCTGGCCACAGGCCTGTCCACACAGTGGGAGCTGGTCCGCAGAAGGCAAGACCTACACAGAAAGCAAGGTAAGGGTCCTGAGTACCACCTGGAGCGTGAGGGAAACCCCATTTCTGGTCCTAGGCCCCTGGGATCCCGGGGTGAGATGAGGGTGTCGTTTGGGGACACGGCCCCGGTACTTGGTCTTACTTGAAGTGGGTTTCTAGGACTTGCAACCAAAGTGTCGTCACCAGGGGCGCCTGGGTGGCACAGCGGTTAAGCGTCTGCCTTCGGCTCAGGGCGTGATCCCGGCGTTCTGGGATCGAACCCCACATCAGGCTCCTCTGCTATGAGCCTGCTTCTTCCTCTCCCACTACCCCTGCTGTGTTCCCTCTCTCGCTGGCTGTCTCTATCTCTGTCAAATAAATAAATAAAATCTTAAAAAAAAAAAAAAAAACCCACAAAGTGTCGTCACCAACACATTGGTCCTTTCAGTTCCCTTAGTGACAATGAGGAGTCTGGGATGCATATGAGAGATGACCATCTAGGACATCATGAGTAAAACAGGGATGTGAAAGGAGATGGCTGAATCAAGCTCCAAATTATTCATTCTCTGCCTCTGGTCAATCTCCAGAGCCCTGAAACAGTTGTTTTTTTTTTTTAAACAAATTTTTCAGCTTTATACTTTTTTTTTTTTTTTAAAGATTTTATGTATTTGACAGAGAGCATGAGACAGGGAACACAAGCAGGGGGAGTGGGAGAGGGAGAGGGAGAAGCAGGCTTCCCACTGAGCAGGAGCCTGGGGCTCGATCCCAGGACCCTGGGATCAGGACCTGAGCCGAAGGCAGACGCTTAATGACTGAGCCACCCAGGCGCCCCTATACTTATTGTCTTTTGAAGACTCATGACCTCTTTGCTCTGCTGCCGTTGAAAGTCCCACCACAATAGACTTTTGTAAGTTTTTTCCTCTTTGCCTTCTTTTTGATTAGCTTTTTACACATCTGCCCCCCCCCCCATTAGCTGGGAAGTCACACGCTCTATTTCCGCTTGTCCAACGGCTATCTTAGACACTTGGTCATGCATTGCTCGTCAGGGCCTACATCCGTGTCCATCCTCCCCATGAACAAACGACTGCACAACACTTTACTCTCACTCACTCCTGTACTGCTGTGCATCTTTAAATTCTAGCTTAAAAAGGGAGACCTCACTTGACATTCTTAATATTTTATTATATAGTCACTGTTTGATGTATTTACTATATTCTTTGCTCTTTACCGTTTCTTGCATCTCAAATCCTCCTTTTGGGACTGTTTCCCTCTGCTTGAAGAATATCCTTTTGTTATGACACAGGCGTCTACATGGTCTTCAACTTTCATGTCTTCCCAGTTTTATGAAGATGGAATTGGAAGTAAAACACGGTAGTAGTTCCAGGCGTGTGATGAATGATCTGATGTTTGTATGTATTGTAAATGATGACGGTAAGTCTAGGTAACATCCTGTGATGAGAACCTTGAAGATCTACTCTCTTAGCAAATTTCAGGTAACAAGACTGTCAACCACAGTCGCCATGCTGTGCACTGCACCCCAGGATGCACCTACCTCACTGAAGCTCATACCTTCTGACCCCTCCAGCCACTTGCCCTGCCCCCCACTATCTCTGGCAACACCAATCTGCTTTCTGTATTTATGAGTTTGATTTTCTGCCTTTTGGATTCCACCTGAGATCATAAGGAATCGGTCTCTGACTTACTTCACTTAGCATAACGCCATGAAGGTCCATCCACGTTGTCAAAAATGGCAGGATTTCGTTCTCTTTAGGGCTTAATAATATCCCATTGTGTGTGTGGACATGTGTGGACCACATTTTCTTTATCCATTTATCTGTCAAAAGACACTTGGTTTCTGTCTTGACCATTGTGGATAAAGTTACAGTGAACATGGGGGGTGCAGATATTACTTCACTTTCATTTTTGAAGGAGCTGTTTTGCTGAGTGTTAACAGGTTTGATCACATTTTCTCAGCATATGAAGTTATCAGTCGATTGGTTTCTGGTTTCCACTGCTGCTGTTGAAAAGTCAGGTTGCTACTTTGAAGGTGCTCCAATTCATCTTCCCCCTGATTGCTCCAAAGATTTTCTTCTTGTCTTTGGTATCTGCAGTTTCACTATAATGTATTCAGCTGTGAATTTCCTTATTATTATTTTTTCCTGCTTGGATTTGATTTGGTTTCTTGAGACTGAATCTTGAAAAGTGCATGGAACATGTATTAAGAATGTACGAGAAAGCGTGAGTGTAATGGACGTGTAGCAGAGTCTGGCCGGCACCCCCGGAGCCGCTGGCACCCCTCTGCCCAATCACATACCCTCGCCTTCCTCTGAAGGCAACAACTACCTTGACTTTTAGGAAAATAACTTCCTTGTATTTCTTTTTTTTTTTTTTTAAACTTCTTCTTTTTTTTTTTTTTTTTTTTTAAGATTTTATTTATTTATTCGACAGAGATAGAGACAGCCAGCGAGAGAGGGAACACAAGCAGGGGGAGTGGGAGAGGAAGAAGCAGGCTCATAGCGGAGGAGCCTGATGTGGGGCTCGATCCCATAACGCTGGGATCACGCCCTGAGCCGAAGGCAGACGCTTAACCGCTGTGCCACCCAGGCGCCCCCTTCCTTGTATTTCTTTACGGTTTTCCAGTTAAGTGTGCAACCCTAAACTCTGTACTTTAGCTTTGCCCAGTTTTAAACCCTGTGTGGACAGATTCATAAAACATATTGGTTCTAATGCGGCTTCTATTGCCCAGGATTTTCCTTGTGAGATTCCCCTCTTACGCTGCAGACAAGCCCATGCGGTTTGTTCAATTCTCAATGGCACTTGTGACATGAATCTATCAATTTATCAGTTTCCCATTCTACTGTTAAAGAACATGGGCTATTACAAATGATGCTGCTGTGTCATCCTAGTGCATGTTTCTTCTTTTTAAAAAAAATTATTTATTTATTAGAAAGAGAAAGACAAAGCACGTCCGCGCACACGAGTACGGGGAGGGGTAGAGGGAGAAGCAGGTTCCTTGCTGAGTGTGGTGCCAGACCACACGGGACTTGATCCCAGGACCCCAAGATCGTGACCTGAGGCAAAGGCAGACCCTTCACCGACTGAGCCACCCAGGTGCCCGGAGTGCATGTTTCTTTTGGATATTTACCTAGGGGTGTGTGAGTCTTCAACTTTCATGGACGATGTCAAAATGTCGTACCAATTTGTGGTCAAACAGCATGCAGGAGGAGCCTGCTGCCGCACACCCCGACAGCTGACACTGCCAGTATTTCTACTATTAATCATTCTGGTAGGTACGCAGTGGTATTTCATGGTGATTTAAAATACATTTTCGCGTGGGTGGCTTAGTTGGTGAAGTGTCTGACTCTTGGTTTCCCCTCAGGTCATGATATCTGGATGGGAAATTGAGCCCCGTGCGAGGCTCCTCACTCAGCGGGGAGTCTGCTTCCCCTCTCCCTCTCCCCCTCCCCTCACTCGTGCTTGCACATTCTCTCTCTGAAATAAATCTCAAAAAAATATTTTCCCTTACTTTACCAATGAAATTGAACACTTACATGAGTTTAATTGGCCATCTGAATTTTGATTTCTGTGAAGAGTCTGTTCAAACTGCTTGCCTATTATTTTACTGGGAGTCTTTCCCTATTGATTTCTGAAGTTCTTTACGTATATAGTCTGGGATATACCAAATGCTCAATAAAATGTATCTGCCATTGCTTTTACCATTCCACGTACTCATACCAACAAATACAAATCTACTTTGTTATTTTTAAGGTAGTAGGTAGCCGTTGTATAGATGTACGATAGTCGTAATGTAACCAATCTTCTATTGATCATCTTTTGGGTTATTTGTAGTTTTTCACTATTTTAAAAACTACAGTGAATATCCTTGTAAGATGTTTTTGCACATTTGTGCAAACATTTTTGTTAGAATCTGAGCAGAACGGCTTAATATTTAGAAAAGACTGATGAAATGACCTATGTAAAGAATTTATTAATTTAAATTTCTATCAACAATGTGTGAAAGTGATTATTTTGGGGGATGGGATCCCCCAAATTCTTCTCTTCTTCTGGGGCCTCCTGGCTGGTTCAGTTGGTAAACATGCAACTCTTGATCTCGGGGCTGTAGGTTTAAGCCCCATGTTGGGTGTAGAGATAACTTAAAAAAATAAAATCTTACAAAAAAAATTCTCTTCTTCTAGTTCCTGTACTTCTTGTGAGCCTTGCCCAAAGGAAGGCCTGGTTCTGTATCACAGTCTCTGATCTCCTTCAGTGCCGTCCATCCACATGCTGCCGGCTCTTGAACATGGAACCTGGTACCACCGCGCTGCAGAACGGATGACATTATCTTTCTCTGCAACCTGTGTTTATCCCGGGAAATGGCCTTCCCACAATGCAGCTGTTCACATCAGAAACCGGGGCTTCATGTATTTGATTCCTCCCCCTTCCCTTTCCCTACAGCCAGCCACATCTTAGGTCTTGTTGATTTTACCTAACTATCTAATTATCTCTTGAGCTCCCCCCTCTTCTCTCTTGAATCACTGCGGAGATCTTTTAAACAGTGCTCTGCCTCTAGACGTGGCCTTTCCTTTTAGTTCAGAAGGCATGCTGTGCAGTTCTCTTTCTGAAATGCACAACAGGTTATGCTCCTGCCCTGCAGCCTTTGGGTGAAGCCCCAAACCTTCAACGTCACATCCCAAGTCTTTGGCGATCTTCTCTCCTGCACTCAAGCCCGCAGACCTCACGATAGCCCTCATTTCCCACAACCTGCAGGTTTCATCGCAGACTCTTCTCCCTCACCTTACCCCTCTGTACCCAAACACTTAAGGAACCCTTGAGTTTTAGTTTACATGTGACTGCGGTTGTATTTAATAATACTTGCACCTGTTAGGCTTGAGATGACCCCAGACGTTCAAACAGACATGCCAAGAATGCAGCTGGAGATCACCACCACACAGACGGCACACAGGTGATCACACTCCCTTGGTGAGAAATTAGAGAAGAGGTTCCAGGCCTGAAGTCAGGTGGAGGAGGAGGAACCATCAGAGATTAAGAAGGAAGACAGGGGAGCAGGGTCGGAAAGACAGAGAGGACTGAGAGTCTGAAGGAGGGAGGGCCATGTGTGGCCTGCTGCTGACTCTGCTCTGACAGATCCACACAGGTATCTCCTGCCTGTTTCCATAACACACCACACTCCTGCCAACATGCAGGATCCCATCCCTTAGCAGAGAAGACTCTCATCAACTCTAAGTAAGAACTATGTCATAGGCCTTTACTGTTCGGAGATTCCAGCAACGAGCTCAAGACACGCTCAGTAAAAACTTGAATGACTTAATCGTCAATACCCATATGTGTAAGTCCTCAAGGAATTCACGTAACACTCGGGGAAGAGGAATGGAAACTACTCTTTATAATATGAGAGAGGGCAACTAGGCGCCAGGGGACAAGTATACACCCGGGGAGAGCTGTTTGGAGATAGGGGGTGCCTCCATGAGGGTACAGGGAAGTGGAGGCTCAAGCTTGTGAAAGAGGGATCCTCGTTTGCTTTTAGTGTTATTTACCCCATGTGGCAGGACAGAGGTGACACGGGACGGCAGTGACACCCAAACCCTTCACGGGCAGAAAGACGCAGGGTAAAGATGAGCATTGCATTTAAGATACCATTATGTATGCACTGCTTGTCTCAACAGTTGGTATGCTTATGGATGATTTGAGTCTTTACATTTTCTAGCAATATCTAAATTTTCTATTGTGCTATAATTTGGGTGGTGGCTAGTCTTGTTCTTTTTAAAATCAGAGATTCATTTGGCCAAAACGAGAAAAGAACTTAATTCAAAAGCAATAGCATTGCACATATACAAAAAGTCAGTAATTTCCAGAACCAGTCTTATAAAAATCCCATAAATCCCTAACAACAGTTTGAAGACTGTACTCATGTATCTGGCAGAATTGAAATTAAGCTTTCTCCTTAAGAATGGAAATACAGCATAATAAATGAGGTGAACATGAATTTTTTCCTACTGCTGGACACTAAAAGATTCAAATGGAAATGAAAACATGACATCACCCACCAGTAATGAGGAAAAAATGAGGCCGTGGACAAACACACTATGTTCTGATTTATTAAACCTCAAGTGAGCTTCACTTTATCCCCCATGAGTGATGGGCTACACTGGTTGCCAAAGCCTTCATTTTTACTAAATATCTTTGTAAATATTGTGGTTGCTCTGGTCTGTGGCCACCTCCCTCAGACAGTGTATCAGTGGAAAAGAATCCCCATTCCCAGCAAATGTTAAAACTGCCATATGTGTAATCTTCTCACAAACCTCACACTAAGCATGGGTTTCAGGGTCTGCAGGAGAAAATTACAGGAAAAGGCCAGTTCTGGAGGCTGTGAGGGCTGTGGCTGCAGCGGCTCTTCCCCAAGCAGGAACGCCACATCCAGAGTGCCAGAGGGAAGCACGTGAGGAGTGGACAAGAACCTGCCCCTGAGGAAGGCGTGACCCACCGACCCTCGCTGGGGGCATCTCCCCACACTGACCCTGAATGTTGGTGGCGACTGTCACCCCATCTGCTCTCCAGGCCCGGGCACTCTGATTTGCACCTCCAGGCGGCTGCCTCCTGTGGCCTGATGGGCGTGTGGAGCTAGAACAGGGAAGAGGGCTGTTCCTGCCCAGGTGCGGCACAGCATGGTGCTGGCCCAGGTCTGCAGGGCGGGAATACGCGGGGGCCAGGGGACCAGGGGCTCCAGCTTGACAGCGGTGGAAAAAGAGACCAGACCAGCTCAAAGTCACAGGTGCCCCATTTCTCAGCGAGTCAGGCAAACTATTTATCTCCATGAAGCTCTAGTTTCCTCAGTTAGCCTCAGCCTCCCTCCTTTGTGGAATGGAGGGTAGAACGTGTGTCATCGGGTCAGGGCTTTACTGAGATGGCACGTGCAGCATGCCCGGAGAGAACCAGGCATGGCACGGAGGCCCTCGATGCTGGTCCCTTTGCTCCCCTGCCGTCCCGTCCCGCCCGGGGTGTGCAGGAACAGGGCAGGACCCCATTCTGCCAGTGGACATACTGGATATGTCTGTCTTAGGTTATTTTAAAACTCAACAAAGTGATTTAAGTGCCAAATGAGATGCATCTTTAGCACTGAATGTACACTCTTAATGGCAAAAAATGACTTACCACAGTTTTTAAGAATGGAAATTAAACTATATATATATATACTAGATATTTATATCATTTTTTTTTTCACAAAATTTCTTCTGTAACCATTGAACTCTTGTCAGAATATTACAAGTGTTAAAACAGGTTGGTCTGGACAAGCAAAACAACATCCTGGCTTTAGGGACATGATATAAATGCACATTTGCAACCAAGCCTAAACTTACATGAACAGCTGTAAAAAGCAGAAATTGAACTATATTTTGAAACCCCTCCAACCAGTAGAACAGGGGTTAGGTCAATCTTGCATCTCTGCATTTCCACAAATTATCTACAATAAAGAATATAGGAGGAATGACAAGTTTGGGGTGAAGAGTACACGGTGCTCTTCTGAACACGCTCGCGCAGTGCCTGGGAGCCGTCCGGGCCAAGCTGACCGAACGGAAGTCGGCAATTTGAAGATCAAGCTCAGGAAACAGTTTTGAGCTTAGGACAGATCTGTGGCTCACGGGCACGTGTTAGAGCAATGCAGTAAGTGCTAGATCGTGTCTGTTTAATGAAGGAACAAGATCATGGGGGACAGAAAGGATGGGTGGACGGGGGGCAATCCGTAAGAAAATGACGAGGCAGGAGAAGGCTGAGCGGGTGGCTTCAGGGCTGTTGGGACGTTAGAAAGGGCCCTTCCACAGCAGACACTGGTGCCACAGCACAACGAGGGGCCAGCAGGAGGGCAGCGGGGGGGGAGGGCACTTCCTGTACTTTTCGGGAACGTGAGGAGAAAGTGCAAAGAAGGAACAGATGGTGGTCTGAGGACAGCCAGGGAGGACGTAGGAAGCTCGAGCATATCAGTAGGCGAAGAACAAATCAGGACCGCGCACTGGCACGCTCCTGCTCCAAGGACACCATGCGTCAGGCTCCACCGTGATCCCACTGAGACGCAGCCAAGGCCACGTCCAGCACCTGGCCTCAAAAGTCACTCTCTCAAGACAGTTGAATCACTCAGATTCACACCGTGAGTCCAAAAAGATGACCCCTGGGAGGTGTGGGTTCACATGGAGAGCAAACTCAAGGTCATGGAGACACTGCAGCCCTGTAGGAGAACCTGCTTGCTTTGCATATGTCTGTCTGCTGTGCTTTCTGATCCCCCAAACTAGACGATGTAAGAAGAGTGTCCTTGGCTTGAGTCACACTCTTAGGAGCACTCCCCTTACCTCCAGAGCAATGAACATTTAGAAACATACGGCATCACAGAAGTCGTTTTGGGGAAGTGTGCTGCATCACAGAGAAACCACCACACCCAGTCCTTATCATGTTCCTGCAGATTTCTCTACCCAGAATGTCTTCTTCCTTGAACTATGATTCCAATCTTAGTCCCACCTTCAGTCCTGGGCGAGAGGGGGTCTCTGAAGCAAGGGGCCTCCTCCTCGAGATCATGCTTGGGGCACTGACACCCAGAGCTCCTGCCCAACTGGCTTTGTTTCCAGGGTCTATGCAAGCCCCTTCCCTGGCTCAGTCACCCTGAAGACACACTGCAATGCTGTGTGAGTGACCCTGGCCCAAAGGGTTTGCCTGTATGGGCTGGGTGTTCACACAAGGAGGCCACAGCTTGGGGCAGCACACAACACAGGTAGAAGAGAAGTGTGGTGGACCAGTACCCATTGCTTCCTGCCACCATGTTACCATGTTCTCGTGCACACAAATTCTGAGGAGTTCAGGATTCTGTGATCCCAGCTTCCTGAGGCATCATAGAGGACACTTGAGAGGGAGGGAGAATGGAACTCAACATAATTTATTTTACTGCTCACAAGCTCGATGTAGAACTTTGCACATTTGGAATACTGTGCGTGAACCTTCATCTGAAGCCGTCTCGATCTCTTCATGATCCCTTCATCCTTTCCAGTCTCCCAGACTGAATGTTCCTGCAGCAAAACAGGGAATGTCCCTCCTGACGCTTTACTCAATTCTCAAAACAAGGAACTGGACTTCTTCATCAGATTACATCCTCCTATCAAGATGTCAGTACCTGGCATCCTCCCCTTTTCACCTGACATATTCAGCACGGAGATTCAGGGTTTGGGCCCAGAGGTCCCGATCTGGAACCCCTCTGGCAGCCCACATGGGCCATTCTAGTAAGCCCACACCTGATCACCCTCTCAGGGAGTGAGGGGAGTCCCCACAAAGGGCAGATCTCCAAGGTCCCATGGCCTGACACACTACCTCCAAGAGACAGAATCACTGGAATGAAATGGTCAAGTCGGTGTCTCAGAGGCCCCTTCTCAGCATTCCCAACAGAATGTCTTTCCAGTCGCATGGAGTATAACCTCACCAGGAAGCTCAGGGCACAGGTGTGGTTATCAGAAAGGGCTTCTGCTTGTTCGTCTACTCCACTAAGCCCAAATCAGCCTGTACCTTTGTCCACTGATCCTGGCTCTGGTCTCTCAGCCTCCATTTCCCAGTCCCTGCAGACAACCGGCTGAAGGGAGGTGACCCTACACCTGGCAGGCCCACTTCTCTCCTACGACAAGGAGCTGCACGTGACGAGTTGCACCAGAGTCATGACCAACCCATCCTAATTACTGCCGCTCTTTATCATTTAGAGCTGAAATGCGGGACAAAGTCCTCTGCCTTGTTCGGTGTCAAGAAGGTCTTGACTATTCTTTCGTCCTTGTATTTCCATACAAATTTTACAATTTGTCAAGTTCCACCAAAAAAAGGGAGGGGGAGTAAAGTATGAGGGTTCAGGTTAAAACTGCATCATCTCCGATCAGTTTAAGTAGAAATGGTATCTTGCAATCCTGAACGGTCCATCCCCTGAGGCCGGTACCTGCCCTCCCCGTAGCACTGCTTTAATTTAATTTCCTTCAACATTTTCTCTGATGAGAGCTTGCTCATCATTGCTTAGATTTACTCTGAAATATTTGTTATATTTTTAACATATTTGATACTTAAAGCACATCTTCCCTTTCATTCTCTAACTGTAGAAAGAAACAACTGACTTTTATATATTGTGTATCTGGAAAACACGCTATATGATTTAATGATTTTTCTAAGTTATTTTTGATTTTCTACACATATACTGTATCATCTGGGACTAAAAAGAATTTTTTCCTTCCATTACTTAATTTGTTTGTTGTATTTTTTCCCTGCTTCTTTTTCTTGCTTTCCTCCACTGGCCGGGACCATCATGGGCCTTCTTGTCTTGTTCCCGGAAAGGGGAAAATTTCAGTATTTCACCACTATTTTTTAAATAACAACTTTCCTGAGATATAATTTACATACCATAAGTCACCCTTCTAAAGTATACAATTCAGTGGTTTTGAGTACATTCATAGTGGGGAGCCACCCCACTGCCTACTTCTGACACACTGCGGTCACCCCAGAAAGGAACGCTGTCCCCGCCCTGCCTCCCCAGAGCCTGTGCACCCCCCGCCCTCTGTGGATCTGCCTGCTCTGGACACTTCCCGTGAATGGAGTCACATGACACACGTGCTCCTGTGACCGGCTTCTTGTGCCGAACACCGTGCTGTTGGGGCTCGACCACGTGGTAGCAAGTAGCAGCATTTTATTCCTTTTCATCGCCGAATGGTATTCCACGGTGTGGCTGGACCACATTAACCCGTTCACCAGCCGATGGGACATTTGGGATGCTTCCACATGTTGGCTGCTACGAAGAGTATAGCAATGAAATTCAAAATTCATGGATACGTTCTCATGTGGATACATATTTCATCTTCCCGGGTACATAGTTATGGATGGGAGCATGTTGTTTGTAGACCCTGTCAGACTACGGAATTCCTTCCATTTCTAGTACGCAAAAGCTTTCTTTCCATCTTCTTCAAACATTAACATGATCGTATAATGTTTGGGTTTTTTGTTTTGTTTTTTGTTTGGGTTTTCTCCTTAAATCAACCGGTATTTCTTGAATAAGCCTAATGTAGTCATGATGTATTATCCCATTCATATACTGCTGAATTTGGTTTGTTAATATTTTAGTTTTGTGAATCCATGTTCATCACTGAGACCGACTGATAATTTTCCTTTCTTGTACTATCCTTGTCAGGCTATTGTATGGTTACAATAGCCTTAAAGCATTGTTTGATAAAATCTATTGATGAATAATATAGGCCCGTGGTATTCTTTGTGGGGAGGTGTAAAATTATGAATTTGACTCCCTCAATAGTTACAGACAATTCAGATTTTCTTTTTCTGACAGTTTCATTAAATTGTACATTCTAGGAATTGTCATTATCATCTAACTTTGCTGGCATAAAGTTGTCAATGCTATCTTCTTAATGCTCTTTTACCAGCTCTCAGCATCTACAGGGACAGCGTTTTTAAGTCCTCACACTGGGCCCTGCACTCTCCCTCTTTGTTCCTCCGTCAGCCGCGCTGCTGATTTTATTAAGTCTGTTTAAGCTGTGGCGCTGTGGACGCTGTCCGCGGTATAACTGTTTTCTATTTCGTTGACAGTTTTGCCCCTCGACATTTCTGGCAGAGTCCCCCTGGGCAGGAAGCTACCCAGGGGCTCCAAACTTTTTTTTTTAAACCACATTGGTGATTTAAAATTTTTATAGTGATCAGGGTTTTCCAGTCTTTGATGTAAAGGTCGGTAGAACCACCCAGCTTGCCAGTATTTGATACAGAAAACTGATTTTTAACTGTGTACTTTCAAGTTTGTGCCACTTGTATGTATTTGTATCCCGATTCCGAATGTGAAAACCCTTTAAGCGATAAAGTGGCAGTGGACTGGGCGTCCTCCATATTCAGGGCGGTAGTACACACCACGGAGTCTTTGTAGAGACACGCGCCGCATCTCGGGAAGGGGTGCAGGCTACGTCACAGCACATTCACACACTAGCACTCCGCTTACGTGTGAACAGTCCCGAGGGTAAGTCAGGAACAGCAAAGGAAGCAGCTGTCACACTTTGCTGCGAATTAGCGGAAGACGTCTGTGGCACAGGAAGGCAGACAGCAGACCCCAAGAGGTGACACCCATTTCTGAGAGGGACCTCTGTAAAATTGCCAAACTTCAGCTTTATTGAGGTGCTGCTATCTATCAGGTTGTCATGTGGACAACAACCACACCCTTAGAAGAAGAACTAACTCACTGGTACTCCACAGCACAGCGGTACAAACACTGCAAAGGTGACGTTACTCCAGCACGTGTTCTGGACGCTGAGCCCGTGCTGGCTGCCCTCGCGGCCCGGGCGCAGAAGGACCCGCTCACATCCTGCGTGGGACCCACACCAAACTGCAGAGCTGCCGTCAGAGCCAAGTTTCAGGGCACAGTCATGGCTGCAGTAATAAAGGGGAGGAGATCTCGAATACCAGTATTTTCCATGTACTATGTGGTTAAAATAGCTTCTGCAGAAGGATTCATGTAACAGTCCATTAAGCCACAAAATGTTAGAGCAAGGACGTCAGAAACCAGAGTCCTGGTCTCTGTAGCACCGTCAGTCTCGGCATCGGGGGAACGACTACTTGTCCTCTATACTGCTACTTCAAGTCACCTCTTTTACTGGTTGCTTAAATTCTCTCAGAAATGTATTCTTTTTCTGATCTGGTTATAAGCTCAAAATGCTATAAAAACATAGATTACACAGTAAAGTCCCTGCATAATTCCATCACTCAGAGATCAACATTATTAAGGGTCTGATGTTTATTCCTTTTTTATCCCTTACTGTTTGTTCTCAGGAAGGTGCTACACTCTACACATTAGAAGAAGGTAAGATAACATAGCACACACACTGTCTGACTTCCCTTTTTCCCTCTGGGGATGTTGCGGACAACTCTGCACGGCTATGTAACAACTATCTGTCTCTCTACATAGCTTTATGGCAGCCCACTGTCCTTGCTCGACAATGCTGCACAGTGCCTTCCTCTAGGCACAGACGCGCAGAGAAAGATGCACGTCTATCACGGGTCCCTAGGTGTCAAATGCTGGGGCAGCAAATAGCGGTCGTTAAGCTGTTCTCAAAGAGTATAACGGTTTCTGTTGTCCCAAACACTGTGTCCAACACTGCATTCACCAACATTATTTCCCTCCCCAAACAGTGTATATATTTCAAATCAGGCCGCTTTTTTAAAGAGAAATTTCAGACTCACAGCAAAATACAGAGGGAAGTACAGAGTTTTCCATACATTCCCAGTCCACCCTCACCTATGACCAACACCCCCTTAACTGGTGTGTACGGACACATAACAATCACCCAAGCCCTTAGGTTACATTAGCGTTTACACTTGGTATTATGTATTCTACAGTTCTGGACACACGTGTAACAGCAAGGATCCACTATTAGGGTATCGCGCAGGGTAGTTTCACTGCCTTAACCATCCTCCGTGCTCTGCCAATTCATCCCTCCCTCCACCCTGACCTCTGGCAACCACTGATCTCTCACTCTTCTCCATAGTTGTGCCTTTACCAGAACGTAATATAGTCAAAATTGTAGAGTAGGTAGCCTTTTCAGACTGACTTCTTTCGTTAGTAATGTGCATTTAAGTTTCCTCCATGTCTTTTCCTGGGTTGATAGAGCATTTCCTTTAAGCATTGAATAATAGTCCCCTGTGTGGCTGGACCACAGTTTATTTACCCGTCACCTACTGAACTGCATATCTTGGTTGCTTCCAAGTTTTGGCAGGTATGAATAAAGCTGCCGTAAACATCTATGTGCAGGTATTTGTGTAGACTTAAGTTTCCAACTTATTTGGGCAAATACCAAGGAGCATGGCTGCTGGATCACATGGGAAGAGTATGTTTAGTTTTCTAAGAAACCATCACACTATTTTCCAAAGTGCCTGCACCATTCTGCATTCCCACCAGCAAAGAACGAGGGTTCCTATTGCTCCACACCTTTGCTTGCATATGGTGTTGTCCGTGTTTTAGATTTTTGCCATTCTACTAAGCGTGTAGTGGTATCACATTGTTGTTTAATCTCCAAAGCCCTTTTCTTTCCTTATTGTATAGGTATTTTTGGAGGGGGAGGTGAGGGTCCTATCTCTAATGTTAGAGTCGTCCCAAATGTTTGGTAATCCTGAGCTATCTGCTTAGTACTACGAGAGTACAGGGTTAAAATACTGACCAAAACTTTGAACATGTGGGTGGGGATGGTCAACCCTGTGTTTATATGGGGTTGTATTACTAATGAGTCTGGATTCTGAACATGGGGGGAACTTCCCCATTCCACCAGCCACCCAAGCCAAGTGGATGAGAACACCGGTTCAATGTGGGGGCCGATGCCTAATACTTAGAACAAATGATGGTGACATCAGGAAGACTGGGTCATCTGACCTACTCCTTTTTTAAAGATTTTATTTATTTGAGAGAGAGAGAGAGAGAGAGAGAACGAGTTGGGGAGGGGCAGAGGGAAGTCTTTCCCACTGAGCAGGGATCCTGACATAGGACTAGATTCCAGGACCCTGAAATCATGACCCAAGAGGAAGGCAAACTCTTAATCGACTGAGCTACCCAGGTGCCCCCTGCCCTGGTACTCCCAAATGCAGTCTCCAACAAACCTCCCCGTTCCCAGCATTTATCATTTCTAAACCGGGAACACCCACAGAGCTATCCTCTCCCATACGTCTTTGGACTGTGGTGTCGTCTGTCAGAGTCCATGTGCTTTTAATCTTTAAGGAATTTCTCAGAATTTCTTTCGTCTGATAGTACTAATGATTTTGCAGTAGAGTGTTACCAAAAAAAACCCCACAAAAAACAAAAACCCAAGAAACCAACAAAACCCCCCACCAAATATAGTTTCGGTTATTTTAGGAATTTGGGTGGCTCACGTGCTTAGTCAATCATCTTGACTGGATCTACCCAGGTCATTTTAAGATTTTGGAGTAACAAAAATGTAGCTCCTGTCAGATAATTTGGACATCTGAAGTAGAGTAAGAAGAATTTAAAAAATAGCCATTATGTAATTACCTACCATATGACAGGCGTTTTACATACATTATTCATTTTATTTGCACAAAAATTTGAAAGATAGGTATTATCATCCCAGTTGTACAGAAGAATAAACTTTAATCAGAAACAACGGTAACGCATCACAGGTCCCCATAAGCAGCGATGGAACACTGCTCTCTGATCAGCTCATTTGTAGATAAAACAAAACCAAACCAAACCTGAGGCCAAAGTAGACAACCAACTCACCAGAGTAACCATAATCGAAAGGCTCTAAGCTCCCATGCACACTTTCTTGTTATTGCTTCAAGGCTGGAAGTCACATAATTTCAGTGACGTTAATATGTAACAGCTCTTTGCTTTGTTAACACCACTCTGCGGGGCTGAGGGAGCAGGCAGAGACAAGCCCGTTAACCCCACCAGAGGCATCCCAGGAATGCACAGTCCTCCACGTGGCAGCAAGGGCGTCTCTGTAGTCTGGTAAAGCTCAAGGGGTACCATGTGGCTGGTGTGAACTTTAAGATTTTTTTAAATGTAAACAGTCTATGGAAACGACACGTTTCTTAATCAGCCTCTACTTCTGAGCTTCCAGCCCCGCCTTCCTGGCCTCTAGACTAATGCCTTCCCCTGCCTTTGCTTTCTGCTTTTCCTGTGATTTAGAAAAAATATTTCCCTTGGTAACCATCTTCCTTGGTTACTCTCTTGGCTGTTCTGCACAAAGATCTGAAAGGCATTTATCCCCAAGGGAAGCAGTTATTTTAGATTTTACTAAGAAGTCAGTTAACATTTCTCAACATTCCTCCTTCTTTGTTTTAAAGAAAGCTCTGGTTTTGTTTCATTTTCAGCTGGAGACTTAAATGACACCAAGCAAAGCCTACTTAGTTTAGAATTTCAGGTAAAAAAGTTTTAAATTTTAAGTTTCTACTAAAGCATGTGGAATGGTTTTAATATTTGGGTGTTTTATGTTGCAAATGTGTTTAACACTTGAGGAAATTAGCTCTTACTAATAGATTTTAAAAGTTTAAAGTGTGCATTATGCTGCTTACTTGTTTTTTTCAGGATGAATACTTCCCAAGTATTTTGAACTTTTACGGAATTAGGATTAAGTATATTCATATATGTTTAAATAGAATTACATGCTCAATAGAAGTTGGTTCGAAAATTACATTCTCTATTTTTAAGACCTAAAAGAACATGAAATATTAATTAAAAATGTTTTTCATTTTTAAGCCTGTTGAGTGAAGTTAAAAGGGACAACAGACATTTCATGGCTTTGTGTAGAAGTTTAAAATTCTCAATGTTTTAAAAACTTACTTAAGACAGTTGATGAAAAGCTTTAAATGGAGAAAAACAGTAAGTTAACCAAGACTTACAGATGGTATTTAACGCTGGGATAAAACAGGAAGTGCTAGAAAGAAAAATTTACTTGATCAAAATAATATCTACTGTGATTACAGTACCGTAAAATTTTACCTTTAGAAACATATTTACTCAATTGCAGAGTTGCTTATGAAAGTAAATATTAAACCACAATGCGAAGTTCTATATATCACTGAAAATAACAAAGGCCCAGGCATCAATCGTAAAGTTAGTATTAAGAGGCCATTTCGTAAAAATTATTTTAACATTTCAATGAGACTACTTAGATTCTGACTTTGTTAAAATTAAGATAGCTCTGTAAATTTATTTTTGACATGTATATTTAGATTTCTGGATAAGTAAAGGTGAGCCAATTTTGGGTGGGGGGAAAGAGAAAGTCTAAGGGAGATTCCTCCAGGGTGTCGCTGGGGGAGGGTGAGCCCAGGCGAGGCCCTGGGTTCATGGCCGTCTGAGACTCCATCCAGGGCCAGGCCCCCACCCAGGGCCGGGCTCCTCATAACTCTCACCCATTTCAGGATGGGGAGTCTGCACAGACGGCCGTCAACGCAAGACAATTTCCGAGAACTTGCTGCACGCCAAGCGCAGCCGCGACGCTCTCCATCAGAGCCCACATCCCCGCCACTCAGCACATGCTGCCCCCACCCTGGCTTGCGGCAAAACTTCTCACCCTGCTTCTTCCCCTGCTGCCATTGCGGCTCCCTGCCAACCCATCTGCTCGCTCTCTGAATCGACTTTTATAATGTCAACTGCCTGTCGGCTGAGGGGTTTGCTCCTCTCATACCTTTTGCATGTTATGATGACATAAATTTGTTCTAATGTGGTTTCATTTCAATGACCATGAGCAGAGGTGTTAAAGAGTAGTTAATGGGCATATACGCTAAACAAAAGTTTGCATGCTGAGGTTAGCGGACAAGGACAACACCTCAGAGGCTGCTGTTTGTGGAGCTGAAGTGAGGTGGTGGCGGGTCAGAGCTCGTTCCATGTACAACCGGCCTGGGGAGGACGCTGGCGGATGAAATTAAAAAGAACTAGTGACATTCCAGAGGACACACCGAGCTGACAGTGCACCCTCTCCTCTGACCACATCCTAGAAGTAACAGAAGATCTCTTGCAAATAAAGACCCAGTGTGCACAGCTGCACTAGGAGATGAGAAGGGGAGGGGCTCCTGGCCAGACAGACCCCGGAGGAGCCCCTCAGAGACCAGGGAGCAGCCTGAGAAAGAGACTGAGTAAAGGAGAGCTTGTGTGGAAAAGCAAGTCGTCATTAGGTTAAAAGATCTCAAGGATAAATTAAAAAAACAAAAACAAAACAAAATGTAAGCAAGCCTACACATTATAGCAAAACTTCAATATTAAAGATGAGTTGAAAACTGAAAACAACTTCCACAGAAAGAGGGAAAAAAAGATTTCTTACAAAGAGATGAGAGTCACATTTAAGTTAGACTTTTTATCAGTAACACCAGCAAATGTACAACAGCTAAGGTTTTGGAGGAAAACAATTTTGAAATCATTATTCTATTTCCAACTAAACAATGGTATTTTCCAATGTACGATCCTTTGAGAGAAAGAGGCTATACTTCAGCAGAAACAGAAGTAATCAGAGGGAACTCCCGGTTCTGATAATGCAGACTGGGCACTCCAGAGCAGCAGCTGCTGAGAATGATTAGAGGAGAAGAGCAAGACTAATATTTGGGATAGAACTGAAACCAAATAGGTTTTGAACAGCTTTTCTTCTTTTTTTTTTTTTTTGTTAAACATTTTATTTATTTATTTGACAGAGATAGAGACAGCCAGTGAGAGAGGGAACACAAGCAGGGGGAGTGGGAGAGGAAGAAGCAGGCTCATAGCGGAGGAGCCTGATGTGGGGCTCGATCCCATAATGCCGGGATCACGCCCTGAGCCAAAGGCAGACGCTTAACCCCTGTGCCACCCAGGCGCCCCTGAACAGCTTTTCTTCTGAAGGCATCTAGAAGGAGTGTCCACAAGAGGCAACAGCAAATTTCTTTGTTTTAAAACAGCCTCAGGAGGCAAGAGAGAAATAAAACTCTAGCAACTAGGGCGCCTGGGTGGGCTGAGCATCCAACTCTTGATTTCAGCTCAGGTCGTGATCTCAAGGCTGTGGGATCGAGCCCTGTCAGGCTCTGCACTCGGCGGGGAGTCTGAGATTCTCTCTCTCCTTCTGCTCTTCTCCACCACCCTGCACTCCCATGTGCGTGCTCTCTCTCTCTCAAATAAATAAGTGAAATATTTAAAAACAAATAAAATGAAACAAACAAACAAACAAACAAACAAACCTATCTAGGAATAGGGCCATGCCATCAGCAGGGTGAAGGGAGGGTGATGTGAAGTCCCCAGGCTCTGGTGTGGGACCCAGTGTAATTAGTAATTAGGTACAGTGAGGCTCAGCTTCAGACCACTCAGTCTATAACTGGTAGTGCTTAACCTCATGCCCAGAGCAGACGTAAACCCTTCTGGGATAAAGAATGTATCGTCCAAGTCTTCAAAGTATTTTCCTAATTGTCATTATACAACATCTGGTGCTCAAAGAAAAGCCATCAGGCATACGAAGAAACAGAACAACATGGCCACAACCCCAGGGAAGTAAAAGACAATAGAAATAGGGTCCAGAAAATGGGAGCCTTCAGATACAGACTTTAAGAAAAATGTGATTAAGATGTTCAAAAGTGAAAGACAAGACTGAAACTTTCAGTAGAGGATCAGAAACAATGAAAAGAACTCACTGAAAACTCAAGAACTAAAACCCACAATAACAGAATCAAGAGAGTCAATGGACGGATTTGCTGCTGGAGAGATAGTGAATTGGGATAGAGGTTCAAAGAATGACCAGGATAACTCATGGAGTGACAGGGGTGCAGATGACGAGACAGAGCAGACACAGTGAGAAGGCCGTCACTCCTGCAGGTGTGTCTCTGAACAGAAACAGGACAGAAGTGGGAAAGTATTAGGTGGAAAGATAAGGGCTGACAAGCCTCCAAATTTAATGAACATGAGGCCATAGATTGAAGAAATGCTGTAAGTCCCTAAGAGGGTAAAAACAAGAAAATCCTATCTCTGTACAATAGAGCAAAACAGCTGGAAACCAAAGCCAAAGACAACTTCTCAAAAGCAGCCAGAAAAAAAAAGCTACTTTTAAAGGAGAAATAATCAGGTTGGCAGATGACTATTCAATCAAAACTAAGGAACAAGATGTTGGAATGAAACCTTCAAAATGCTGACACAAAACACTTGTCAACCTACAATTCCGTGTCGAGCAAACACATTCTTTCAGAAAGACATAATACTGAAATCTCTTCGGATACACGGAAAAAAAGAACTGTCACCAATAGCCCTGCATTAAAGCTAAACACTAAACACTAAAAAGTGTTCTTCAGTCAGAAGGAACAGAACCCTGACACAAGACTGACAGTGTGGGACAGAAGGAGCAGACACAAAAGGATAAACGACTAGGTGATTCGAAAGCAGTGGTTCTCAGCTGGGGCAGGATGAACCCCGCCGTCCCCAGGATACATCTGGTAATGTGTGAAGACATTTCTGTTTGTCATAATTGAGGGGAAGGTGCTGGTTACATCTACAGAGCAGAGGCCACGGGTCCTACTAAATATGCAAAGGCCAGCCCCCCCTCCAAAGAATTATCTAACCCCAACGTTAATAGTGCTAAGGCTGAGAGAGCCTGACCTAAGTGAACAATCATCATCATCATCATCTACTGAGGACTTAAAATATATGAAGAATTAATATGATGGACCCGGCACTTGTGCTGGGATGAGGTGACTGGAGGTGCAGCTGGCCCTTGCATCGTCCAGGAAGAGGAAAGGTACTAGTTTATATTTACATTAAGACTTGGTAAGTTGAGATGTATGTGGTAATCTCTACAAAGGGCAGAAGAGTAAAAAGTGTAAATTAGTAATAGAATAAAAACCCAGTAATCGGGGCGCCTGGGTGGCACAGCGGTTAAGCGTCTGCCTTCGGCTCAGGGCATGATCCCGGTGTTATGGGATCGAGCCCCACATCAGGCTCCTCCACTATGAGCCTGCTTCTTCCTCTCCCACTCCCCCTGCTTGTGTTCCCTCTCTCGCTGGCTGTCTCTATCCTGTCGAATAAATAAATAAAATCTTTAAAAAAAAAAAAACAATAAACAAAAAACCCAGTAACCAATTTTAAAAAGCAAGCAAGAATGAAAACAACAACAACAAAAAGAAACAACAAACAAACCACAGAACAGGCAGGACAAATAGAAAGCAAATAGTCAGAAAATAGATTTAAATCTAAACATGTCAAGTATTACATTAAATAGAAGTAGACTGAATGTTCCAATGAAAAGACAAAAATTGTCAGATTGTATTAAAAAAACTGCATATGCTAATAGAAAGTATATTGAAAATATAAGACTATAGTAAAATTGACAGTAAAATGATGCAAAAATTTTATCAAGCAGATGTGTACGGAAAGAAAGCATCTATATTACCAGACAAAATAGATCTTATGAGAAAAAGACTACTAGAGATATAAAAAGTACCTAATGATAAAAGCACAAGATATAATAATTCTAGTTTGGAATATACCTACAACATAGTCTCAAAATATATTAATAAACATGACTAAATGACTTATACATATTAAGCTAAATCAAAAAATAAACCCAAGGGTTAATAGAGTTCGAAAACAAAGGAGACTCTATTATTATATAATTTTTAAAGTGAGAATTAAAACTAAGAACAAAAAAATACTTCCAAAAGATATATATATGCAAAAGAATATTTATAATAGTGAAAAACTGGCAAATAATTTAAATATCCATCACCAAATTGTTTGTTAAATAACTAATGGAATGAAAACACAGCAGACAAACCAGATGGATTTATCTATATTGACATATATGTCCACAATTTATTAATGAGTGAAAGGAAAAATAATGGCATAAGATATAGTGAACAATTCTATTTGTTCAAATATATACGTTTGCTTATGTATAGAGGGTCACAAAAAATGGACTAGAGAGTGGAAAACTAGGGCCTGCAGGCCAAATTCTGTTCTTTTTAAACAAAGTACCACTGGAACACAGTCTTGTGCATCTGTTTACTTAGTGCCTGGAGCTACTTTGGGCTATAACAGCAAAGCGGAGTAGTTTCAACAGACTGTCGGACCTCAAAGCCTAAATATTTACCTTCTGAATCTTGAAGAAAAAGCATGCCTACCCTTGTACCAAACTATGAGTTATGGTTAAGGCAACATATCTTTTCTGCCTTATAAACATATGCATCATTTTGAGTTTTTAAAACATATGTACTACTTTAACAAATTTAAACATCTTAAGAACCGCTGATAAAAAAGATTATAAACTCTGAAGAGAGAAAACTGTGTGAACATGGCTTGTATCTTTGTTTTTTAATTTTTTAAAAAGTTTATTTAAGTAATCTCTACCCCAACATGGGGTTTGAACTCATGACCCCGAGCCGAGATCAAGAGTTGCATATTCTTCTGAATGAGCCAGCCAGGTGCCCCCACGGTTTGTATCTTTAAATCTCTTTTGGGCTTTCCTGTGGACAACAAACTGGAACCCCCCTTAGGAAGACCTTGCTGATGGCGCTGCCCGAGCACCGCAGACAGAGTCCGCCAGTAGCGGGAAGGATGCGCCGCAAGTCTGAGCCGTCCACAGCGGAGCACTGTTATGAACGGCCAGGGTTGCTAAGAAACAAAGCTTCACCTGAGGACAACAGAATACAAACTGGAAGTAGGATCAAGGAACACTCAGTTCTGGCCACAGGAGCATATGAGACTTGGAAACAGAGCAAACGAAAACAGCACCTGAGAGTTAGGAGAAAACCTTGGGAAAGAGATCACCGTATGGAAATGGTTTGTTCATAAGTTATCACTAAAAGACCCCACCTAGTTATAATTCATTCAGTTTTGCCTGAAAGCAGCATGCGACTGTCTTATTAAAAACCTCTATCTGTTCCTCTAAACCAGGGCTTCTCCATCTAGACACTTCTGAAGTGGTGGGCCCGCTGGTCCCTTGTCGCCGTGGGCGGTCCTGGGCTCTGTAAGACATCCAGCAGCACCCAGGCCCCCACACATGGGGAGTCGGGAGCGTCCCTCCCAACGGTGACTAGTGAGGAGAGTCCAGACCCTGCCAAATGTCCCCAGGGGCAAAACTGTCCCTGGCTGAGAAGCATGGCTTTCAGTGGTGGGCAGGCAAACTTGGCCTGCAAAGTATTTAGCTTTTGCAGGCCGTGTGTTAGCATCTGTTGAAGCAACCCAACCACGCCCTTTACTGGAAAAGTCGCCGAAAGTGGTACACAGATAAACGAGCGTGGCTGCTCCAGTAAAACTTTACGTATGAATATTGAAATTTTAACTTCATATGAGCTGTCATGAATTCTTCTTCTTGTTTTAAATCTTAAAACCATTTAAAAACATAAAAGCCACTTTAGCTTGTAGGCTGTATTTAAAAACAAGCAGCAGATGACTCCGTTTGGACTCCAGTCTTCAATTTCCTGACCATTGATCTAACCTGTCAACCCCACAGCCTGGTCCCCAAGGTCGCCATGATGGGACTCCACCTCTGAGGAAAGTGTGAGACCATACAACCCGCTAAGAGGTTCACACCAGCGACGATTTTGTTCATTATGGGACTTAGATGTGTGATTCCAAATAGCCACCGTCTTACCCGGACATCAAGGTGGTGAGGACTGTTGAAAATTAAAGTGCACTTATTTAAGTGTACCTGTAAAACCGTAACCACAATCAAGAAAATGAATATATCCACCATCCCCGAAAGCTCCCATGACCCTTGGTGATCTCCCACACATGCTGGACTGCCAAACCCTGTCCCTGCCTTGAGGCAACCACTGATACACTTTCCCTATAGAAGAGTTTGTGCTCGCCACAAACGGAATTGTGTGTATCTCCTTTTGTGTAAGACGTTTTTTTCAAAATAATTATTCTGAGACTCACCCCCTGTTGTTGTTCCATGGTGCTCCACTGTCTGGATATATCACCATTTGTTTATCCACTAACATGCTACTGGACATTTGGACATCTAGCACATAGCAAGCTGCCATGAACATGCACACAGAAGTCTGTGTGTGGACATTTGTTTTCATTTCTCTTGGGTGAATATCTACCAGCAGAATGGCTGGGTAAATGGTAGGTGGACACTGAACTTCTGAAGAAACTGCCAAACCGTTTTCCGGAAGTGTTCATGTGGTTTTGCACGCCCAACAGCATTGCCTGAGAACTCCAGTCACTCCACCTACTTGTCCGCACCCACTTCCAGCCGTTCCAGCAGATGTGTACTGCTATCTCACTGCGGTTTTAATCTGCATTTCCCTAATGACTAATGATTTTGAACACCGTCTCGTGCGCTTGTTTGCCATTTGTGTATCTTCTTAGGGGATGTGTGTTCAAAACGTTGGGCTTTTAAAAACTGGGTTTTCTTTTCACGATTGAATTTAAGACTTCTTTATTCTTGTTACAAGTCTCTTCTTGAATATATTATTTTGCAAACATTTTTCCAAGTATGTGGCATTTTCCTATTGTTAACAGTGTCTTGAAGAGAAAAAGCTTTCAATTTTGATGAAGTCCAATTAAAAAAATATATTTCTTGTTTTTTATTGCTGTTAAATCCAAGGTCACCAGAATTTTTTCCAATGTTTCCTTCTACACGTTTCACACTTTCTGCTCTTATACTCATCTATGATTGATTTTCTGTATGTACATGACTATACACTTAATCCAGTACCACGTGCTGAAAAGATCGCCCTTCCTGCATTAGATCGCTTTGGCACCACCGCTGAAAACCAACTGCCCATGCAGGTGTGGTCTCCTTCGGAACCCTCTACTCTGTCTCACTGATGGACTTGTCTATCTCAACAGCAGCATCACACTATTGGTACTGCCCACCTTTATAGTAAGTGTTGACATCAGGTAGTGCTAGCCCTCCAAATCTGTTCCTCTCTCTTCTAAAGCTGCTTTGGCTATTCTAGGCTCTTTACATTTCCATAGAAATTTTAGAATCACCTTCCCATTAAAAAAAAAAAAAAAGCCTGCTGGAATTTTGACCAGGTTTGTGACAAATCTATAGATTAACTTTACAGAATTGAGAAATTAAACCTGACCTATATCCTGTATCATCTGACCTATATCCACTGTACGTATACCCTATATAGTTCTTTTCCCACTTACCTCAGCAACACTTCATAGTTTTCAGGGCCGCAATCTTTTTTTTTTTTTTCAAGATTTTATCTATTTATTTGACAGAGAGAGAGGCAGCCAGCGAGAGAGGGAACACAAGCAGGGGGAGTGGGAGAGGAAGAAGCAGGCTCCCAGCAGAGCAGGGAGCCCGATGCGGGGCTCGATCCCAGAACGCTGGGATCAGGCCCTGAGCCGAAGGCAGACGCTTAACGACTGAGCCACCCAGGCGCCCCTCAGGGCCTCAATCTTATACATCTTTTGTCAGAAGTATCTTTAAGTATTTCACATTTTTATGCCTTTAGAGACAGTGTTGTATTTTTAATTTTCTTATTGCTGTTAGCATACAGAAATAATCTTGATTTTTGTATATTAATCTTACATACATCAATTTCTTTTCCAGTCTGGATGCATTTTGTTTCTTGGTCTTACATTACTATACTGACTAGAACATCCAATAAAATATTGACTAGAAGCAGTGAGACCAGACATCCTTCATCGTTCCTGATCTTAAGGGGAAAACATTGTATTTCAAAATTAAGCACAGTGTTAGCAATAAGTTTTTTATATATGACAATTATCAGATTTAGGTTCACAGCAAGTGACAACTGACAAAACTACACTGACACATCACTAAGTCCACAAACTACATTACAGTTCACTCTTGGTGGTGTACGTTCTATGGATTTGGACAAATGTGGAACCACAGGTATCCATCTTTACAGGGTTATGCAGAGTATTCCCACTGCCCTAAAAATCCTCTGGGCTTCATCTATACATTCTTCCCCCTGGCACCAATCCCTGGCAGCAACTGACCTTTTAGTGTCTCTACAGTTTTGCCTTTTCCAGAATGTCACAGAGTTGGAATATTACAGTATTTTCAGACTGGCCTCTTTCACCTAGTAATGTGCATTTATTTCTTCCATGTCTTTTCATGGCCTAGTAGCCCATTTCTCTTTTGTGCTGAATAGTAGTCCCTTGTGTGGATGGACCACTGTTTATCCATCCACCTACTGAAGGACATCTTGGTTGTTTCCAAGTTTGTCATAAACATCAGTGTGCAGGACTTTGTGTGGACATGTTTTCAGCTCCTTTGGGTAAATACTAAGGAGCATGACTGCTGGGTTACGTGGTAAGAGTGTGTTTTGTTTCTAAGAAACTGGCGAACTATCTTCCAAAGTGGCTGTGCCAGTCTGCATTCCCTCTAGCCATGAATGTGAGTTCCTGCTGCTCCACAACCTTCTTGGCATTTGGTGTTGTCATTGTTTTTGATTTTGGCCATTCTAATAGATGTGCAGTGGCACTGCACTGTTTTTGGTGTTTTTTTTTTTGTTTGTTGTTTTTGAGAGAGAGAGAGAGAGAGAGCAAGTAGGAGGGAGGGGCGGATGGAGAGAGAGAAAGAATCTCAAACAGGCTCTATGCTCAGCATGGAGCCTGACTTGGGGCTTGATCTCACAACCTGGAGATCTTGACCTGAGACAAAACCAAGAGTTGGCTGCCCAACCGATGGAGCCACTCAGGCATCCCATCTCAGTGTTTTAACCTACAATCTACTATTTTTTTTTTTAAAGATTATTTATTTATTTATTTGACAGAGATAGAGACAGCCAGCGAGAGAGGGAACACAAGCAGGGGGAGTGGGAGAGGAAGAAGCAGGCTCATAGTGGAGGAGCCTGACGTGGGGCTCGATCCCGCAATGCCGGGATCACGCCCTGAGCCGAAGGCAGATGCTTAACCGCTGTGCCACCCAGGCGCCCCTATCTGTCTACTATTTTTAAAATCAGTGCCTGAGACAGGAGAGCAGAAATTGTGGATGATGACTGTAGATTTCTCTTCTCCACAGTTCCACCTGTTCCTTCATGCTCTTTGGAAGCTGTACTATTCAGCGTATTAAGGTTTGAGACTATTTTGCCTTCGTGAAGAACAGACCCCTGTACCATTACACAATGGCTCTCTTCATGCTTGGCAATGTGCTTCTCTATCTTATCTACTTCATCTTATGTTAATATAGACACTTCTCTTGTGATTAGTGTTACCATGATACAAATTCTCCCATCCTTTTAATTTTAACCCATTTGCATCTTTATATTTAGCATGAGTTTCTTACAGGCAGCAAATAGTTGGATCGTGCTTTTAAGAAAAATCTAATCTGGGGGACACCTGGGTGGCTTAGTCAGTTAAGTGCCTGCCTTCAGCTCAGGTCATGATCCCTGCTCCGTGGGGAGCCTGCTTCTCCCTCTCCTTCTGTCTGCCGCTCCCCGCGCTTGTGCTCTCTGTCAAATAAATAAAATATAAAGAATCTAATCTGACAGCCTCTGCTTTTTATTTATTATTTTTTTTTAAAAGATTTTATTTATTTATTTGACAGAGATAGAGACAGCCAGCGAGAGAGGGAACACAAGCAGGGGGAGTGGGAGAGGAAGAAGCAGGCTCATAGCAGAGAAGCCTGATGTGGGGCTCGATCCCATAACGCCGGGATCACGCCCTGAGCCAAAGGCAGACGCTTAACCGCTGTACCACCCAGGCGCCCCCAGCCTCTGCTTTTTAATTGTGGCATTTAACCAATTTACACTTAATGTGATTTATATAAATACATTTTGGATTATTTTTATTATTGTATTTGATCTACATTATGGCCTTACTTGCTGTAATTCTTCTTTTGTTTAGTGGTTATCTTAGGGCTTCAAGCGTGCATCTTTAACTTATTACAGCTTATCTTCAAGTGACGTTATTCCACTTCATAGCAAAGAACCTTTCGACAGTATGTGCACACATCTCCTCCTTCCTCCTTTATGCTTCTGTTCTCATACAATTCTACTTATGTTATAACCCCAAAATACAGTATTATTATATGAACACAATCTTTATGGACCACTTTTCCCACGTGTTTGTGTGCCTGCTAAGTTTTCTCCAGATTCCCAACTGCCCGTTGGGTGCTCTGGAACACGGTCACATGATGGCATGCAGTTTGATCTTTCAGAGATGCTTGATGCTCAGTTTTGTTAAACGGGACCAGAGCAGCCATTAGTCTGGGGGGACTGTTTCCCTTGCTGTGCCAGTGCCCTTTTGAACACTCCGCCTGATGCCCTGTGAAGTACAGGTTTCCCCCTCTGACTGGCGGGCACCCAAACTCTGGCCAGCCTTTTACAAGCCCCAGGCATTTTCCCTTTTGTTCTTTACAGTAGTTCTTTCTGCCGTGTCAAGAAGTTTCACTCACACAGACAGGCTAATCAGGACTCAGCTGAAGACTTGAGGTCTCTGGAAGGCTTTGCAGGGCAGCTCTCCTCTCTGCCCTGCAAACGCTCCCCTCCCTGGAATCCCAAGGGATTTTCAACTCAGGGAAACCAGAACTCTGGCAGAGTCCCCTGCCTGAGCGGCAGCGTGGAAAAAAACGGCCTCAGGCTGCGTGTGAGACCAGTCACAGGGCTCACCTTGGACTTACCTCTCCCCCGCCCCGGGATCAAGGTCTTGAGCTACTTCATGCCTAAGGTTTGAAAAAAATGCAGCTTCATGTTTTTGTCCTAATTTCAAGTAATCTCGGGTGGGGGCTCTGTTACTCCATTTTGGCTAGAAGCAGAAGTCAGATTTGAGTTTTTCACAAAACTGCTATAATGGCTGTTGGGTTTTCTATGAAGTGACCATGCACTGACTTCGAGCTTCTCCAGGAGTTGCTGCTCCTTGGAGCCACTCTGGTCACTAATTGTGTAACTGGAGGGAATGTCAGCCACAGGGAAGGCAACCCCACAGGGAGTGCTCAAGTTCTGGGCCTTCTGGTGATGTACACACGGGAGAATGTCAAAAGTAGGTCTGTAAGTGACATCTGTACTTAGGCGAAGACCCATGGTGGCAACCCTGTGTTTGCGACAACCACTGTGAGTTTCTGCTGACAGAAGTCACAGTATTTGGCTAGACTGACAATGATCACCCCCAGGTCCTACACATTTGGGGGGTGAGCCCTGTGGCATGAGGAGGGCCTCACCTCACCCCCCCAGTACATGATTTTCTATTCAGATGCCCTTTGGGTTTCCTACAAGCTGCCCACAGGTTTCGAAGCAGACCTGTACTGTAGTAGCATCTGATGTCAGTAGAGCACTTTATTTCATGCAGAAAGGTTGAACACCATGCTTACAGGGTCTCTTGTCTATTTCCTAAGGTCCCAGCAAGATTGCCAGGTTCACAGTCTACAGCCACGTTTTTGGCCCTTTGAGCTTTCAAAATCCCTCCTTTGCAGCTTGGAATTTTAAAATTCTGTACATAGCATCAATTTAAACCTTTACCATTCCTTCCAGGGTGATGTTTTCTGAAATGTAACAGTTTTGTTCTGACAGAGGTGAGCAAAGCAGTCTGTGAGGAGTGGGGTAAATCTCATCACCAAGCCAGGCTCCCACTGTAGCCGATGATCCTGGGTCCTCAGCATCCCTGAGGTTTCAGATTCTCCCCCACACACCCTGGCTCCATCTTGGGGTACTGAAAGCAAGGGACCCTGAATGAAGAACAGAGGGGACAGACAGATGCCAGGCAGGGGCAAGGAGGAGACACAGGCTCTCAGCTTAGAGGGCAATGGATGCCACAAAGACCTTCCTTGCAGGGCTAACCACAGGCCAAAGTGTGTGGCCAGGTGAATCCTTCAACCAGCCCCTACAATCAATCACCTTGTGGAGGGTTTCTCTTTACTTTCTGTGCTACCTGACTTTATAGGGCCTGGACAAACGTGTCTGATCACAGTGCCACAATCACACGTAGTCTTTATCACCAGGACGACAAGTATTCATTTCTTCGATGCCTTTTTCACCTTTACAGCATTGCTGTTATTTTTATCAGGCACAGTCACGCCCCCCTCTCTCCCAAAAAAGACCATTCGAAAGCCAGAGGATAGAAGAACCAAATAGCAGAGACAGGGCCATGCGGGGCCTGAGTCAGAGGATGACCTGGCGCACAGGTAAAGCGATCCCGGGGATCCTCCGAGGACACAGCACAGCAGTCTGGAGAGGGCTCAGCCAGCCACGGCTTAGAGGCCAACCGAGTCCAGCAAACCGTTTCATCGCTGGGGCTTTCCCGGTACACCCGTTTGTACACCACGGTCTGTGTGACTGGTAAAGCCTAGAATATTTAATATCCGGTTTTTCATAGAAAAACTTGGCTCATGCCTGTTCTGGGGATGAAGATATTAAAAGTTCTTTGATTCTGACAGAAGAATTCCACATTCTCATTTGGCAATAACACAACAGCATACAGCCCACATATGATATGTGTCATTTCTCCACAATGCTGTTGAGGCATACAAGCAATAATACGCCAATTTTCAAAGGTAAAACTTAGGCACCACTAAATCCAAAATTCTGCTTCTTTCTCACTCTAGAAATCGGATGGTGAAAAAGCAAGCATGAAGTTTGCAGGTTTGCTTTGTTTCCTTCTGCTTATCATTTTTCAAATTGATTTTGGACAAAATGAAGAAACACCCAGGAAGCATCGGAGGAAGGTATACTACAGGAGACCGAGGAAAAGCTCTTTCCCCGCCCACAGACCCAGTGGGCAGCTGGGCGTCCAGCAGGCGATGGTCACACCAGCAGCAACAATTCCCGTGCTTAACTTGGATTACAGCACAGAGGAAAAGTCTGACTCCTTTCTAAGTTTGCTGGGAGTAGAATCAAGTTATAATGTGTTACCAGGTAAGAAACCAGTAAGAGAAAGATGGGGACAAAAACAGAACCTCCATGAAGATAATTTTCCAAAGTTTTTCTTCAAGTTATTATATATATTATTATTAATATATTTTAAGTTATATTTTCAAGTTAATATATATTAAATATATTTTTCAAGTTACTACAATACCAAGATATACTACTATGTCTTTTGGTTTAGTCTACAATGATGAGTTTTGAAATAATTTAAATTTTCATTTATAGAATGTAATTATAATACAAAATTATTGGAAAACAAAAAATTAGCTATCCCACAACTATATTTATAAAACCATAGTTACTATTGTGGTTTATTAATTTCTAGTCTGTTTCCTATACCGTGTATTTCAAATAATTGGATTCATAATATAGATAATATACATATTAGGTTGTAACCTGCTTTTTCATTTATAATGATACATCATCTGGGATACAGAAACAAATTATTCAGATGATTCTATGAATATATGACTATTAACTATTTTCAACCAAAAAAAATTTTTTTTAAAGATTTTATTTATTTGACAGAGAGAGGCAGACAGCGAGAGAGGGAACACAGGCAGGGGGAGTGGGAGAGGAAGAAGCAGTTTCCCAGCGGAGAAGTCTGACGTGGGGCTCGATCCCAGGACCCTGGGATCACGCCCTGAGCCGAAGGCAGACGCTTAACGACGAGCCACCCAGGCGCCCCTCAACCAAAATTTTTTCAACCACAGTGGCATTAAGCCACTGAATTTATTTTATGCAGACAAACTACTTGGTAGGCCCAGGTGGTGAGGGGAGGGGGGTAAGGGAGGAAACGAATGTGAGAGCCCACCTCAGGGTGGAATGTGCGGACAGTGACTCATCAGACAAAGGACAGGCGTCACAAACGACACTGGGTCAGAAGGACAGCATGTCCTCTGACACTGCAACCAAGTAGGCTGTGTATGGCCGCCTTGGTGGACACACTCACCTACATGTCTACGACCCTGTACATAGAGTAATGGAGATACTTCGAACACACTTTACAAGGACGACACTGACGACATGTGAGCTAGTGTTCAGTAACATGGTAACTCTAAAGACAGGGTCAGGTCAGTTGCAATGTCTGGCTCTGCCTCCCCCGTCCACACACTGATAAGGGTGAGACGTGGGCTCATCATCAGTGCCCTTCCTGCTCTCTGCTTTCTGGCTCCTGATGGAACCACACTGCTGTCTCTCTTCTGAATTTATGGCCGTATCATTTGCTTTGCTCAATGTAATGAGACACTCTGAGGGCTCATGTGGGATTTGCAACCTTCCGCCCCTCTGCTTTGGCCATCAGGCAGCCTGCTTGGAGATGCAGAAGCCTGCTGACTGTCCCTGTGACTATCACAAGCACAGCCCCTGTGTGCCCACATTGGACACATGGCATAGAGAAGAAATCACTGAGACTTGGGGGTGGGTTGTTCCTGCCGTGTGACTTAGTCACCCCAAGAGATACGGTACTGAGGCGCAGCTCAGAGTCAAGTTACCAGGAGGAGGTCAGTGTCAGAGGCTGAGAGCAGAGCACAAGGAATCTGCCCTGGGGTCACGTCTCTGGGGTCCGTGTACCCCACGCATGAACGGACACAGAATGACACTCTTGTGTGATTCTGCCAGTTCGACTTCGCACTGTGCTCACTGTCATTCACAGGCTGACGGCCACACAAGGAATGTAATTCGCCCCTGCTTCTCTTCTAGGAAAGAAGGGACACTGTCTGGTAAATGGGATGACCATGTACAACCGAGCTGTGTGGTCTACTGAGCCATGCACTACCTGCCTATGCTCCAATGGAAGAGTGCTTTGTGACGAGACTATGTGCCACACTCTGACGTGCCCCCACACAGTCACGCCGGAGGGAGAGTGCTGCCCGGTCTGCTCTGACGCTGGTACAGTATTTAGCCAAAACACAGTATCCCATGTGACTTAGTCTTCAACTTCCATTGTTTTTATTTTGTTACTACCTTAAGTTTTAAATTATGGTAAACGGTCATCAAGGTACTTAGAATATTGGCACAGTGATAACAAACATAGAAGTTATTGGGGAAGATGGATGGTAGGGGCAGAAATAAAAGATCTTGGCTTCGTAGTTCCAGCTGTATCAGAATGAGACACTTGGAGCAGACCACACTGCGCACTGACGCTCGCTTTAGAGAAGCGGTGACGGAATCTACAGAGCCAACAGTCCCCCAGTGTCGTGTGAGGAAAGAGCTCTGCTTAGCTCCTCGCGAGGAGTAGCTCCCTTAATCCAACTCAGTGTGGGCACAGTTAAGACCACAAAGAAGACGAAGAACTCCTGATGAACAACGGGAGAGGGGTCTGCATCTAGAGAGAAGAAAGCCCAGTGCCCCAGCCTACCTGCACTCATTACTGCTTGGGAAATCTGGGGAAATGCAGGAGCGTGGCCCTGGAGCAATGTCTGTCTCTCGTGGGCACTGATTCCTGCAGGAAGGTCATGCCACGGGGCCTGCTGAACGTTCCCCACCCTGCTTTCGCGGCTCACACCTGAGGGACAGCTGACTCTTGAGTGGGAGGCCTAGTCAGCACCTTCTAAAATAGATACACACGTGGTAAATAATTTGATGGGAAGAAACAGAGACAGTTTCTCTTGTCTAACATTAGACAGATTGTTTTCCATGCACACAGGATAGTCTCAGGGTGGGTGCCCACGACTTTAGAATGTTGAGGAATTGCATTTTGGTTTATACAACCTATTATTTTACTAAGGTATTATGCCTTTAAAAAATGTTAGCAAATACACAGGCAAGATTCAGAAATTATCAGACATTTTTCAAAGGACTTGTAATAATCTTGAAAAGCTGTGGTTATTTTGGAAAAATAAACTTGGATGTACAGGGAGGATTTAAAATATTTCAATATGATAGCTTTAGCTTCCTTTCCCTAATACTTTCCTATTTTCGTTTTGCATGTTCTGCCAGGGATAGGAAAAAATAACTCACTGACTTTATAATATATACTGGATTGAAATCTCAAGTAATTCCTTCAAATAGTTACATTTTCTGAGTTCATTTTCTGGGTGATTTAGATACAGCATTAAATAAAAGCAGGGCCACAACTCAGGAAATCTGCCAGTACCAGAGCTAGACCTCACTTCTGCCAGAGCTGCGGTCACTGTCAGGCTCTCCCCAACTTCTGCTAAATACACACGCAGTGAACGCCTGCCACTGGCCGTTCCGCTCCCATCATCCTGGGACAACGGAAAGTCCTGTCATGCACGCCTCTGGCTTAAAACAGCATCATCGGAATCCAGGAGGCCTCCCATAAGTGTCAAGCAGTAAAAATTTAAGTTGAGAGGCTGGGAAGGAGAAAGAGGAGAACTTTCTATAATCCTGAATTTCAGAAGATGCTTTCGGGCCTATGGGGCTGAAAGAAAATCAGACAAAAATAATAATAAATCTACAAAAAAAAGCCAGTTTCACTGCCACAAGCAAGTAAAATACGTGTTTCATTTTTTTTATGTTTGATGGTGCAGATTCTTACATTATCAGTCACCCCGATTAACTGAACAGTATCTATTATAAAGGTCACACCTCATCATACTGCAATCTCACACAGGACTGCTTACCATTTTGCATCATGTGGCAATATTATTCCCTCTTTATTACCAGGTAGCAAGATATTTTGGTAAAAATAAATACTAAGGCCACAGGAAAAAACAAAAATTGCTTAAAACAAATCACATAAATCTTATAAAACAGAAATAAAATTACTTTTAAAACTACTCAAGCAAAAATTCCAAGATGCATTTCACATTTAAATTGCACTCAAATACCTGGAGGGAATAATATTTACTAACCTCACTTTCACTATGATTTTTCTTTTTACTAACGTTACACCTCGCCCCTGCCGTATCTTCCCCGCGCGGCCAGCAGCCTCCCGTCCGCTGCTCAGTGGTACAGCATTAAGTGATAGAAGTGAATTTTCTGGTGATTCTTCAGAACAAAGAGAACCTACCAACTCACGTCGCAAGCAACTGCCACCTGGTCGGGTGGAAATGGACCAAGTGTTGCAAAAAGAGGAACTTCAATTTGAGGAGGAAGAAGAAAGTAAAGAAGATGAAAATGAGCAAAAGAAACAGACCCCTGGACCTGGAGAGCAGGGGAGACCTCTCAGTGAGGGGTGGAGCAGAGGAGGGGCAGATGAGAGACCCCGAGCAGAGGGGAGGCGAGCCCATCAACAAGGACACCCAGCAAGGGAGGAGGACGAGGACGAGGAGGCAGAGGAGGCAGAGGACGAGGAGGAGGAGGAGGAGGAGGAGGAGGAGGAGGGCACCCTCAGAGGAGATGTGTTCAGGGTGCCCTCCAGACCCCTGGTGCCCCCTCCTCGCAGGGGCATGCCACCTCTGCCCAGCGGATGCTCCCTGTCCTACAGAACCATCAGCTGCATCAGCGCCGGCCTCACACAGATACCACTGCTAACAGCACCAGAGATAACAAGCCTGGAGCTCATTGGTAAGAGATGTGGACGTCTGTTCTGTTTTGTGCTTTACAAGTAACTCTCCTTGCCCTGTGAATGTCATATTTTAATTTCATAATAGAAGTTGATCCTAAACAGACTAACTTCACAATCTATAATCATATACATAAACTTTGTAGGAGAAATAGCATGGTTAGGTATAAAGCCAATTTCTCCAAACCAAATCATGATTTCCCACTGACTTTTTCCCTAAAGTCAGCTTCAGTGAGGTATAACTGACATTCAGTAAAACTTATTTTTAGCATGCTCTTCTCTGAGCGTTGACAGACGTGTATAGTTGCGTCACTACCCCCACAGCCAGGATACAGAATGTTTCCATCACCTCCCCACGTTCCCTCCTGCCCCTCCTTCTACCAGCCCTGGTCTCTGCTGAGGTGATGGGCCTCCAGGGTTTGGCCGTTCATGGTATGTCACCGAAGTAGGGTCACCCAGTGCAGAGTCTTTCCAGTTGGGCTTCTTGTGCTTGCCACGATGCCGTGGAGGGTCATCCGGGATGCTGCACTCATCTAGCAGGCCCTCTGCTCACCGCTGAGTGGCATGTGCTCATGCCGATGGACCACAGGTGCCTGGTGATCCTGAAGGGCACCTGGGTTGCTTCTAGTTTGGGGCAACTGTACATACAGTTCTACAAATATCCATATACAGAGGTTTGTGTGGACCTAGTTTTCTGTTCATTAAGGTGCACGCCCAGGAGTGGAAATGCTGAATGACAGAGTAAAGGTGCATTTAGCTCCATAGGAAACCATCCCCCAGTTCCCAAAGGTGGCTGCAGCTTTCTGCTAGACGCTGCTCTGCCTCCTGTCACTTATCTTCCCCTCACTTCAGCCATTCTGGTAGGTATGGAATGGTCCAGTCCTCCTCGCCATGTTCTTATGAGGCCACTGGAAGGGTTCTGAGTGGAGGAACGGCAGGACCAGGTGTGTGTGTGTGAGGCTGGCTCACGGGGACCCTGCGTGTGCATCCATCTGGGAGATAAAACCCACACCCCAGGACGACCTGAAGACACAGGGCTGAGAGAATCTGAATGGGGTTTCAGGCATGTCGCAGGGGCAATCACAGAAATAAACTATCAGAGAAATAATAAATAAATGACCTTATAAATACACACTCAATAGGCCAAGTCTGACGCCTTGGTTCAGGACGGCCAGTCTGTGCTAGGACACCACGTTCACATGACCCCGTAGGGAAGTCTCATGCTCAGAGGCCTACACCCCAGCAATGTCCCCTCTGCCACAGCTGGTGTGTCAGCTGTGCCCTGTTCAGTCACACTATCGTGGTTTTGAGATGGTCACCATATGGTGTCTATAGTACTCACTATTTCTGGTGAGCTTACGTTGTGGGTTTAAAAGCATCAACTACTGCACTTAACCAAATGTGAAAACAAAATCCCATAAATTTAAAGCATGTAGGAAGTTGTTCAGATGGAAGCCACACAATTATAACACCTGAGCTCCTGGTTTAGAGAAGGAAATTTCAGAAGGGTAGGTGATAGGACAGGATTTCTGGTCCAGGGTCTAGGACATGTCAATGGGAAAACCAGTTTCTATGTAAGCTTCCGGAAACACATCTCTGTTATAAAATGCATACTGCTAACAGAATTGTCTAGTGAACCACATTCTAGCTGTTCTCACAGCAGCTTCACCTGAAACAGGACGGCCTCGAGCACAGCTAGTCCTTCAAGTAGAGGTTCTGGCCCCAGGCTGGTGTTTCCTGCACATGCATTTGCTTATACAGATGCTGTCCTAGTTATGAGTATTGTTTTCTCCTCTGGGTAGAGCTTCCTTGCTATCTATGTATGTTCATGAACACACGTATGTTCCCGTGTGTGCATGGGGGCCCAAACCGCAACTGCTGTGTTTTCTAGGCAATTCCATCACCGACATTCCTGACGGAGCATTCAATGGACTGCCAAATTTGGAAAGGCTCGATCTGAGCAACAACAACATCACCTCCCCAGGCACAGGTCCAAAAGCATTCAAGGTAAAGATACGCTCGGCGTGAGGAAGCATCCCCTTGGACAGTTCTGTGCTGGCGGCAGGGCAGGGAGAGAAAGGGACAGTCTGTAGCCTCCTCCTAAGTCAAGAAAGTTTCCCCTCTGACGTTCCTAAACTCTTCAAGTTTTACCTTGATTCCAGTCTGTTGTTTTACGTGATTCTAGCTTGTTTTTCTAGCTTTACCCTTACAGCACCTACAACAGCAAAATGACAAAACCAATGTTTGAACTTATGGAGCAGTTTCTCCCCAAGCAGCTGAAAATATGTTGAAATATGTGGGCTCTTAGTACATGAGGTATTTCCAGGAATAAAGGAGAGCTTATCTGGAAACTCTTGTTAACATTTTCAGGCCAGAAAGAGCTTCGTTATTTTGTGCCGAGGGCAAGACCTGATGATCATGTGAGCAGGAGGGGTTCTGGAAACACAAGCGGACTCAGATGAAAACTAGCACAGGGAATGGTGGGGAAGACAAGGGAGAGAGAGGCAGCAAACAGCATAGAATAAGCCCCTGCAAGACTTGGGTGTGACTAAAATATTTTCTAAAAAGCAGAAAAGAAGACAGGATCAAGGAGTTTCAGAGAAGCAAAGGTAGAAGCAAGAAAGGAAGGGTCTGGGTGTGTAAACAAACACACTCGTGTGTCCTTTTGAGAAGCCCAGTGAAACCTACTACATCCCACTAGGCCAAACTTTACCCCTGCATTCAAGTCGCAGACGTGTCCTTGTCATACGACAGCTGGGACTCACGCATTTCCTGTGTTTGATCAGAAAGAAAGACACACAGGAGAGTGTCTCCTTTTCTTGTTTTGGGATCCCCTGTCCCATTCCCAAGTCTGATTCAGTGCCTGAGGTGAATCATCTGTGCAGCGCTCCAGTCTGGTGGGGCAGGCGTTCGGGCCGAGGAGCACACAGCTGCAAACGTGGGCGTGCTTCCACCAGTCAGACTGTGCGGGTGCCACAGAGGAACAGCGAGTGGTATTTGCAGCACGCCATTCTGAAGCGGTTCCGCAATCATCAGTGCTCTTTTAGGGCCGTTTCTACTAGTCTAATGACAAAACTGAGGTGTACACGTACACGGTAATGATTCAAACTGCTGATTTCATTGCCAGCATCCATGACACATTCAGATTCCGCAGTAGCCTTCTGTCTACTGCTGAGAAGGTGGACGCCTAAGATCTAGCAAAATAGGAGCGGTCCAGTGGTGACAGGAGCTTTCTCTCGCTCAGTAAAGCCGCAGCAGGGAAATGGGGGAGCGGCGGGAGAACATGCAGCTTCCCATGGGCCCAAGTCAGAGCACGCAGGTTTGTAAGGTTAAGTCACGACTGCACTTTGACCCCTGAAGATGCACGATGTGTCTGTGACCATGTGAAAAGGTAATTTTGAGATTTGCTTTTCAAGGTTCTGAAGAAGCTAATTCGCCTGAATATGGATGGAAACAATCTGGCAGAGATTCCTTCAGAACTACCGTCTGCATTAGAAGAACTTAAGATCAACGAGAACAGACTGCAGGCGATCAATGAAGAAAGCTTATCAGGTATTTAACTTTTAGTTCATATGTGTCCTATTCTAGCCTTTCTTCTGCGGTCGTGTGGGAGCTTTATGGGCACTACAGCCATACGGAGAGCTGGCGAGTTTTTTAGGCCACTTTACCCTTTAAGTTCATGAAATTTATTTTCTCCTTTTGTGGTTGACTCTGGACCAAACTGAACTGAAGCTGTCATATCGTGAACTAGGCACAAAAGATGCAGCACTACGTTAGCTTTTCCTAAACACTAGCCAGGGTCTGTGGTGGGATTACATCTCCTTCCAGAGACAGCTAATGTTTCCTTCCCCGTTCCCAGCAGTCTAGCAGCGCCTGAGGCGCGGTGTCCAATACTTTCTACCTATTTGATTTGAAATATTTTTATGTTAATGTCGATAACTCAAGCCTAAAAAGGAATTAAACCATTTCATTATTTGCTTTTCACTCCGAAAAAACTTCATAGGAAAAAAACACTTCTGGTGATGGGAAAAAACACAATACCACCAAGAATTGCCAAGTCTGAAAATTACAGAGTTATGGAAATATTCTATTTCCAGATGGACTGCAGGGTACACATGAAAAACATCAACAAACACAAATGGTGATGGGCTTTGTCATATGGAAAAGACATCAGAAAGTCTTTTTTAACTGCCAGGGGAAGCAGGGCCAAAGGAACATGTAGACCAGCGCCCTAGTGGGCTGCATGTGAACCGCACGTGAGGTCACCTTTCTGGCTGCATTCTCAAGATGACGTGTTACACAACAGAAGCCCCTACTCGGAAGGTGTGCGCACACATTCCTGGCAGCTGCTTCTCCACACACTCCCTCCCTCCCTCCCCTGCTGTCCCCCACAGTCCAAGCACCATGGAGGCTTTGGCCATGAGGAGGGGCTCAGGTCACTGTGCCAGAGAGCCTCGACACTGTGCTGAGCCCACTGCCTGGAGGGTCGAGCAGCTGGCAGCAGGCAAGGTGCACCCGCGCGCAGCTGCCACCACTGCTGGGACGCTGCTCTTTCTGCACGGAAGCCCCTGGCTTGGCCCTCAGGGGCCTGCTGCTCTCCCTGTGCTTTTGTGACAGGTCTTCACACATGACCCTTCACGTTACAGACAGTCCCAGACAAGTGGGGAGGAAGGGAGCTCCAGGGAGAGAAACAGCATGCGCAAAGGTGTGCAGAAACAGGAGGATCCCGATGCTGCGGGCAGTGCTCATGGCTGGCCCCCACTCTGGGCACGCAGGGACCACGCTCTCCCGTGTCCATGACCTGCCATGTTGCTCCCCGCCCCACAATGGGAAGGACTTCCTACCAGCTTCCTGCGTATAAACCCTTGTTCTACTGCATCTGACCTACAGCTTCTCTAGCTCCGCCCTGTCTCCTGTCACATACGAGAGCACACTTCCTATGTTTCCTACACAATGTATAAACCAGAGAGTACCTGTAAACACCGTGTGCCACATCTCTCTCGTGGGGTCACACACCGACCATTAGTCTACTTTGATTATCTGTTTTTCACGGGAAAACTTCCATTACATTCCAAGACCTCAACTATGTACTAGATAAATATGCTGGATTCTCAGTATCTTTGGTTTTGGAAATCAAGGAGAATATAAGAAAACATAACCACTTCTCAGTTTATTGCTTGGGCTCCCTAATTCTCCTCAGCCCTTCAATTGATGCTAAAACAACTGCCAGGTTCATGTTTTGTCATGCTGTCCTTGCCCAGCGCTCCTCGCTGCCTGGACAGGAAAACCAGACCATACTGTCTGGTGCACGAAGGGCCTGCACCCCCCCAGCAGACGGTTCACCCAAGGCGGGCCTGCCACCTACCGCTGAGCACATGGGTTCTTACTGTCCGTGTTCACCTGGCTGCCTCAGCCTCCCCCATTTCTACCTACGTCTTCCTGTCCTTGGGAGCCCAGCCCACCCACACGTCCACACCACTCCTGTGGTCCTCAGCACCTGTGATCTGCACCCCGATCATCCTGTCGCTTGCTCGTGCTTGGACGATGTCTTGTTTCTCTAATGTGCCTAAGAGTAGGAACAGAGCCGTACAGAGCGTTCAGTGCAATGCCCGTGACTTGAGTTGAAGATGAAAACATTCCTATTCTGGAAATCTTGGCCACTGAACAATCTCCAAAGTTACACCCTGAATGCCTGACTCAGATGCCTCTGGGTATCATCACTGCTGAGCTGTCCATTCTCCTGTAGGGTTCCAAGTGATCTGGATCATACCACTCCTGAGGCCAGCAGAAACGATGCAGGGAAAACTTGTTTGTATAAAGGCCTTTCTTGGTAGCTCAATCTGAGTGCGTGGAGAATTCTCGATCATTCTCCTTTCCAAACATGCATTTGGCTGCACTATCTGCCAGGACGTGAACACGTGTGACGGGAATTCACGCTGGAACTCCCTTGTTCAGAGACTGACATCTGCGAGACAGAGCGCTCCCACACTCCCCGTCACCAATGATGCTGCCGTGTCATATGCGTGTCCACGTCTTTCCACAGGCTTTAAGGGACCTCCACAACTTTGTACTTCTCGCCCACCTGTGTCCTGAGTCCCTGCTTGGCCCCCGCTGCCCCTGTGGGGAGGCCCTGCTCAGCTTCTGTTCCTTAGACATCCTACAGTGTGGTAACTTCTCGGCAGGCCCGCCTCTCCCCTGGACCACATGTCCGGCATCCAGTGCTGGCTGAGACCAGCATCTGGGGTGCACAGAGCACTTGAGAGGAGGCTCTGCATGGGGAACACCAAGAAAGCAGGGACATCTACCCTCCAAATAAACTGAACATTTCACATGATGTTTTGAAAGATATAGAGACTACATGGTTCTTTGGTTTTCCTAATATTCTGAAAATTATATTTTATTTTTTATAGACCTAAATCAACTGGTCACCTTAGAACTGGAAGGAAACAATCTCAGTGAAACCAATGTGAATCCCTTGGCTTTCAAATCTTTGAAGAGCCTAGCCTACCTGCGTCTGGGAAGAAATAAATTCAGAATTATACCACAGGGTCTTCCTGCTTCTATTGAGGTAACTGTATCTTTCTAACAATGTTTTACATTTTTAGTACAGTACACTTCAATAAGACAAATAGCATTATTCTAAAAGATTATTGTGAGGCAGATTAAAGTACATTTTGGTGCTGTACACTCCGCTATGTAATCTGAGCACTGTTGTTTCTTTAAACGTAATAATAGTTGATAAAGTGAAATTTTGATAAAATGAAAATTGATCTTACTGACAGCTTTTGGGGAGAGAATGGGGAAGATGAGCTGAGAATTTACACAGAAACTACAACTTGCAAGATAGCTTCCCAGTTCTGCCCAGCGCCCCACCGAGGCCGAGCCCTGCCCTTCCCACCCAGGGCCCAGGTGTGGGGCCTTCCTCGCTGCAGCAAGGGACACACTTCACACACTCTGGGGGCCCTCACTGCCCAGTGCACACCTGACTTCCAGCCCTGAGAGCAGAGGTCTGGCAGACCCGGCACTGACTGCTCCCAGCTGTTTCTGCTGCACAGAGGATTACTCAGCAGGAAGGCAGGCTGGAGCTTCCCACAGCTGTGGGCCTGCTATGCCAGCAGAGCCTGGGTCTGACGCCCTGCCATAGCATCTCCTTTCCTATTTGCAGATCAACATATCAGTTTAGAATTTATCAAAATTGTAAAGATTGAGGTTCCAATAATGGGCTTTACATCCGAATCTCTTGGATTCTAGAGCAATACGGACTCCGTACCCTACCCCAGATATCCTCAATCAGGTTCCTTTGGAGGGTAGGGTCAGTAATTTATAATTTTTTAAGTTAGATTTTAATACATAATGCATGCACCTAGTAAACACACACAAGCCAAATAGTAAGGAGGAGCAACATGTCTCCATCTGGGTGTTCTCTCCAGAGGGTCCCTCTCATTGGTATGGGAGGCAGTGTCCACGCAGGTGTGTGTGCTCCGACCCCTTCCAGGACCCCGCTTCACAGACACAGGGTCTAGTGTATGGATGAGTGTGCTCTGACTGCAGTAACTTTAGAAAGCTCACAAGTGATCTAAATATGCAACCAAGTTTGGGAACCACTGATTTGGTTCACCTCTAAATACGTATGAAGTTAAAAGCAAAAAGCTAAAAATTGCTTTACTCATATCTAATAAATACCAAAATTAAGTTAAAACAAGGGAAAATTACTATAATAGGAATCGAAAATTACAATGAAGACATATTCCAATATCTGCTTCTGATTTCCAAGCCTCTTGAGTGAAAAACTTGCACTAACGTCAAATGAATTTAACCAAAGGCAGCTCGCTGTTGAAAACAATAGCTCTAGCAAACTTTACCCTGATGTTAAATGAGGGTTCCCAATTAATTTTTAATTAAATTAATTAAAATACAAGCAAGTCTAAAACCCTGACAGGCAGCATGGACTGGTGGGAAGTGGCCTGTCCTAGAGCTGGGGCGGGGTGGGGACGTGTGTCTCCTGGGCATCCTCTCTCCAGGCCCAAGTGTCTCCACTACTGAACAGAGATGATCATTTGTACCAATTTTCTAGGGTTTTGAAGCCCAAATGAGATAATTTACATGAATAAGTTTTGTAAATTAGAGAACTTTATACTATTATTACGGTATGCTCTATTTTGCAAAATTTTATGGTTAAAAAAATGCATTTAATTCCATGACCATGAAAGAAGGTAGCTTTTATTTCGCTAATTAGATAGAACAGGACAACTTACAGCAATGAATTCACTTGGAAGAGCAGAAGACTCTCCAGATAATACTACTGAGAACAGTCCACAGTACCATTTCCACCTGTGAAGCTGAATATATGTGCCAACCAACACAAAGAAAAATAGTCTTTTCTGTTAATTATAGGAATTATACCTAGAAAATAACCAAATTGAAGAAATCACTGAGATCTGTTTCAACCACACCAGAAAGATCAATGTCATTGTGCTACGTTATAATAAAATTGAGGAAAACAGGATTGCTCCGCTAGCCTGGATAAATCAAGAGTGAGTAGACGCTGCTCTTCGCCTTTCTTAGTGCCTTCCTTCTGCCATTACAGCACAGGGTCTGAATGTGGGGAAGTGAGCTTAGGAATGGCACCCCTCCTTCGTGAGCCTCCCCCTCCCTAGAACCTGGCTACTTGCTTGGAGCTCATATTGTGGATGGTGTGACTGGTGTTGGGATGATCGTGGTCACTGCTGCTGTGCACACCCTGCCATGAACCCAAGCAGTGAGGGACCCGAGATCTGTCCACCTCACAGGTGGCCATGAAGTTGAAGGGAAACCATCCTGCCCCGCCCCCCCACCATGGGACCATGAGGCTCCCCTGTCCTATGCCACACTGTCTTCATTCCTCCAAACCATTTCTCTACCTCAAGTCTTATAAAACAGCCTGAACGGTGCTTCGCTTGACAGGGAAGGCTGGAAGCAGGGTCCAGCCTCCTGGCAAGGATGCAGGGAAGGGGCCGGCGTGGGGATCTTGCCTGTCAGGAGGAGCAGGATGGGCCATGGTGGGGAGCCAGGTTGGGCTGTGTGGTGAGGACACAGGGGATCTGGGTGAAACAGATGGAACAGGCATCTTTCAGGGGCAGGAGAGAGGGATGAGATGGTGTGGAGGGCCAGCCGGGGCCAGCAGGACGTGGTGGTGGCAGGGTGACTCAGAAACCACAGGGGAAGGCCCGAAAACAAGCTCCATTTCACCACAAGCCCCCGTGTATCAGGCCATCGGATCGGGTGTGGAGCAAGAATGCAGATTCCACACCACCACCATGTCCTTGCTGGAACCCGGGGCGATTTCAGGGAGAGGCAGCTTGATAGCAGCTAAGACCCTGACCTCATTTCTGATTCACGTTTGATCCTAGAGATAGTGGTTCTTTCTGAACCTGGCACTCCTTGTAACGGAGTGGGAGCCGCGGTGTGGCGCCCAGATAAGACTGCAAGCCTCACAGCCAGACAGGGCAGACCGCCACACAGTCACCCTCACACAGGACTCACTACTGCAAACCAGACGGTGCGGGAACACGGCCAAGCATCCTGACCGGCCCTGTCCGAGCCCGGAGCTCACGGTCCCTGCCTCACGCGGTGCCCCGCTAATCCTTCTTTGTTGCAGAAATCTAGAGTCCATCGACCTCTCCTACAACAAGCTCTACCACGTCCCGTCCTACCTGCCCAAGTCCCTTCTGCATCTCGTGCTGCTCGGGAACCAGATTGAGCGCATCCCCGGCTACGTGTTTGGCCACATGCAGCCAGGCCTGGAGTACCTGTACCTGTCATTTAACAGACTCTCCGATGACGGCGTGGACCGAGTCTCCTTCTATGGGACGTATCATTCTCTGAGAGAGCTGTTTCTGGATCACAATGACTTAAAATCTATACCACCTGGGGTACGGGAAATGAAAGCACTACATTTTCTGAGGCTGAACAACAATAAGATACGGTAAATTCTGGCTTTTTCAAGTATTGATTTAAATTGTTGTGATTGACAGAGGATATGATTACACAACCATGACATGGTGTCTGGGATTTCCTTATAAGGGGAAAAAGGACAAGCGGTCCCATTAAACAAGACTGGCAGATGTTTGCAGGTACACAGCATTCGTCATAGCTTTTCTCTACATGTCTATGTCCGCTAACTTTCACGGTAAAAACCCTTTAGAACGGAACATTACTACCTAATACTGGGAACCCGGGAGGTGGACAATGATGCTGCTTCTACCTCCATTTGTAATTTTAAAAACTCTACTCTGTAGATAAAAAACCTAAATACATGCTAAAATTAAAACTGATTCTATCTAGATCTTTTCTGAAGGTAAAATTCTGAATAAAATTATTGAGACTCCGCTTTTCTCATGTCTGGGGACAGAGTTTTCTGTCTGCCTGGAGAGCGTGCTGGTCTCAAGAATTAATCTGGAATACTCTGGTAGTGCGGTCACAGGCCAATCCCCGATGTGGGATTCCTGTCCCTGAGGAGTATACCCCTTCCTCTCTTCTCTGTCTCTACAGTCCAAACACAAATTCCTAAAAAACAAGAGGGAAAGAGTCATGGGTGTATAACAGTGCTGGGGAGAGAGGTGGGAGTGGAGGAGGCTTTGTGAGATGCAGTTAAAAGCTTCTTGGCTAAGTACGGCACAGACTGTGCTCTGTGCTTCCTATTTACTGCACGAAGACACACACATCTGTCCCACTTCTGGTGGGATTCAGGTGGTGACAGTCTGGAGTCTCCACTAATACCTTTCTCCTCCACCTCTGAACCAACAGTCTCACTCACCGACGAGTGCTGCTTGAAATTCTTATTTCCTTAGGGGCAACACAACGGTGACTCACTACTTTGTTACCCTTTACACATCTGTTAGCTGAAATTCCTTTGTAAAGGACTTTTTCTTGTCAGCTAGAGCACTTTTTCACTCTGAAAGGTAAGACAAATGCTCAGTTCTTTCCTTTTAACATCCAATCAGACCAAGAAGCTGGCTACAAATATCTCACTATGTGAGCTGACAGATGTTAACTAAACTTAATGTAATGATGATCACTTCGCAATATATACAAATATCAAATCATGTCATACACCTTAAGCTAAACTTGTATGTTAATGCTGTCTTTATAAAACTGGAAAAATTATATGTATGTATTAAGTATGAGTGGTAAGGCCTACTATACAATACATTAAAATGTTAATAGAGGCTGTCTCAGGAAAAAAAAAGTTGGTGCCTAAGTGTTTCTGTTTTATTATTTTGTTTCTGGCTTTCTTTCTCTGGATAATTAATATTAACTTACAGTTTTATATATTTCGAATGTTTTAATCAACTATAACTATTGTGCCTAAACCCCACTCCTTGGCGGGAGGACCCTCTGTGGGTCCTGGGTGGCGCACTTTTACGCTCCGACTGCGCACCTGTGATAGCCTTCTTCCAGAGGTCCCCATGCCCCCTCGCTGGGAGCAGCATTCACATCACATGCCCCAGGCTGGGGACCAGGCATGTTCCTTTCCAAAGTGGTGTCACGGTTTCGAGGCCTTGCAGTGAATTGCCAGGAAATATGTATTTTGTAAAGAAAAAGAACAGGACTTCATACTGATGTTCCCAATTCTAATTTAACCATATAGAGTATTCTTTGTTTTAAACTTGTTTATCTTATACTAGGAATCTAGGTTCCCAACAATATTAACTAACTTATTATCTTACAATATACAAAAAATAGTTTCAATGTAAGAATGCCATTCTTACAACAACAAAAGTACTGAATGAAGTATATGGTGTCTTAGGGAGCTCTCTATTTGTCTTTAGAATATGTTCCTCGAGGACATGGCAGAAATACAGTGGTTTTCTCTGTGACAACATGTCAACGACCTGATACTGTGATAAGGGCTTTAGCTTGTTTTTGGTTTTTAGGAATTGCTATTTCCCATGTAATATTATTTTTACTACGTTAAACGTTTATAAAACTCCAAAGTCAAAACTGTAACAAGGTATATGCCTGTCCCATATGCTATATTCCATCATTTCCTATAGGTTAATTCTTTTAAAATTAATTTGCAGTCTTTCCCAGTATTCTTTTTCACAAATATAAGCCTAGATGCACACATTCATATTCCCCACTGCCTCCCACAATTTCCACACAAATTATGATGCAGAAAAATTCCCTCTCTAGAGTGTTATTTTTTTTATTCTTTACTTTTTATGATTATGGGTATATCCTATCACTCTTTACCAAGACACAGAGAATTTCCTTATTCTTTTTACAACTGACCAGTATTCCATTATGTGGATATTTCACTTAACCAGTTCCCTACTGACAGACACCTACTTATTTCCCTTCTTTCACTACTACAGACAACACATGCACAACACGTGCACAATAATGCACAACTTTGTTTGGACGGCATTTTATATTTTTTTGGCCTAATTCCGGGAGAGGATCCTGGCTGAGTGAAGGGAGATGCCGCCTGGTCGCTGGTCCTCATCCCTCCCTGCAGGGATGGGGGGTCCTTCACAGCCCCAGGACCAGACCGTGTTGATGAGCTTGTGAATGTTTCTGTGTGAGGCAAATGTGGCCAGTGGCGGTGGTGTGGCAGGACACTCGCGGTCTGCGTTTCTCTTTTCATGAATGAAACCAAGCATCTTTTCATGTTCCCATGTCATTTCGTTCTTTCTTCGGTGAACTGGTTAGCCAGGCATTTCCCGCTCTTCTTTTTCTGCACAGGTTTCTAAGAGGGTTTTGTACATTAGCCCCGTATCTGTGATATAAGTTGCAAAAACATTCTCCTAGTTTGCCATGGCTCTTAACTTTGCATTTTTAAAAGACCTATAGTCAATTTATTAATCTTTTCTTTTAGTGTTTCTCGTTTTTGAGTCAAGGGAGATTTTTTTTCCCGCTCCCAGGGTATACTGTATTCTACTCCTATGGCTTCATTTCTCACATCTTTGACGTATTTGAAATTTTTTCTAGTATATAAGAGAAAGATTCAATTTTATTTTAAAAACAAAAACATTTTAAAACAAATGTACAACTTAACTCCTAAATGATAAAGCTTGAATACTGCTTGGACCATTTATGACTTGTAACATCTGTTTTTCCTCAGGAATATTCTTCCAGAACAAATCTGCGATGCTGAAGAAGATGGCGATTCCACCCTGGAGCATCTTCATCTTGAAAACAATTATATTAAAACAAGAGAAGTATCGTCCTATGCATTTTCATGCATCAGATCATATTCAAGTATAGTTCTTAAACCACAAAATATCAAGTGATTCCAGATTTTGCTCATCACTTATAACTTGTACTCCTACATTTGCCGTAGCAGCATTTATCATTGATAAGTGAGACCCCACCTGACTTGTCACCCCACAGAGAAATAACCAAAACATACCCCAAGTTTACTTCTTCAGCAGTTTTAGTGAAAGTTTCAGCTTCATGCTCCAGAAAAAAAGCCCTCTCACTGCAAGCCTCCTTAGAGAACAGGATGTTACTCACTGTTGACTTAGACTGGGAAAATCTGGAGCAAAGTAAGTATGTCCTTTACAACTGACCTGAGTACCGCTATTAGCTGGGACCCTCAAAGTCCCTTTAAAAATTGTGTGTGTTATGGTTCAAGACGGAGAAGTGTATGACGGGAAAAAGTAACAGCTGGAATTTAGGCATGTGTGTTCTGTAAAACAACAATCTGTTCATTTTCTAGAAGAACCTGTGCTACAGTTATCGTAGAGTATACTTAATGGCTGGCTTTGCTCTCACCCCTTCTATTACCACACATGTGAAATTAAAACACTACTGTCATGTAATTTCCTGGTTTTGAAAATTGTAGGATGGTTACCTACTGGTTTTTAACATTAGAGGAAGCTAGGAGGAAGGTATATGTGAATTCTACACTATTTTTGAAACTTTTCTGCAAGTCTAAAATTTCTGTGTCAGTCTAAAAAATTTTAAGATCACCCTCATTCTTCTTTATTCAAGATCAAAAGATTTTATGGAAAGTAGTGGAGTTTGCTTAAAGTATATTAATTGTCCTTGCTACAACCTTATAAATATAAACCTAAGGCACGCATTTTTGAAAATTCTTGCTCCTTTGGTCATTGTTGGCACCTACCTTCTTTGCCCTAACATGCTCACAAGTATCCTTTTACTCAGTTCAATTTAACATAAAGCTCTTAGCATTTACTATGTACTTGAACCTACCAAAACCATATGGTATTAAAATTTTCATTATGTAACGATCTTTTGTCATTATTTCTAGACTAATTTATAAAGGACGTATATAGAAACTGTATTGACTTCTCTTGCTGCTCTCAGTTTTGTGTCTACAAAACAGCAGACTAGGAGCTTATATTCAGGTCACTCTAACTTCTCAAACTTCCGTGACCCGATCTTGTAATAGTTGTCTCCACACCGTGGGAGCTCCCAGCCCCACTTCCTAAGCTGTCAGAGAACCAGGGAGCTGTGCGAAAGCCCTGCTAGTGTGGCGTGCAGGTGGGCGCACGTACTATTACCAACCTTCCAGATCAAAGTGACAGCCACCAGCACAGTCACCAAAGCTGGTTCCTGAGCAACTTTCTAAAATGTGAGTTTGATTTTATCCCAGTTGAGAGAATTCTATTTATTTATTATTTTTTAAATAGTTATTTATTTATTCAAGAGAGAGAGAGAGAGCACACGCGTGTGTGCACTGGGGGTTGGGGGGCAGAGGGAGAGAATCTCAAGCAGACTCCCTGCTGAGTGCAGAGCTCAATCTCATGACCCTGAGATCACGACCAGAACTGAAACTGAGTTGGACGCTCAACCAACTGGGCCACCCAGGCACCCCTTACTTACTTACTTACTTACCTTATTTATTTATTTATTTACTTACTTATTTATTTTTAAAGATTTTAAGTAATTTCCACACCCACTGTGGGGCTTGAACTCACAACCCTGAGATCAAGAGTCACATGTTCCATGGACTGAGCCAGCCAAGCACCCCAAGCTAATTTTATTTCTAAGCCCTTCCTTCTAAGCACCCTTTTGTAATAGCTAGGATTTTGAGATTGTAACATGAACAATAATAATAATACGATGAAGGCTGTTAGAATCACGGCAGGTGGCTAAGAGCAGAAGCAGAATCTTATGGAACAAAAACTGAGATTTATAACCAGTTTAGGAAAGTAGGAGCATAACTAATTTAAAATGGCCAAATTGAACGTAAGAGACAGATAAAAACAAGAAGATACAGTCATTCATCCCTTTAACAAGAACCCTTCCGTTATACTTCCTGCTGTGTGAGTATAAATGCACAGACATAAATCATTTAAGGCAGTCTAGGCAGCAAAGTGTAAGGTGAGTCAACAGAGTTTGCATCCTGGGACAATGCAGATGGATGCTGAGCCATTTCTGCACTCATTTCTCCTTCTAACTGGAACCTGTGCTCCAGACGCTGTTCTAGAGAGAGATGGGGAGAAACAGAACCGACGAGGTCTCCCTTCTCTGGGAACACATGGTGTGGTACGGAAAATAAGCAGGACATCAAAGAGACAGTCAAATCAAGGCCAACCAGTGCAATGAGGCCAGCAGAACAGGGTGGTGATGTGGCGAAGCTGGCTTCACCTTCGCTCCCGGGTCCTGGGTCTCAAGCGTGTGCAAGCTCTGTGAGCCACAGGGAGGTGCTGCCTCCGCAGCAGCTGTGGGGTGACCCTGGACCCCCGTGTACACGACGACCCCCCTGTGCAACTGGGACACCCTGACAGCAACAGAAGCTCTAGGGAGGCTGAAAATCAGAGTGACTGAAGGAAGTGTTGCTCTTAGGTTGGAAGACACTTTTATTTCTGATTTTATAACTTAAAATATAAAATATGTCTAGCATTGAACTTGTTCAGCCTTGAAATTTCATCATGTCCTGGATAGGAAGTTTTAATTCCATTAGAAAAAAGGAGTGATAAATGTCTTTATAGGAAACATTCTTCATGATATAATGTTAAAAACAAACAGATGTTCTGCTTGCTTCAGAAATACGCTGTAATTACTAACACATATGTACGCTAAGAAAGTTCTGGTGTCGCTATGACCTAAAGTATTAATGGTGTGTCATCTTTGCACATACATACAAGGAATGCTAACTATATTTTAATTTTGAGATATGGCTGAAGATTATTACAAAAAAGCACTAAAGATATGACATGGTCAAAGACACGTAGAGCCTGGAAGTCTAAGGAAATAACACCACCAGACATCAGGCCTGGGTGCCCACCTTGATCTCCAATGATTAGTTATACAGCCATTTTACTTGTCTGGGATCACTTGATTCAATTATAAAATAATGTGTCTGGAACAGATCAGTGGTTTGCAAGCACGGCCTGTCAGGGGTTTGTGGCACCCTGGGGTGGAAGTGTCCCTGAAGAAGGGCACAGACTCTCCTTCAGACAAAGCAACTCTGCTACCTTTAGAAAGATTAACTGCTCCTGCCCTCCCACGCTTTTTCTTAGAACCAATGGACAGGTGCTATCTGAATCACAAACCAAGTTTTAAGATTCACAAAGAACATGCACCTAAGTCCCTGGTCCTTCCCTAACCCTCGACCCAGCTCCCCTTCACTCCTACAACACATGGCTGGAGAGCCTCGGCCCGACCAAAAGTTTCTCAGGTGCATGGATTACAGCCCGCCTGGACTCGGCCAGCCTCCCGTGTGCAGGACAAGGAAGGCTAGTCGACACCTCTGTTCCTTTGCAGCTCCACCACAGTGGGGTGGGACTGCTGCCCTCTGACCAGAAACACCCCAGAAGGCAGGTGGCTAAGGGAGCACAAATGAGGCATGTGGCTGAGCCTGGACTTACTCTATTTCTTCTGACTGAAGTCCAAAAATCGGAAAGTCTAGACACCTGAGTGGGCACTGTGCACCTGGTGTGGTGGGTGCTGACAATAGAGGTGAGCAAGAGCCAATGCGTGCTCCACGGGCTTGCAAAGTCCACTGACTCCACACATCACCTAGGTAGTCAGCCTCACCAAGTCAAAGTTAACTACCTCAAGATGACTGCTTCCATTAACGTAGGAAAAAAGAAAAAAAATTCATTTTTTGTATGTCTTTGTCTGGCTTTGGTATCAGGGTAATGCTGGCTTCATATAATGAATTTGGAACTTTTCCTTCCTCTTTTATTTTTGTGGACTAGTTTGAGAAGAATAGGTATTAGCTCTTCTTTAAATGTTGGGTAGAATTCACCTGTGAAGCCATCTGGTCCTGGACTTTTTTTTTTTTTTTAAAGATTTTATTTACTTATTTGACAGAGATAGAGATAGAGACAGCCAGCGAGAGAGGGAACACAAGCAGGGGGAGTGGGAGAGGAAGAAGCAGGCTCATAGCGGAGGAACCTGATGTGGGGCTTGATCCCATAACGCGGGGATCACGCCCTGAGCCGAAGGCAGACGCCCAACCGCTGTGCCACCCAGGCGCCCCTGGTCCTGGACTTTTGTCTGTTGTTGGGAGTTTTTTGATTAGTGATTCAATGTCTTTGCTGGTTACTGGTGTGTTCAAATTTGCTATTTCTTCCTGATTCAGTTTTAGGAGCTTATATGTTTCTAGGAATTTATCCATTTCTTCAGGGTTGTCCAATTTGTTGGCAAATAATTTTTCATAATATTCTCTTAAAATCCTTTATATTTCTGTGGTGTCCATTATTATGTCTCCTCTCTCATTTCTGATTTTATTTGAGTACTGTCTCCTTTTTTCTGGATGAGCCTGATAAAAGGTTTATCAATAAATTTTGTTTACTTTTTCAAAAAACCAACTGCTGGTTTCATGGATCTGTTTTATTGCTGTTTACTCTATTACATTTATTTCTACTCTAATCTTTATTATTTCTTTCCTTCTACTGGTTTTGGGTTTTGTTCTTTTTTATTTTTATTTATTTATTTTTTAATAATTTTTATTATATTATGTTAGTCACCATACAGTACATCCTTAGTTTTTGATGTAAAGTTCCATGATCCATTACTTGCATATAACACCCAGTGCACCATGCAATACGTGCCCTCCTTAATATCCATCACTGGCCTATCCCAATTCCCTACCCCCTCCCCTCTGAAGCCCTCAGTTTGTTTCCCAGAGTCCATAGTCTCTAGCTCCTTTTGGTGTAAGGTTAGGTTGTTTGAGGTTTTTCTTGCTTCTGGCAGTGGGTCTGTATTGCTCTAAATTTCCCTCTTAGAACAGCTTTTGCTGAATCCCAGTGGTTTTGGGCCCTTGTGTTTTCATTTGTCTCCATGTACTTTTTTGTTTTCCTCTTTCATTTCTTGGTTGACCCATTCACTCATTGTTTAGTAGCACGTTATTTAGTCTCCTCAACAGGGGCGCCTGGGTACCTCAGTCAGTTAAACGTCTGCCTTTGGCTCAGGTCATGATCCCAGGGTCCTGGGATTGAGCCTCATATCAGGATCCCTACTCTGTGGGGAGCCTGCTTCTTCCTCTTCCTCTGCCCCTCCCTCTGCTTGTGCTCTCCTCTCTCACAATCTCTCTCAAATAAATAAATAAAATCTTACCAAAAAAAAAAAAAAACCTCAACAAAATAGGCTTAGAGGGAACATATCTCAATCTAATAAGACCCTATATGAAAAACCCATAACAAACATCATACTCAATGCAGAAAAAATAAGACCTTTTCCTCTAAGGTCAGGAACAAGACAAGGATGTCCAATCTCACTACTTTTATTCAATATAGTACTAGAAGTACTAGCCATGACAATCAAACAAGAAAAAGGAATAAAAGACATCCAAATTGGTGAGGAAGAAGTAAAACTTTCACTATTTGCAGATGACAATGATACTACATATAAAAAACCCTAAAGATTTCATCACAAAACTACTAGAACTGATAAATGAATTCAGTAAAGTCACAGGGTATAGAATTAATATACAGTAATCTGTTGGATTCCTATACACTAATAATGAAACAACAGAAAGAGAAATTAAGAAAACAATCCCACTTATAATTGCACTAAAAATAAAATATCTAGGAATAAACTTAACCAAAGTAGTGAAAAATCTGTACTCAAAAATCTATGAAACACTGATCAAAGAAACCGAAGACAACACAAACAAGTGGAAGGATATTCCACGTCAATGGTTTGGAAGAACCAATATTGTTAAAATGTCATACTACCCAAAGCAATCTACAGATTTAATACAATCCCTACCAAAATACCAACAGCATTTTTCATAGTACTAGAATAATTTTTAAGTTTGTATGGAACCACAAAAGACTCCAAATAATTAAAGTAATCTTGAGAAGGAACAAAGCTGGAGGTATCATAATCCAAGATTTTATGATATACTACAAAGCTGTAGGAATTAAAACAGAAAGAGACACAATGAGGGGCACCTAGGTGGCTCAGCTGGTTAAGCGTCCGCCTCTTGGTTTCAGCTCAGGTCATTATCTCACAGTTGTGAGATCGAACCCTGTGTCAGGCTCTGTGCTGGGCATGGAGCCTGCTTGGGATTCTCTTTCTCCCTCTCCCGTGCACTTGTGCTCGCTCTGTCTCTGGAAGGAAGGAAGGAAGGAAGAAAAAGAAAAAAAGAAAGAAAGAGACATGTTGATAACAGAACAGAATACAGAGCCCAGAAATAAATCCATTCTTATATGGTCAATTAATCTACAACAAAGGAGACAAGAATATACAATGAGGAAAGAGTCTCTTCAACAAATGGTGTTGAGAAAACTGGACAGTTACATAAAAAAGAATGAAACCAACTACTTTCTTATCCCATACACAAAAATAAACACAAAATGGATTGAAAACCTAAATGTGAGACCCGAAACCATAAAACTACTAGAAGAAAACACAGGCAGTAATTTCTCTGACATCAATCAAAACGTTTTTCTGGATATGTCTCCTGAGGTAAGGGGTATGAAAGCAAAGCTAAACTATTGGGACAACACCAAAATAAAAAACTTTTGCACAACAAAGGTAACCATCAACAAAACTGAATGGGAGAAGATATTTGCAAATGATATATCTAATAAGGGACTGATATCTAAAATATATAAAGAACTTACACAACCTACACCCCAAAAACAAGTAATCCGATGTAATGGGCACCAGATCTGAACTGACATTTTTCTAAAGAAGACATACAGATGGCCAACAGACACATGAAAAGATGATTAACATTACTAGCCATGAGGGAAATGCAAATCAAAACCACAATGAGATACCTCACACCTGTCAGAATGGCTAAAATCAAGAAGACAAGAAGTAACGAGTGTTAGTGAGGATGTGGAGAAAAAGGAACCCTTGTGCACTGCTGGTGGGAATGTCAAGTGGTGCAGCCACTAGGGAAAACAGTAATGGAGGTACCTAAAAAAATTTAAAATAGAACTACCGTATGATCCAGTAATTTCACTGTTGGGTATTTACCCAAAGAAAATGAAAACACTAATTTGAAAAGATACATGCACCCCTATCTTTATTGCAGTATTATTTACAATAGCCACGATATAGAAGCAGCCCTCGTGTCCAATAGCTGAATGGATAAAGAAGATGTGGTATATATATACAATGGACTATTAGCCATAGAAAGAATGAAATCCTGTCATTTGCAACAACATAAACAGACCTACAGGGTGTAATTCTAGGTGAAATAAGTCAAACTAAGGCAAATACCACATGATTTCACTCATGTAGAATTTAAGAAACAAAGAATGAAAGAAAAAGGAGAAAACAAAAAAACAGCCTCTTAAATACAGAGAACAAACTGGTTGGTTGCCAGAGGGGAGGTGAGTGAGAGGGAGGGGTGAAATAGGTGAAGGGAATTAAAAGTCTGTTTATCGTGATAAGCACTGAATACTGTGTAGAATGCTGAATCAATATACTGTACACTTGAAGCTAACATAATACTGTATGTTACTTATACTTCAATTAAAAAACCAGGACAAAAACTACCCATAGCGCTAGTTGAAACCTGCCTCTGCACAGTGTCCGCTGGTACGAATGCATGGACACTTCTAACAGCAGTGAGGTCAGCACGACTAGCCCATTCACACATAAGAATGTGATTATTCCAATAACTGTTCAATAGTATGTAGTACAAACCTTTAAACTCATTGCAGGTGGCACCCGGGTGGCTCAGTCGGTTAAGTGTCTGACTCTTGATTTCAGCTCAGGTCGTGATCTCAGGGTCGCAGACTGAGCCCTGTGGCGGGCTCCGCGCTCAGCAGGGAGTCTGCTGGACATTCTCTTCCTCTGACTCTGCCCCTCCCCCCGCTTGCATGCACACATGTGCTTTCTTGCTATCTCAAATAAATATTCTTCAAAAAAAATTCATTGGGAAGTGTTAATAAATCCTAACACGTGTTTTAAGATAACTTCAGATTTGGTAAGTATGTGAAACTTTAAGCCACAGATGATCAGCTAAAGGATAAATTCTTACTGGTGGCACACTGCATTAAGTGTAGGGCTGTGTGCTGCAGGCAAAAGTGGTTTCCCTGAATTGACAAATTTAGATCTGGGGTAACAAAGAAAGCCTGCGGTATAATATGGCAGGTAACTGGTGCTGATTTCAGAGGAGGGAAGAGCATCAGGCTTGAGGGGTCCTGACATAGGATCTGAGTCTGTGGAGTGGAGGGGATGAGCGGGGGTGAGGAGGGCTCAGGAGACCAGACTTAGCACAAGGAGAAGCTTCTCACTGGGAGCTCTGAGGGAGGAAGGTCAAGAGAGCAATGGTGTCAGGAAGGGACGTGAGCCAGCTCTGCGGGGCTGGTGCCACCAGCACAGATGACAGGAGGAAGTGCAGAAACAGGAATGGGTGTGACAAAGAGACTTGTACAGAAATACACTGGGACACCTGGCTGCCAGCCAAGAGACACAAGAGAAGGGAGCCAGAGAGAACTGCTCATGCCTCAGGGACACTGCGGAGAGGCTGTGACAGGAAGGGACAGTTTGGGCAAGAACATGCTGATTTTGGGGGCTGCCACAGAGTTCAGGTAGGACGACAGGAGGAGTGGGAAAGACGGGAATCCACAGGCAAGCACAACTCTGAGAGGAGATGGGCAGGGGAGCTGAACCCTAACGCGCGCTGGCTCCCAAAGTCAAGCCCACAGCCAGTTTCCATCTGACCACAGGGAGCTTCTGGGGTACAAGACAAGATACGCCTACAAGCCTGGCCCCCTCTCACTTGGCACTTGGGGTAGGTGCCCCCACCCTGCTGACAGATATGGTGTCGTGAGTTAGATGCACACTGATTATTCGTCGCATATGTGGTGCTGTGTAGTAGACAGGCAGGGGGCATATCTTGTTTCTCCAAAAAGGCTGTGCACCTAGAAGAACAGAGACAAGTAGTTTCTTGGATCCCTCCATTCCGCACACCTAACTGGTGCTCAACTGACTGCTGACCCCGGGTCTGAACGGATCAGCTCCTGAGCCCTCCAGCGCTGGTACCAACACTGCTCCTAAACAAAACAGAAAGGAATCTGCAAACTTAGAGGACTTTGAAAGGAAAAGTGAGACACTGAACTGAAAAGATTTATACAGGGTCCTAAAATTCATAAGGAATGATTTATCTGATTAATACTTCCTGACACGGACATCAGAAAACACGGAGTATTCTACAAACAACTAAGCTGTGCTTTGACAACTGGTAACACTCAGTAACCAACTGATTGTCTGCACAATAACAACATCAACTATGTTCTCAAAAGCCATCATTTAAACATACCATGAATTACTAGGTTCATGGATGCTGACAAAAGAAAGAGCTACTCAAATTCTGCTGTTTCAGTGAAACCTCAAAGGGCGGTTAAAACCCTCTCTGACATCTATTCCACCTCCTTCCCTTATTTAGAAAACATAAAGTTTCCTCATAGGAGATATATTTACAGACTGAAGATGACTGAATTATTCTTCTGTCCATAGCTGAACGTAAATTCAGATCCTCAGTCAACTTAAAATTAAAAAATATTAGAAGTATGCATTAGGGGCGCCTGGGTGGCACAGGGGTTGTGTCCAACTCCTGATTTTGGCTCAGGTCATGATCTCAGGGTCGTGAGATGGAGCCACGCATGGGGCTCTGTGCTGGGCATGCAGCCTGCTTAAGATCCCCTTTCTCCTCTCCCTCTGCCCCTCCTCCCCACTCCCTCTCTAAAATGAAACAAAACAAACACACACACGCACATGGAAACAGTCAGAAGTTTCTGGCCAGCTCTAACCTATACCAGAGGACTCCAGGGTCTGCAAATCCAGAAGTCTATTGAAACACGAGGCCTGTCTCTCATAGTTAAAAATCAAGAGCAAGTATCATGGTTCTGACCTGGAGTCCTTATTAGCTATGGACCTTGTCATGTTACTTAGACTCTGATCTCCAGTGTTCTCACCCATGAAACTGGGGGGAACACCATCTATCTCCCCAGGCTGCTGGGAAGGTCAAATGAGGGGACATCCACGACTGTGCTGGGCACAGGGCGGACATGGGATCAGGTGAGCGTCCATTCTTTCACTGACTGGTGTCAGGAAACCGGCAGGCAGGGAGGTTCAGTGACTTGCTCAAGGCTGCCTGGACTCTTAATATGGTAGATATTAATTATTCAAGGTAATTGATTCCTTAGACTGTGAAATACAGTGGGGAAAGGAGTGGGCGTATTGCATGGGCTGTGGTCAGAGGGATGCTGTGGCACGTCTGTGGTTCTCCCAAGCCTGGAGCCTTTGCTCCCACCCTCCACACAGAGAAGAGTGAAAGCAGGGTAGGGCACGCACAGCCAGGGTCTCCATAAACACACAGTAGTGTGGGATGCAACAGAGTCCAAACTACTCTTCATCACAGATGGGAGTAATTTAGAAGCTGATTTGAAAAAAATCCAGGTTATTATAAGAAAGAAGAGTAAGTCTGACTTCTGTGATTCACTGTGATCACTTATAACACCTGAACTGGGGGAAAAACTATTTAAAATAGCCAGCCAAACTAGAAGCATATGTGATCAAGAAAGGTGTCCTGCAGATAAGATTCAACCTCTTAGATACCCCACAAGGGGGTCTGCAGGGATACAGTCCGTCTGCGAGCAAGCCTTGGCCTCCCTGTCCGGCAGCTGGGCGCATCAGGCCACATGGTCCTCTGGGGGAGCTCCAGCATTTCGTGGCTGCCCCTGTAGTCTGCTGTCGACAGGGCAGTCATGTGTTAGCACACGTCGGAGCCTATGTGCCTGAATGCTTCAGCACACTCTAACATGTTACTCACATGTCTCTGTTCTGACATGCCAAACAGAAACAGTCGAGACTGTGAGCCATGCTGGAATCTGGTCTGTCACACACTGTTATTTGCAATGAAGCGAATGTTTCTAACTTTGTAAACAGGCCTCAGTGATCACACAACTAAAGGCATGACTATTTCTTCTTTGAAGTCACACTTCTCTCTACATGAAAATGGATACAATCAAAACTTAAGAGTCAAGCATATTTTTTCCTTTACACAAAATGTGAAGAATGTGAATCCACACAAGGGAAAGCAGATTGCATTAAAAATAACATGTGATTGCACTAAACACGTCTTAGTTTGGAACAGAAAAGGAATGCATCATGCTATTGAAATGTCATGGTGAGTTTCTAAGTAACAGAGTCTCTGTGGTCAAATAAACTTACATTAAACTATCAATTGATAGAAGCAAATCTTTTTATAAGAATCTGCTAAAGGCTGATTTGTTTTACATAAGTTGAGAATTACATTCACAACTACCAAATTTATACTATCTGAGATACTATTTCTAGGGCAGCAGTTCTTAACTATTTGAAGGATGGACCCCTGTGAGGGTGTGAGGGGTGCTATGACAAGACCTCCATGCAGAAAAACACACATCTACAAATACTTCACATGTATCAAGAGACTCACAGAGCCTTTCTCAATCCTCTAGGGATTCACGCACCCTGGCTAGGAAACGCTATGTAGGGGAACAGCTTACTTAACTTAAAATTTTACATGTAAATATTTCACTAGAGGTAAAGATAAATCAGTTAAAATTAAGGCAAATCACCTGTCCCCCCCCCTGCCCAAGTTACTTAGCAATATTTTTAAGGCCAAAGACAAGTTGAAAGAACAATACAATGACCATCTCTATACTCTTCACCTACATTCACCAATTAACACTATTTTGTCTATTCATTTTCTCTCTTCCTCCCTCCTACGTCCATGTCTGTACACACGTAAGAATTTGCAAGGGAAAGGCTGGACCATCTGAATGCAAGCTGCGGATGTCACGAGACTATCCCCCAGGACTGGAGGAGGAAACTCCTGAGAACACGGAGAGCTCCTGATGTGACTGTGGGGCAACGACCACAATCACTCACATAGGCAAACCCAGGACTGTCTCACCACAGCCCATATTCAGGGTTCCCTGCTGTCCAACCACGCCCTCAGGGCCTGTGTGTGTGAACCAGAGTTTACACATGGACGCTCCGGTCTCCTGAGAGAGACCTACAACGGCAACCCCTGCCCAGGGCAGAGTCTCAGCCCTTCGCTGTTCTGAAGGGTCCCAGCCAGCTCTCTTGTAACATGTTCCCTGTTTGCATTTGTCTGACTGTATGTAGATAAAACATGTCTGGCAGGAATCGCACACAGGTGATGTTGGGCGGGCCCATTACTGGTGATTCTGAGACATTTGGTTGAGGTGGTACGATCTTGCCCTGGTAATTAGAAACAGTCTGTAAGGCAAGACTTTTGGGTCTGTGTGAATACCTTGCAATTCAGTGACTCTCCACGTAGTGGTCTGAGCTTCCATTGACTGTCTTTGCCTAAATCAGCACACTGGAGGGGTCCCCACAGGTGACTGTCCAGCTCTGGCTCCTTCTATAGGAAAAGTGCTATCCCTTTGACTCTCTTTCCTCTGTTACTACAAGCATTTTGCATGTGACATGCTATAATCCACGGCCACCCTTGTGCTCTGTAAGGTGCTCACACTGTCTTCACACGGGCTTCCAGGCTCTGTCCACATGTCCGCAGTAAACTGCGCACTCTGGCTGGTATGAGATGTTTCAGGCACATCTTGTGCCTTCCCTGGCCCCAACCTGTCACTCGTCATTTCTCCTAGGAGCCTTGGTCCTTCTAGTGGGAGATGGTCCTTAGAAACACAGATGTGGGAGTCAGATGCATGAGCTTTCAGGCAGGTCTTCTCAGTGGAAAGAGCTAGAAAGTTTACTTAAAATATTACTTGTACCCTTTCCTCAAAACAAACTGACTTTTGAGGCATTATTTAAAAGTATCGACACCCACACAATATTATAAACTTATTGCAGTAAGTCCTTCAATATTCATAAATTCAACTCAATTCATTTTAAATGACAATTTATGTCATTAACTCATTTTCAGAGCAAACCGTCCAACGGCCTGCGGGCACAGGGTGTAGAGGAAGGGGGGCAGCCCAGAACCAGGGACCAGGAGACTGCAGGAAGGAAGCTGCTGCCACCAGCTCAGCCAATTGCTGGAACTGCAGAGGACATCAGGGCCAGCTTTGTCAGACTGGTTTTTTAAGCTATGCTATAAATTTGGACTTTGACGTAAAATTTCCTGTTTTTTAAAGATACCATATGCTCCAAACAAAACACAGCTGCAGGCTGAATACTGTGCATGGGTCACAAGCTGCTGTATAAGTAACTAACCCCAACCGCAGAGCCCAGTCCACCCTGAGCGTCTCCCCTACACAACCTCCAGGTTGCACAGGAAGAGCACACACTGCTTACACCCTCAGGTTTGATGGCCCAAAATGGTCCTAAAATCTACCTGCAAGGCCAGCCCCCTCACACCCCTCAGGTCTTCCCGCATAGCTCTTTCCTGCTTTTCCTCACAGCCCTTCCACTGCTTTAGGGAACGAGCGACCGACTGCACGGTTCCTTGCAGCAACTGCGCGAGACGCTATGCAGTCCACTGCAGTGCACTCAGAAGGCAGCAGCACAGAAGGCACAGAGCGCCAGATGCCGCCGGAGGGACGTCACACACCTCAGCCTCCTGGTGATTCCTTGGGAAGGCGCCTCTTGAGGCCACAGACCCCTCCACCCCACCTACGTCATTCCTAATTTGTAGATGATTCCCAAGGGTCTTTCCAGTTCTCTGTTGTTTGGACCAAGACCGCTGCTCCCTATTTCCACACTAGGAGAAGGTCAGGAAGGGGTCTGAGAAATTGTATGCGAGGGTGCCTGGTGGTGCAGTAGGTTGGGTATCTGACTCTCTTGTTTTCGGCTCAGCTCGTGATCTCGTGGGTGTGGGATCGAGCCCCGAGTCAGGCTCCACGCTCAGGGCAGAATTGACTTGAGACTCCCCCTCCCCCTCCCACTGATGTTCTCTTTCTCTGAAATAAATAAATCTTTAAAAAAAAAAGAGAAATTATATGCATAAACTTGCCTATAATCAAGCAGTTTACTTTTATTTTCACCATGGTTAGAATATGTCAGGCTACACAAGAAATCTGTGCTGAGGTTCCCTCTGTGGCAAACTGTTTCTGTTCGTGTAATATTGCTTGCTCGGTTTGGTAATTCATCTTGTTTACAATAATGTGCAGATCGCTCAAGATTCCTAATGATACTGTTTTGATAGAGTGAAATTAATTCTCTAATTTTTAGAGCAAAGCCTAATAAGGGAAAACAAAACAATAAAGATAACAAACAAACGTGCAGAAAAGAACCGGGTCCCATCCATAGGACGCCTACAGGAACCAAAACTGGAAGATTTTAATCTTACGACGCTTTAGGGAAGAGGAGGCATATGGCTGTGTCTGGAACGACAACAGCAAGGATGTAGAGAAAACCTGCAGCGTCTTTCCACAAGGCGTGTGTGCACGTGGCCTTCTCTGCAGGGTTGTGGGAGGGGTCCAGGCCCTGAGTCTGCAGAACAGGGCAAACAAGCCAAACATACAACCATCCCGTGGCACTACTCCTGGGCCTACTTCCTTCCCCACACCTCTGAGCAAAGATCAAAGCAAGGTGCGGGAGGAAGACAGGGCAGGGGTCTCGCAGTGGGGAGAGGTGGAAGAGGCTGCCATACACCCTCAGCAAAGCGATCTCGCAGGAAGTGCCTCCCGCTCTCTAGACCAGGAGACAGAGGCAAAGGCAGAGGGGGGAGCACATGTCCCACTGACAGGAGCAGCTGCCACTCAGCCCCAGCCCAGGGCTGCCATGTGAAAACAGGAGCCACACACTTAGCTTATCGAGAGTAGTAGAAACCACCCGATTCTAAGAACAGCAATTCCAAACAAAAACACACACACCGGAGCCTCACACGACAGATGAAAGCACATCTGAACGTTCACAGCTGCGCCCCACACGGGAATAGACATGTGAACTCTGACTCGGGGCACTTTCACACAACACTGAACGAGCCACAACACCCTGGATGGATGTCAAATGGCAAACGCAGAGTGAAGAAAGCCAGACCCCAGAGCGAGCTGCCAGGTGCCACACTTACAGAGCGCAGGGAACCCGCTGTGTGCCTGAAGCCAGGCAGCAGCCTCCTCTGAGGAAGCTCGGGGGCGGGCGGGGGGCGGGGGCTTTCCAACTGGCGCCCGTTTGTGAAAATTAACCGAGCTATACCATTGTGATGTGTTACTTATTTTTGTAATATACACTTATTAAAGTTAAACAAAACAAAACAAAACATGGTGCAGGACAAACAGAAATGCTCTGACGAAACCCAGGTTAGTAAGTGCAGTCTAGTCTCGGGAGGTCCCAGTTCATCAAGGTAACAGATACACCTCTGAACTAAACACAACCGTGTCAGTGGGAGCACGAGCACTCGACCCAGATGGGACTCTGGCTGGAGCAGACCTGAAGCTCCGTGGAGGCCAGCATACTCCAGGTCCACGGAAGGGCATTTTCTTTGGGGGGGGGGGCTGGCCACCTGGCCCTCGGAGACACTGCACGCTCTCTGTGGCCGTGGCTGCCTCACTACTACAGGCGCCACTTCTCCGCAAGGTGGGAAAGGACAGATTCTTTATGGCAGGAGAGCACCGGCCCTGCTAACCCACGGGAAACACACTCTGTAAACAGGGTGGCCCCCAACTCTGCGCAACAGGAGGTCCCTTGCAGTTACCTGGCACTGGTGAGTTGTTCCCAGCAGAAAGAAAGAGCCCACTCTGGAAGGATGAGGTCCTAGCTGCAGTGGGAACTGGGCATTCTCCCAGGGGTGCACGGTACAGGGGATGCTAACAACGCTGTCCTTCTCAGACAATGGTGTCCTCCCGCTGCCAGGTCTCCCTAAATGCTCTCCTGGAAAGGCAAAGCCCAAGCTGGTGTCCCCCGGAGCCGCGTGTCCTTGTAGGCATCACAGCGTACAGGCCGGGGCCGGGCCCTAGGCAGGGCCTCGTGTGCGGTGATCTGGCATGCCCGCGGCAGGGCTGCACGCTTCTGAGCAAAGTCTGGGTGAGTAGCTTGATGTGACGACTTGAGCTATGACAACAACGCTGCAGCACGGCCCCGTTCTCAGGTACAGCTGGAGCTGGGTTTACACGTCAGTGATGCTGGTACTTTTCACCAAGATTGATAAATATTTTGTCATTCTATCTAGAGTGAGTGATTTTTAAATTTGTAATCTATCAGTATTTGTTCATTTAAGAATTTCATAAAGTATTTTTTCAAATCAGGTATTCCTTGAATGACTTTGACTGCACATTCGATGGCCAGTTGCCATGCGTTATTAAACTCCCTTTTTTTCTTCAGAATCTTCCAGTAGACGTCTAGAGTTTAGCTAGAAGTCTTGGCTACGATACAAACAGTGATGGAAAACACATGAGCAGTAACAAGTTTTAATCTGGCCCCTCCGTACTACCATGGGCTAATCTGTGGAGGCAGTTTACTTCGGTGTCAGCCAGGGTGCAGCCGCACCGCCCTCGGCAGCGGCGTGCCCCTCTGTTACCACGACACCTCCTCACCTCTCCCTCAGCAGCACCTGGAGCAGCGAGACACGACAGAGCTTTGACCCTCAGGACTGACTCTCTTCTGACAAGGTATGTTTTCAGTCTTTTCTTCATGCACAGAGAACAATTATCTCAAACTTGATACTAAGGGGACATTAACATTATTAACATAAATGCTTGTAAAATATATGATCAAGTTTATCTGCAGAAGTCCTTAAAATCAGTACTTAAGTACATAACCTAAAATTACTCTAGCCTTTAAGTTTTATATAGAATGGATTTATTTTCATGGAACTCACTTTTACAGTTAAATGAAAACTTGGTATTATGCTTCACCATAAATGTTCACATGATTGATTTTAAAAATCATTTAAACAAAAATCTTTCGAGTTTATTTTTTTAGGAAAATAACATGACCTTAAAATAATTAATGATAATCAAGTTTGTGGATATCACAAAATCATTAAGCGAAACAGTAAATATTTCTTTCAAAAATGTAAAGCTATGGTGTTTTCTAATGTCTTTTCAAAATGTGAATTAGTCAAATGTCAGTTTTACTTACACATTTGAATATTCATATTGTTTTTGATAAATGTCTTCCTTATTCTTATGTAATAAGATAGCACTGGACAGTTAACACAGAGATGCATATAATTCCAAGAAAAAAATCGTTATCAACAATACTTCAACTAGCTCCATATCCAATAAAAAAGATCAGAAACTTCTTTTCACAAAACTCCATAGTCAGGATTTAAAGTAAAGATTCCCTTTGTCCTCTCCCAAAGTAAATCTTTAAATTAAATCTTAAATGAGAAAAATTAAAACAATGTACTTGATATTCTACTCCCTCAGAATCTAAACAGAGCACAACATTCCTTCTTGTTAGTGCGTTCAGAAGTGTGGCAGCCACAAGCCGTGGCCACATGCTGTGGGTGAAGTCACAAAGAAACCTGAGGGTCTCTCTCTAAGAATAAAGTGCTGTTCTTTTCAATCCCACCAAGACTCACTGAGTTGTTTAAAAAGAAAAAAAAAAAAAAAGGAAATACAAAGAAATCATAAGCCCACACGCATGTGAAAGTATCTTGATGTTTTTAATTGTTTTTTGGTATTTCGCAACACAGCGTGGTGGAAAGAATTCTTCTGCTTCCACCAGTTACTCCACTACAAAAGAGTATTTGGGTACCTGATCTGAGGTTTGAGACAAAACAGATTAACTTTACAAGCACAAGTCTTAACGTACTGTAGGAGACAGTGGAGAACGAAGAGGTACGACTGTTCTGTTTTTTAAGATGCAGTGAAAACTGAATGAAGGACAAAAACTGGTGTAAGAGGAAAAGCAGCCACAACTTCTTTATCAGATGGGATTCACATTTCTAGGGTAAAGAGAATTATTTAAGGACAGCGTGGTCTTTAAAAGCATCAGTTTCCTCCCAAAAGGTACGCTAAGTGTCCAAGTGCACGTTTGGACCCTGAACTTCCGTATTTGCTCACGTTCAGGGCTGAGCCCCCGCTGCACCTGGACCCAGCTCGGATGCCCTCGGTGAGCACACGGAGCACCTTCTATCACGTCTATGACTGACCACTACTACCAGCACTTGTGAACGGACAGGGACTAGTCAGCCAAGGGGAAGAGTCGCCAAGCAGACCTCTAGGCATGGCACTGAAAAGCACAGTGACTTATTTTCCTAATAATAGCGTCTGAGAGGAAATACCATTTCACTTAGACAAATTTTCCATTCTAAGTTTGTGGAACATTTAAGTGGAAAATAGGAGTTTATGCAAATTCAGAAAAATACTGCTTAGCTCCATTTCCAGTCCTGAGAACCTGGCCAAACCACGTGCCCCGTCCAATCTGGGGAGAGTCTGCTTCCTGTCTGGAAGTCACTGTGGGATTGGGGGCAGCCTGGAGGGGCCGTGAGGGGCGGGACGGGGGGGGGGCGATGCAGGAGTGAGGAGGCTGGCCTTGGCCGCTTTGCTGTCAAAGACGGCAGTGAGAGCAACGTCTCAGACCCTGGCTGCAACGTGCCGTGGTTTATTAAGAACAGCGGCAGCACGGAAATAATACTCCAGATAGGGTTCTGATGACAAGAAACGTGAAGCCAAAGTCCACAGCTTTCCACGAGTAATAAACTCTGGCAAAACTGGTCTAAACTGGGGAAATACTGAGTCGTAAAACCTTTTAAAGTGTTTAAAAATAGCACAATCTAACTACTGCCCAAACTTATCAAATAAGAACTTAAGCCTAAATATTAATAAGCTAAAAAATTTAAAAATAAGACAATTAAAAGTCACATCATTTTAAGGGGAAGTAATACTCTATATTCTTTCTGAATAACAGAGAAAAACACTGCTGTATAGCGTTCCCTCCTGGACATCCCAATATTTTTCTACTGATAAAAAACTGGTCAACTAGGATAGGGCACGGTTTGGGGCCGACTATCCCTTGTACCTTCTCACCTCAGAGAAAGGTTGTAAAGGGTGAATCTCTCATGGAATCAAGGCTCGCCTTACTTCTCTTTTTAAGGAGCCAGGATGTAAAACAGTGCAGAGATCATATTAATCTCCTACGGCTAACAGAAGTCAGAAGCAGCACCTGGAGAGAATATGCCAGAGAGCACTTTGGGTCTCCATATAAAGAATTCCCTATCAAGCACAGATGGACAACAGGGGAACCGGATACCCCTCGAGGAGCACTCACTGGGGTCATGCAAGCAGAGACTGGGTTCACTAACTGACCTAGCATGTTCCGGGGAGGCTCCAACAGCTGGATGGAGTTTCACCTACGTGCCACTTCCTGCCTCCGCAGGTCTCCTCCCTCACTTGCAGGGCAAGGGCCCAAGGAGGCACGAACAAGGGGTGCTGCCCCAGCAACCAGAAAGCATCCTGGGTACCACAGACTTTCCCCAGCCTGTTCTAGCAGCCAGAGTAACCACCTCCTCCGAGGCAAGGAGAGAGGAGTGGGGAGGCACACTGGCTGATGTGCCTCCTGACCCCATGGGTGGGCTGGTCTGCAGCCCTGATGCCTGGCTTGCCCCTCCCCTTCACCTGTGCGTGGCCTCCTCACACCGCTGTCCCTCTCCGCTAGTCACACCTGATCCCAGCCTGCACCTGGCTCCTGGGCTTTCTTGCGTCCTGGGGCAGGAGGAAAGTAGGCGAGTCCCCAGCCCCACTGCCAGACCAGGGAAAGCCCAGAAGTGTTTGGAGCTCTACCATGTTCCTCTTGTTATGTGTTTGTGAAGGTTCTATGGTTTTCTTTTGTCTATCATTTCAGGTAGAGTACCTGTTACATACATTTCTCTGGTCTAGACTGGGAACCTACAAGCCCCTGTATAGCCCTAAGTTTCTGTAAGAAAACACTGAAACTTAACCAGCCAATTCAAAAATAACTCCTGATTAAACTCCTCATCTCCCATGGACCAGGGTAATGGGGGGCAGGCCTCAGGAAACTATGGCCCCCAAAGATTTCCCAGGTGGGCACTGCTGTATGACTCTTGAGGGGAGGGTAGATGAGAAAACTTTGATTGTATAGACTATCTGATGTTCCAGAAGTGGCGGGAAAAGGCAAAAGTATATAGATGACCAGAGCAAATTCTGTCGGCAGACTGATATTTAAAATATTTAAAAACCAACATAATAATTTAAAAAATTGTCCCCTAGAAAGAGGAAAATAATCCTTCACTCAGTAGCCTACTCTCCCTTATTAGGTTTGTGTATTCTATTTCAATCTTTTTTTCATGTGTGTATATTTTATAGATGGCTTTATATCTATTGGTCTCCAACAGTAAACTGAGGGTTTGAGGAGTAAACAGACCTCTGGTGAAGAATTCTGCCCTACGGGTCTGGAGACCACACACCTGGAGATCCCTCCAAAGTGCCGGCCACAGTGCATGCAGTCAGCACTGCCTCCTTGCGGTTCAGCTCTGTTTATTAACTTAGACATTTGTTTAGTTTTTCCATGAATGCACCTGACATTCCGGCATTGGCTTTTACAACAAGCCCATGCTTGGCTGAGAGTAGTGGATCAGGAGCTGTGGTTTTATTCTTTTGAGGAGGGAAATGAGGGAGGGAAGAGGATGGGGAGAGAGGGGCCCCTATGTCACAGAGTCTGCACCCTAACACTGTGCCTGGTACACAGCAGGGCCCTGACACACGCCCACTGGAAAACTGCAGCAACCTCAAGCAAAGGCAGAGCCAGGGGCAGCTGTGGACATGGAAGGCAGAGCTGCAGAGCCATGGTCAAGAATAAGCTGGTACCGGTGGACAAGCTTTGGTGCGGCTAAGGACCCACCCAGGGCTGAATTACTGGGGAATGGGAGTTTTGGAAGGTTAACGCGAAACCGGGAACCAAGTTCTAGGGAGCCAGGAAACACACAGATGCCTAAGGTCAAGAAACATAGTGGATTAGGGGTACTTGGGTGGCTCAGTCGTTAAGCGGCTGCCTTTGGCTCAGGGCGTGATCCCAGAGTCCTGGGATTGAACCCCACATTGGGCTCCTCCGCTGGAAGCCTGCTTCTTCCTCTCCCACTCCCCCTGCCTGTGTTCCCTCTCTCGCTGGCTGTGTCTCTTTCCATCAAATAAATAAATAAATAAATAAAATCTTTAAAAAAAAAAAAGAAACATAGTGGATCAAAGTTGGGCAGGGGGCTGAGAAGCAGAAATAATGTGCCAGAGACAAAGTGATAGTGGAAACGGAGCCCAGCTGACTTTACCAGGTGCCCACGCCAGGGTTCCTGGGGGCTGGGGGACTGGACATGGAAAGGGAACCTGTCCATCCCTGAGCCGGGCAACAGACACTGCTGGGCCTCACGCGGCCAGCACAGGGTCTCTGCACTATAGGTATCTGACCACACACCACATCCACTCCTGCCCTCCCAGCCCAGGCTGTGCACGCACCCCTCCTTGTGCAGACGGGTGCCAACAGCAGTGTGCGGACTGGGTGGAGAAGAGATGACAGAGTGTGCGGGTGAGGCCACCTGATTTCAGGATGCAGGAGTGCGCTCCTGTACAGGCAGCAGCAGCAAATGCAGACAACAGGCCGGGCATATGAACTCTACCTTGGGGTCTAACTCTTTCGGTTACATGGCCTTGGGGAAGCCGTTGAAGCTTTCTGTGCGTCCTGTCCCTCCTGGTTAATGTGGGGGACGTGTCTGGAATCAACTAAACTGATGCTTCCATAAGGCAGGGAAGAGGTGGGAGGCCAGGGCTGGTTCTGAAGTGAATTATTAAAATAAAAAATTGTTTGCCATTCTCAGGTATGTCCTGATCTTAACATAATCAAGCGTGGGTTATCACGGAGAAATCTCATGTATCTAGCTGGTGACGTCCAGCCACCCAGTGGACAAAGTGTTCACATTGCCATTTAGATTTCTAGGTTAAATAATGTTAATTACCAGGTTAATAATTGATAGAATTTTTTTTCCCACCTACCCCTGGGGTTAAAAGGCATACCACATATAAATGAATATTTTAATTCATTTCTGATGCCTACGTCCAGAAAGAGCAAGGCCATGGAGAGAGGTTAAAGCTGATTTCTGGGTTCTGGGAAACTGTAAGCAGCTGGCACGATTCAAGGATTTGGGGAGCCAGGTCTTCCTGAGGCTGGACCAACACGACGGACTCTGGAAGGCCTGTGCAGCCAAGGCACGGTCGTGTTCAGGTACAGCAAGCTGGCCAGCTGCACAGCCTTAACGATGGGCATCTGTGTGCCACCAACCGCACACCCCAAAGGGAAGACTGGCATAAGTGTGTTTTACATGATTTCGTAAGGCTTTCAATTTTTGAAAATGATGACGACTGTATCGGCTTCACAAGCGACAGTTAAGAAACCATGATATGTAAACATGTGGAAAAATCTGCCATTAGATGACAACAAATCAAATGCTCAGAAGGTTCTGGATCATTCTTTCCAGTTTTGTGTGGGCTTTAAAAATTCAACTGAAAACAACCCCACCCCTCAAAGAAACCAACCAAACAGAACACAGTGGAAAGAGGAGCAAGAAAAGAATAAGAAAGTCTGGCCCTCAGATGCTCTGGATCAGGTACTAACAATGGACCAGATTAGAAGGAGGAAATCCAAGTACACTGTGGAAAAAGTGACCAAGTCTGAGAGTGAGGCTGGCAGCGGGGAGGGGGGGTCATCACAGACAACCTCCAGATGTGAGGCCAAGGGGACATGTGGGTTTTACCTCGAAAGGGACGTACATATTAAGGCAGTGGAAGGATATGGGAAGAGGGAGTCAGGTATGATAATCTGTTTTTGTTTTTAAAAGCACTCATTAGTTTCTTAACTATAGCAATAGTACTTATTGGCCATTATAAAAGTTAAAAAAAAAAAAAAAAGATGACACATGTCATTCATGGTTCTATTTCCCAGGATTATCAATTGGCTATATTTGTGCCAAGTTTTGAGTGTTTGTAAGTATACTTTACATATGGAATTTATATTTGCTTTTTTAATTCCAAAAATGTTCCATATTTTTATTTTTAAAAATTTTTTAAAGATTTTTATTTATTTGAGAGAGAGAGAGAGAGAGAGAGCACAAGCAGGAGGCAGAGGGAGAGGGAGAAGCAGGATCCCCACTGAACAGAGAGCCCGGCTTGGGGCTTGATCCCAGGACCCCGGGAATCATGACCTGAGCCAAAGGCAGACGCTTAACCGACTGAGCCACCCAGGCGCCCCAATATTTGTAAACTTTGCAAGTATTTTGTGAGTTCAAAAGTATTTTGTAGAATACATACACCCTATTTTATTTTACTATTTCACTTAAGCCATTAGTATTATCTTTAAACTTTTTGCTATTATATATAATTCTGTGGTAGACATCTTTATGCACATTAGAATTCTTTCCTGAGACTAGATTACAAAAAGAATTAGTGGATTTTGAAAAATAAAGATATTTTTAAAACTTCCAATGCATATTGCCAAACTGCTTTTTCCAAAAACTTTTTATAAATTTACTCACCCTAGCAACGGGTCAGAATGCCATTTTGTTGTGCTCTTACTAGCTCTGATTCTGTTTAAATTTGGATTTAATCTCAGTGTCTTCTTAAGTCCTAGGTCGGCCCCCTACACGAGACGACATGAAGGAGTGTGTGCTCCTAGCGCTCTTGGCTTTATGCTCTGCAAAGCCCTTATTTCGCCCTTCGTACGTGACGCTGAAGAACATGATGCTGAAGGACATGGAAGATGAAGTGGATGGTGACCCCGATGATGACAACTCCCTTTTTCCAACAAGAGAGCCAATTAACCCCTTCTTCCCTTTCGATCTGTTCCCAACATGTCCATTTGGATGCCAATGCTACTCGAGAGTTGTACACTGCTCCGATCTAGGTAAGAACATATGTCAAATTGTTTTGGAGAAAAATGTCATTCTGATAAAATTGAAAGGATAGTTAAGAGTCCTCACTGAAATTTCAAAAATCAGCTCACTAATTGTAAAGCAATTTTTCATTTAAGTTTTTTGAAAATATAACAAACCCAAAGTACATCCAAACTTATTTTAAAAATCCAGAAAGCCAGAGGAAAGCAATGGGAATTTCATATATAGAACATTTCCCTCAGAGAGAATGGACATCACTGTGGTTCATTTCAGGATGTCAGCAGGTTGACAGTGTGCTTTCTAATAACATTCTATGAGGACAAGATAAATTGCTTGTCTAGAGTAATAAACAGGTTTTGAAATCTCTAATCATGACATTTTAAAGTCAGTGCACTTTGTTTTGAATGATTTAGGTTTAGAACCGTCTAGAAAAGAAGTGACTGAACTAAATCACTTTCTAAAGTCTTAAAATGTATAATTCTCTGACTGCTTTATTTTTTAAAATATTTCTAATGAAGATGCTCTTGAATAGAGGGGTACACTCATACCCTGCTCAGGGAGAGGGTGTGATGGGGAATGCACACCAGGGTTCACTGTACCTGCCATTTCCAGAAGAGGGGAAGGCTCAGAACTGCCCCACTGTGGGAAGCCAAGGTGTGGCACACACCTGTCATTCTGTACATACCATACCTCTCCCAAGTGACCAAGACAATGAAAAGGGTCTGGAGCCCTGTTATTCTTTCTCCCTCAGAAAATAAATTTCTTTCCAGAGCTTCCAGTTTCATCAGGGGTGGGGTGAGCAAGGTCAGTCCAAGTCTCTAAGTTACCCAGTGCTTTCTGCAGAGCCACCCGCTTCCTCCAAGACCTTCCACTTCATTTCCTAAGACCAAGATCGTATATCAAAATGGCTACCTTGCTAACCTGCCAAGTGATCCCCTTTCCCTCTTTCTATCTATGGTCAAACTTCTTAAAGGAGTGAGTCGTCACCGTAAACTATGGAGGGAAAAGTATTCAGGGCTATAGGGTGGAGTGCTGACCTTCCCAGTACTTTGATACCGAGCCCTTTGATGGGGTTATTAAATATACTACTGCTCCTTAGGAGGAAGGATGGCTCCCCCAAAAGCATACTAACATCTGAAACTCCCTGTAAAATGCATAAAAAAAGATGAATTGATAGATGAAGTATAGTAAATGTTGATGGTAGAAAGAGACTATGGGTTTTCACTGTAAAATTCTTTCAACTTTTCTGTATATTTGAACATTTCAATAACAAATGCTGGGGAAAAACAAGAAGGCCCCATGTTCGTCAAGCATAACTACTGTAAGGCCTGACATCAAGTAGGGTGGGTATGTTCGGCCATCTAGGGAAAGCAAGAAAAGTAAGGAAGAAACGCACCACGTACAGTTCTTGGTAATTTCCTGCTCTTCTTTGTTTTTTAATTCAAGGGGGGAAAAAACATTAAGTCTGTAAGTAATTCAACTAACATGACTGAGTACCTACATACACAGCACGATGCAGCTGTACCTTAACCCCACATGACAGAAAGAAAGCTACTATCAAACCTTTGAGGATGAGTGCGAACGACAGGGGGGGTTAAATCAATGGCTGGAAGAGACCCAGAGCTGAGGGGGAGGGTGTCAGCAAAGGTCTACCGCACACCCAGACATCAACAGGGAGGTACGGATGAGTAAGCTTTTGTAAATTAAATAACTGACAACTGATTGGAGGAATTCATTATTAAAGGAAATACGCAGTAACATTTTAAAGAATGTACATGAAAATAATGTATTTTCTGAGCACAACTTTCTACATGTTGAGGCTTCTTAAAATGATCAAACCCACAGGTTCCAATTCAGCCCTACAACAGCCTGAGAAGTGGCAGAGACCGTGACTGCTCCTTGGCCGGAGGGCACCAGCAGAAGCTGCACTCCTCCCTGCGGCCATACTGGCGCGCCCTAATCTACCTCCTTCTCTGTCACCTTGTGCAGAGGAGCAGTGACAGACCAGCTAGACACCTTGCAGAAATACATAAGCTCCTTGAAAAGGTCTTCAGGCCTTTCCAAAGAGCAATGTCTTTGCTTTTTCTTAATGGTAACCATGGATTTTAATGAATGTACATTTCCATCATGTTAGAAAACTCCTCTTCAGCATATCGTGTGTGTGTTAACATGTTCGTTTATTTCTTAGGTTTGTCCTCTGTCCCAAGCAACATTCCACTGGATACTCAAATGGTTGACCTTCAAAACAATAAAATTAAGGAAATCAAAGAAAATGATTTTAAAGGACTCACTTCACTTTACGTAAGAATATATATGTTCATATTTAAGTGAAAATCTCTGTTAAAAGGATTACTGGTATTTTGTGTAAACAAGTCTTATTTTTCTGTGTGTGAAGAATGACAGAATCTCTGATATTCAGTACTGTTCTAGTTAATGAGAAATTAGATTTAATGAATTTAATTCAGTTCAAGTGATGTTAACTGAAACGACAGCCAGGTAAAAGGCAATGGACTAATAAGAACTTAAGTAAATGGTCCCCAAATGAGCTTATGATCTATTTAGGTAATTACAGTCACTATACACTAAAATGAGTAAGGTGATGATTACTTATAAGAACTCATTAGCATACCGTTTAAGAAAATCTGTACCCAAACCTGTTGACTTATCTGAAGACACCATAAACCTCTGAGAGTAGGACATGCATTATATCTAATTAATATACACTAGTATGGCTTTTTCCCCCCCTAGAACTTTAAAAATGAAAAAGAATTTTTCCTTACAATATTTATTAATATTTTAATTTTTCAAGATTTAAAAGATTCTTAGTTTTCTATGTAACACTTAGATTTTAGGAAGTAAAATGTCTAACTTATTTCGGAATTGGGTTTGGGAAGAGCCCGATTTCACATGTCCCAGCCATGGGGGTGTCACTTCCCCTCAGCACAGAGTTAGGGTGGGGGTGTGGAGGTCAGCCAACACTCCCCTTCAAGGCACATTCTCATGCTGTGCTGGAGGGCAGAAATGTAAGGCCTGTCATGCCCTGGGCAGTTACAGCACTGAGAGGAGAATGGACAGACACCATGGCCACAGAATTCTCTTTCAGCCACCCATGTAGGCCTGTTCTCCTCCTGCCCTCTTCCAGGCCACCCTGCCTTCCCATGACACTCGGGTCAGTGCATGGACCCTGATGACCCATCCTAGCCGGCAGGGAAAGGGGACTATTCAGTCCCATTATGCAAGCAGTTCATGTCTGCTGGATGAGCAAGGACACTGAGGCTGGCCCTGTTCTAGCACCACAGGGAATGCTCTTTCCTTAGGCTCTCTCCCTACCCTCCGGGCAAAGCCACACCACCCTGAGCTGCCAGGTGTGGGTTCCCAGGGCCGTGACTGGACAGCTTAGATTTGGTAAGGCTCCATACATTATAAAGTTTCCATATATAAAAAAAGAGCGATTGGAAGAGCATATATTTATCTTATAACTGAGACATCACTTAAATATTAGGACAATCTCACCAAGAATCTGTCCCAGTCCATCCCTCCAACTTCAGACCACAGAAACTTCTGGAGGATGGCAAGGCCATTATTAACTCTCAGAAGTTGGAAATACAGCCTACGAATGCTTCTACTACTTCTTCAACTTTATGCTGATCTACACAACCACAAGAATAATGTTGTATTCAATACCAAAATCATAAACTATTCAATTTGTCATATAATTTTATTACATTTTAGGAGTATCCCAGGGACTTAGCCCATTTGTACTCCCATTATTCACTGGGAAATGAGTCTGAAAGGTGTCAGGAGCTGTGTTAGGCCTCAGTTTCCAACTGGTCAGTTTTACGTGGCACTTGTTGGAGGGGTAGTGGGTTTGGAGTCAGGCAGGCTTGACTCAAACCTTGGCCCCACTAGAAGTGAGCACTGTGCCAGTGGCTTGCCTCGCCAAGCCTGACGTCCCCTGCTGTGACAGAGCTGTAACAATGCTACGGAACTCAGAGGAATGAATGCATGTAAGATGCTCACTGTGCTGCCAACAGCCCTCGTGCTTCCTGACTGGCTCAACGGGAAAGCATTTCCAATGCACACTCTCTACCTGAACTGTCGGCACGCTATTTTGAAACATTTAATTATAGTATCATCTTGTATGGTACCTGTCCCTAAAGAGAATCAAAATGTTTTTTAGATATTCTATAAATTCTCTGTTTCGGCTGGCTATTTGGCCCTCTGGTTCTTACACAAAGGACAATCCAGCTTTAGGGGATTTGTGGAATCATTACACACACGCCCGATTCGCCGTCAGCGGCTGGTACAGCCTCACTCATCAGGAGGACCTCCTGTCCGACTTCTGAAAGGCTACCCTTTTCTCATCTTCTGTCCTTACATATAACCACATTGCCTGGGGCTCTGTGACTGTCACTTCTGGAACGGCAAGTGTAGGTGAATGGCAGATGCTCCGCTAACCCGGTCTGTGGGGGCAGGCGCAGAGGGCCCTCCATACAAACTCACTCCATTCCGCACTCCTCACTCTTCCTTTTAGGCAGCTCTGGCAAGTGCATGTCCTAACGGGAAGATATGAACAAACAGCTGAGGCACACGCTCCTTCTGGGACCCCCAACAGTGGAGGCCTACAGCAAGCGCCCACCATGGCAGAACAAAGTGCAGAGGGTAGAGGAACTGGGCCAGAGATAATTTCTGCTAACTTTGTATCATAGGGTTGAGTGAAGGCTCACCAAGTTGTTACCACACTCTTCCCTAAAGGAGAAGAGAATGCACTTAGCTGGTGGCACACAGGAAAAAGGACATGTTACAGCTCCTGTTCTCCTTCAGGGGAAAACTGTCATGGACAGTACCCCGGACAGGAGGATAAGAAAAGGGCCTACGGGGTGCCCGGCTGGCTCAGTTGGTGGACCGTCTGACTCCTGACCTCGGCTCAGGTCTCGATCTCGGGTCATGAGTACAAGCCCCAAGACGGGCTCCTCGCTGAGCGTGGAGCCTACTTTTCCTACAGGAAAGAGAATAATCAAGGGAGTTTAGCTACCAAAGTGTTTGTATTTCTTCTGTGGAAGAACCAAGATGTGAATAACACTAGATAGGCATATTCTCTCTGGAAACATCCGGAAGGTTGGTGTAGAATGGAATTAGTGACAACATTCATGAACGGAATGAGTCTAGAGCTGCTCTCTGAAAGAAGGTCCCAAGGAATGAAGCCCCCAGCCACCACCCTTGGGAAACATGGCTTAGTTTCCACCGCCCAGCACACCCAGGCACTGCACTCAGGCGCCCTCCGCATGCCTCACAGGCTTGACTCCAGACCGTACAGAGCTGGGCTGCTGTCTGGGCTCTGAGCTCCTCTGAGGCTGCTGTCATGGGTCCCTGAGAAGGGGTTGAGGCATTCCTCAGGACGCACTGCTATCTCCCCAGTGTCTGAGACACGCCAGCATGCAGATGGCATTTTGTAGCAGTTTACTCCTACAGGTGTCCCCATCTGGGAAAAATGCTTCACATTAGTAAAAATAAAAGAAGTGAGATTTTAAAAGTAGATAAAATCATATAACAACACATTTGGTGCGACTGAATAGATTTTCATTTCATTTCATTTTATTTGGGGGGGGGAGGGGAAGAGAGAGAGAGACTCCTCAAGCAGATTCCCTGCTGAGTGCAGAGCCTGACCTGGGGCTTGATTTCACCACCCTGAGATCATGACCTGAGCCGAAACCAAGAGTTGGACGCCTAGCCAACTGAGCCACTCAGGTGCCCCCTGAATAGATTTTTAAATACCATTGATCACTTCCATGAAGGGAAATGGGGTGCTGGGGGGAGGGCTTAACTGTGTGAACAGATCACCTACTGAAAGATAAACCAAAGGCTCAAAACCACTCTGTTCCAACTCAGTAGTAAATATTTGTTTTGGCTTAGATTGGACTGGGGAATTATTTACACAGGTAATAAAGTATGTGAATGATATAATCTGCATCGCTTTCCACAAGGAACTACTCACTGAAGAGTACCGGTAAACCAAGTCCACTTCATAATACGGTGTATCTCTTTATGCTTTATCTAGGCTTTGATTCTGAACAACAATAAGCTAACAAAGATTCACCCAAAAGCTTTTCTAACCACAAAGAAGTTGAGAAGGCTCTATTTGTCCCACAATCAACTAAGTGAAATACCATTTAACCTCCCCAAGTCCCTAGCAGAACTCAGAATTCATGATAACAAAGTTAAGAAAATACAAAAGGAGACATTCAAAGGCATGACTACTTTACATGTTCTAGGTAAGTTTATGCAAACGGATGAAATGTTCTGGAATTATATGCAATATGCAAAGATAGGTCTTCATCATCACCAACAATGTATAAGACTGGTAAGTTCCAAAATCAACTTTTTAAATCTAATAATCTTTAACTAGCTAAGCCATTTACAAATCAAAGCATCAAACAAAATTTATAGCCCTTAAAAAAATATGCTGTTTCTAACAGACACTCTCAAGATCCCTTTTCAAACACCTATTGTGGTTTCAGTTTTCTGACTGCACCCTAATCTGTAAAATCCATTATTTATATTTAATTTAAAGGTAGCATTTTTTAAAAAAATAAGGTTACGCTTACACCAAAAGGGTAGTATTTTTAATGTGTTATATAAACTACTCATACACAATGTATAAAATTAATTTAGAGATTATTTGAGATGTACATCTAATTTACATTATCTGCTTCAAGATTGCTGAGCTGAGGAAATTTCTGCTGTAGAAACTTCTGTTATAAACTCTACCCTATTTTACATCTAACACCCATCGTATAACCACGTCATCTTCCTCTCCAATATTCACTCAAAATTCGTAATCAATATTCTCATTCACTTCCTCACTTACTTAGGTCAGCCAAATGCCTGGCACTTACCAAACAGCCTCACTTACTGGCATCTCCCCAAAATTATATTTCTGTTAATAAAATAACAATCTCTAATTGACTTATAATTTAAAACTTAGGTGACAAATGTATCTTGGAAAACATAAATGTTTTAAATTATATGAAGGCTCATCTTTCTTCTAATATAAGATTAATACAACAAAATATTCTCATGGTCAGAACAGAGTGATAACAAGTCACTGACTTAGCAATTCAAAGCAAAAATCTATTTATATATCCTCTATAATAAATCTATTCTAGTATTAATCTACCGTGATATAAGCATATTGCTACTTGTACTATGTAGTATGAAGCAGTCTTCTTCTGACAGCAACAAAAGGGAATAGAGAGACACAGAAATAAACCCAGTGAGTGAAATGTCCTTGCGATGTCTGTACCCGCACTGAGTCTCCTTCATACACAACGGATGCATGCTAAATTATGTCATTTGCCCCCACAGAAATGAGTGCAAACCCTCTCGATAATAATGGAATTGAACCAGGGGCATTTGAAGGAGTGACAGTGTTCCATATCAGAATTGCAGAAGCAAAACTGACCTCAATTCCTAAAGGTTTGTATTCATTTAAGATAACGTACTTTAAAAAAAAATTGTCACCTTTAAATGACCATGAAATATACTAACACTATCAAAACCCAAGGTGGTCAGAACACTTTTCATCAGTATATCTGGTCAAGGTAGTGTGAAATTTGTTGTTTCCTCACACACATAAAGAGCCCTATCCAGTGCTTTTTCTTTTTCCCAGTATGAAACCAGAATCTTTTTGTTTCCCCAGTGAGAACAAACATTAAGAAGTAATGCACTTTTTATTCCTTCTTCCTAACATTTACTCATCTATACCTGTCATTCTGTGAAGTACTTGCTAGAGGTGGACATTCTCTAGAGAAGAAGGTTGGGGAAGATGCACGGGGCCAGACTGGGGCAGATGCAGGCTCTGGAAGGGGTGGGCGTGCCCCTCGTGCTGTGCAGATTAATGGGCCAGCGCACAGAAAGGTCTGAGGATGGTGTCAGGCACCCAGTGAACGCCCTCTCCTGACGTGATGGAGACTTGTTCTTTATGATGGGACCTGAAGCTGGTGCCTCAAAGGAAGGTGCTTCTTCAGTTCGCTATGGGACCGGTTCCTAGCGCTCTAGGCAAGCCCTCCGTGCGGCGGTGAGCTGCATCGGCTCACCTTTCTTGGGAACCGTCTCTGACAGGGGTGCTCGCCCTCTGCCGTGATGATGACATGAGTCAGAAATAACCCCTGTGATCGATCATATAGTTTCCTTTCAAACAGCTCTGTCCTTCAGTGTCCACAGGAAAAGCAGAGACTTCATCGAAACCTTTTTCTACTACTCACCTGATGCGGAAGATGAACAAAACAAACAGCTCTTAAGTTAAAGGATGCAGCAAAGCTGCGCTTAGGAACCAAGTGGTGATCTTTCACTTAGGAGAAAAATCATACGAAGTACAAGTTGGAAAGACAATTTTTTTATACAGGAAAAATCAGTTTAATTCAGAGCAACACAATTAAAAAGCCACCTTATTTAGCTTTCAGTAAGGTGGCTGTTTTTCAACAACAAACCTAAAATGATTTCTCTCTCATCTTTCAGACACCACCAACAAAAATACATGCCACCTAATACGTTCTATACATAAAATGCCTCTGACATGCTGACAGGACACGAAAGTGAGGGGCAGGCAGAGGGGAGGAGAGGAGGGTCAGGGAGGAGAAAGGCTGGTGCTCGCTGCCCCAGAGCTGTGCCCACCAGCAGCCTCTCCTACACTGCAACACATCCCGAGAGCAAGTCTCTTCAAGTTTCAGTGTATCTTAAAAACGAAGGCTTGACCTCTAATGATGTTTTCAAGATTTTTCCAAAGGCTTAAGGAACGTATTATATCCTTAGAATGTCAGGATTTTATTTATTTGTGAGAGAGAGCCGCATGAGCAGGGGTGAGGGGCAGAGGCAGAAGGGGAAGCAGACTCCTTGCCGAGCAGGGAGCCCAATGTGGCCTCGATCCCAGGACTCTGGGATCATGCCCTGAGCAGAAGGCAGACGCTTAACCGACTGAACCACTCAGGTGCCACTATCCTTAGAAATTTAGATTGGAATTAAATCTCTCAACTTATATAACTGCTCTTTCAAGATCCCTATAACATTCAAAAGCCATTGATGTTTTTTGTTTTTATCATTTATTTGCTAAAATGGGAAGGCTGACTGTGGAAATCCAATCATCACTATCCCTTGCAGCAGGATGAAATTAGGCAGAAGACGAAAGGGTCCTGACCAGACCTGACATATTAACACAAGGAGAGGTGAAACATGCCTTCCTCCCAGGCCACTTGGAAAAGTCTGCTACAGAGCAGCACTGCATGGAGGGGAGAAGACACCTTTTGAACACAGGGTAGGAATAGAAGGATCTGCGCAAAAGCAGCCACGTGTGTGCTAACAGTCACTGAGCTCCCACCCAGACGCCTACACTGCTCACATACCCTGCAGGGGCTCTGCTCTTCTCTTGCGTCATCCCTTTTCTCCATGCCCCAGCAAAGGGAACCGTCCCCTCAAGTTCTACAAAACCTCTTCCAAAAAGTTTCCCTGACTGCTCAACACGAACGGATTTCTCTCTTTGAGTTGCCACAACATATTCTAGAACAGGTGAGAACACCGATGATTTCTGTATGTGTGACAGATTTGCTCAACTAGTATGTAAGGTCTCTGAAGAAAGAACCTCCCCTCTGTTCTTTTACATATTGGAGGACACAGTCATTCCATAAATATAATTCAGCCCGACTTACCAGAATTCAAAAAATTAGAACTCTCCCAAGTTTAGAATTGCTTTCCTGCTCTCTCTAGTTTTTTTTACTCCTAAAATCCAAAGCAGACTCTGGAATCAATATAAATTCAGCCAGCAAGAGTACTGATATTTATAAGGTTGCTTTGGTTACTTTCAACAGACTTAAACACTAATAAAGGAAGGAAATGTTTTCCATAAGAGTTGGAAAAAAGAAAACTTTCCCTAGCTAGCTAACTAGAACCTATGATTGACAAATAATACGTTATATTTAGAAGCCTAATAAATAACGTGTGATTTAATATTCTGGTTAATCTGGGGACGGCTGGGGTCAGAACGTGAAGGGCTGAGAAGAGAAGATGTGCACATTCATAGGGTACCTGGCATGTGCCAGGTTATACTGTAGGTGCTTCTCTTTATGCAGAAACTACTACTAACTGAAGAGAATAAATACTGCAACAGATCCAATATATCAGAGTAAAAACCCAGGTGTTCAGAAAAATACTTAAAAAACTTTCACTGGTCACCTCTGGGCATTGCACCAACTCATTACTTATAAGAAGCAAGCATTTTATGTTAGAAGCAAGCCTTTTCTGTTAAAATTGTATTACACAGTGACTAAATAATTGATGAAGGAAAATTCTTTAGATACGAATCCTACCTGATAAATATATTAAGCGTGACAAAATCAGAAAATCACCGTTTTCCCATTCTTAATGAAATAACAGATCCTGTAGCGCTCATCGACGAGCGCTAAGACCATCAGGTGAAAGGCTGATCTACTGAATTTAATCCAGTCTCTCCATCTAACCACTAGCTTCTAAGAAATGACTAGGACAAACAAAATGCAGAAGTCTCAGTCCAATCCACAAATGAGTACCTCAAACAAACCAATAACCGAAAAACGTCAATGCAAGACAGGGAAAAAAGTTTACTATTTAATAGTGAAAGAAATTTTAAGAGATGGGAGAACCCAATGCATTCTGTAAACTTCTATTTGGATCCCGACCTGAAAAAATCAACTGTAAAACACTTCTCTGAGATCGTTAGGGAAAGGAACATTCCGTGATCATGAAGAATCACTGCGACTTCCTTTAGATGTGACACTGACAAGGTGGTTATGTGGAAACAAGAGGACCTGAGAGGAGTTAAGGACACCGGGTGACGCCTTCACAGGTGAAGTGACATGTGTGGGATTTGATTTTAAATACTCCAGCAAAAAACAAGTGAATGAAGGAAAACCAACGGACAAGCCAATGACAGATAACTGATGTGGTGGACGAAAGACATGTGGAAAACTGGACACTGCAGTGTGGTGGCTCATGACACTAGCTTCCATTTCTGTGTGAAATTTTCCGTAATAAAAAGTTGAAAAAAATAGCAGATCTCTAAAGGACTGCCTAAGACTACGGTGTGAAATTGCACAAGTACATGAACAATCAGTGGGGCTTGGTTTTACTCCATCTGACGTGCTTATTCCTTTTCTTACCCTAGATCTACCATCAACTTTACTGGAGCTGCATTTAGACTACAATAAAATTTCAACCGTGGAACTCGAGGATTTTAAACGATACAAAGAACTGCAAAGGTAAAACCCCTCCAAACCCTAACTCAGAAGCTGTTGGGATACGAAGGAGATACTAACGAGACCCCTGGCGGAAGCGGAGGGACCTAATCAAGTCTGTCACCGTCACGAAGATAAAACGAACAGGGACAGCTATACCCTACTCTGTCTTGGGGGTGGTAGAGGGACACCAAGTGAAATGAGGAAAAGAACTTTTCAGATGACCCTTTGGTTGGTGTAGGTTAGCTACAGAGTTTGGTGACAGCAGAGGAGACAGACAGCCATCACACCATGAAATGGGTTATGACGTGCAACCAGGAAGAACCTTTCTCTAAACACACGCAAATAGGTCAGGCTTTTGTGTCCCATGCAGCTGTGGTGTTTTGGGCTAACTATCACAACGTCTGCCTAAGAGTTGATGCATTTTATGCCATTTTTAGGCTGGGCCTAGGAAATAACAGAATCACAGACATCGAAAATGGAAGTCTTGCTAACATCCCACGAGTTAGAGAAATACACCTGGAAAACAACAAGCTAAAAAAAATCCCTCCAGGATTACAGGAGTTGAAATACCTCCAGGTAAAACATTCTTCCACCTGTGTTTTGTAGATACTAGTACTTTCCTTCCTTTCTGTGAGACGCATGAGAATCTGAAGCAAACTTCATGCAAGCAGCAAGTGTAACTCACATGACATGTAACGACTCGGCAGGTTGCCTGGGGTGTTCTGAAGAAACGTCTTGTAAGCAGACGTTAGCTAAAATGCTCAGGTACCCCCTTCCATCCTCTAGGTCCTCCTATTGCTGAAGCCACTGTGGCAAAGCTACTGACCTGGCTAATTTCAGGTTTCGGGGGCGGCAGGGGCTATGTAAAGGCAGGACTGGTCAGGAGGAATCCGAGGAGGATCACATACCCTTTCATTCTGGAAACGTTTCACCAAGAGTGGGTGGACAAGATCCCAGGTATTTTCATTATCAGTGTAGTGCTAGATTAGAAGTGGGTATGATTTTTAAAAATTGATCTCAGAATACATAATCAGAAGTCAGTATTTGGGGCATCATGGGTTCCCCTTTCCTCTTCTTCATTGTTAGAAACCTTTTTGTTTGAATCTGGCAACTCCTGACTAGGTGGGAAGGGCCCCAGAATCCTTGCAGCATCTGATAAAGTTTTAGATCCTCCCAAGAACAAAAAATGAAGATAATACTTTGTACACAATTTATGAGTTTCACAGATCTCTCTGATTTTCATCTAAAATCCTCAAATTAAGAATTCCCACTTAATCCCATTTCATCTTAGTTCACTTTTCTCATGTGCTTTCCTTGATTTACAACATCCTCATCTGCCAAGAAGCAAAAACACATTGAGAACAAAACTGGGCCTGAGTCACTTGCTTCTTTTAGATTTCTTCCCAATTTATCTTTAAACAAGTTTCGTCCACTACGCTCCTTTGAGACAAAAGCCATCACAATGGACGTGGTATAAGCAGATGTTCATCTCAAGGCTATGAGCTTTACTTTTTTTTCAGTGCTGCATTTAAATGTCTGACCAGTGAGCAAAACCTGAGTCTCTCCTTTCTCAAGCCATCCCCAATTTGCATTCTTTATTCACAAGTAAAGAATTTACTCTGATTCCAACTTCTGGCTGCTTTTAAATCTCCCCATACTCTTACTAACATTTTTTTTTTTTAATGAATAGAACACACAAAAAACAGAATTATAAAGGAGAACACAAGTCATAAGGGTACACTTCAGCAAATGTCCACAAAGCAAACACACCAACATCCAGCACCGTTCCCCAGTGAGGTCGATTCTGTGGAAAACTACGCCTTGCAATGACTATGAGCTGCGGGAAAACATGCATGAAGCACATAAAGCACCTCTCACAAAACCCCCAAGACTGATGGAGGGCACAGGGGGCTCCAACACCCAACTCAAAGGTTTTAGCAATGCCTAGAGTTCTCATGACTGGGTCAGATCAATCTCACCAAAATGTAAAGGTACAATCTAGAGGTAATGGCAGCCAGAACTGATACCTCGGCCTTACCCGCAAAAGGCTTCTACTCTTTCATCTGCCAAAATGCTGTCAGTAGACTGCTCTTACTTCTCAGAAATCTCAGTTGCCAAAAAGACCAAAGAAGAATTTAAAGGGATGTCAAAGAGAATGGAGGGAAGTCCCTATACTGTCCATTCTTTCTGAGTAATAATATAAAAGACATATATGCAGTTTATAAAACTGTATTTTGTCCACTAGTACAAATAAAGATTTGACTATTGATCCTGTGTTATACATATATATTCAAGCTGTTAACAGACATATTTTTCTGGAAAGCAACTTAGAAAAAAGAGCTCTACACTTCTTGCCTTGATCACAGAAAATGCTAGCTAACAATTCATATTCACAAGCCTCATGTTGGGAGCATTCAATTTCGTTCTGCTCATTTGTAGCACTTTTAAAACCCAGTGTTGTCAACACGCACTGGAGTAAGCACGTGCATACACCGCTACAGAGGTAAGAGGAGGGGGGGAGGGCAGTGCGCTCTGGGCCATGGCGGGAGCCTCTGTGGCTCTGCACACACACAACACTTTCGTGCGTCACATAGATCCTGAGTGGGCATAATAAATATTCAACAGGCATAAACACACACGTACATATATTTTAAATGAAATACATTCAAATCAGTGTGAAATAAACGGACAAGTAAACCCATGAACAAATGTGGACTATAACAAGAACACCTTCATTTTACATTGATTGTGTACTTTCTCCTACTGCCACAGATAATCTTCCTTCACTCTAATTCAATTACGAAAGTAGGAGTGAATGACTTCTGCCCAACAGTACCGAAGATGAAGAAATCTTTATACAGTGCAATAAGTTTATCCAACAACCCCGTGAGGTACTGGGAAGTGCAGCCTGCAGCTTTCCGCTGTGTCGTGAGCAGAATGAGTGTGCAGCTCGGGAACTTCAGGAAGTAGTTATTATCCATTTAATATAAAATTTAAAAATTGTTACATTTGGAATACTTGAACTCTATTAAAAATGGTGGTATTATGCAAACAAGCAAAAGCTATTCCTAAATGGTAAGTCCACTGACTTACTTTACGACAAAAAATTTCAACAGAATTTTGCAAAACTATTGCTACATCAGGATTAAGAGAAACATGCATCTACTGCAGTTTCCTTTTCTACACAAACGGATTCTGCATAAATCTTATGCTTGAACATTCTTTCCTCAGTAACAAAAAAAATAACACATTCAGTATTTAACACTTTGTTATCAAGTGCATTTTAAAAAGAACTGTACTGTAATTGGAATGCTTGACTTAGCAAAATTTGTGCTCTTTCATTTGCTGTTAGCAAATCAAAATTGACAAGAATGGTTACATGAAGAGTACATTATATTATTCTTATTCTTTTTTTAATAACTCGGGTAGTACTGTAATGTTTCTGTTAATGTTGAAGTATGATTTCATATAATCTTATTCAAATTCTCATATCTTAGAGCTTTACTGTCCATGTTTAACTCCTCATAATAAGGCCTTCTGTGTTATTAACTTGACAGATGCTATTCATAACATCTGGCTTCGGACTACAGCACATGCTTTTTTAATTTAATTATTATTACCTGATTATAAAACCTCTATAAAAATAGTGAGTGTCTATATAAAATCTGTAATCCACATTCTTTATTATCTCAGTTATTATAAGCTTGCAACAGTACATCAATTGTTAGGTCATAGGACAATGTCACCTCAAAGCTAAGGAGCACTTTCAAGATGTCCCTTGTGAGACCTTGGCTGGAAGAGCTGGACACTGTCCATTCTACACAAACTGTTTACTCAAACACGACAAACTAAACAACTCTGAAAATACAGCTGGTATAACTGAACACGCAGAGTACTAAACAAAACACAAAGAAACTAAAGGTCTGTACAAAAGCTAAGCGTACCCTATGTATTTTTTATTTACATTCAACATAGGCAAAGCTGGAAAATTAAAAAAAAAAAACAACATTAAAATATTGGCTTGAAATAAAATACTTGTGCTTTGGTTTAATTTTTCTTCTCCCACCCAGGAACATAAACTATTTTTTAGAAAACTCTAACTTAAATATAACACTTTTAGCACAGTATCAATGCTTTCTCATAGGGACAGTCCTGAAATACTCCAAATTATGCTTGTGCTATGAAACATAATCACCTTTATCTTGAACTACCACAAAAACTAGATTTTAAAAAATTTGGAGCATAGTAGAAAAATATTGCATATATGTAAGGTAGGGTGGAGAGTTTGAACACCCAGGTCAGCAACAGGTAAATGGGTCTTGTTCTTCCTAGTGAGGGCCTACAACTACGGCACTGCTGGCACCCTGGACTGGACTGCTCTGGGACTGAAGTGGGGGATGGACTGTCCTCTCCTTTGCAGAAGGTCTCTGCCCACAAAACGCCAGGAGCACCTGCACCCCACTCCCACAGTGGGGCACCCAACAATGTCTGCCAACCTGCCAATGGGGGGGGGGTGCAAGTGGTGAGGGTGGAGTCTCATGGCAGCTGGCTGAGAACAATGCTCTACAGGAAATTTACTTAATTTCTAAATTCTGACCCAAGTTTGGAAACGTGGAACAAAACAGTTACTTTGTTTGTAAACTATAGGGACAAGATCAAAGTGTGATGAATGTAATAGAAGGTGGACTGCTTGAGTGCTCAGTTGGCTGAGCATCTCAACTCCTGATCTCCGCTCAGGTTTTCATTTCAGGGTCGCGAATTCAAGCCCCATATTGGGCCCCATGCTGGGCGTGGAGCCTAACTTACGAAATAAATAAAATAAAATAAAATAAAATAAAGATAATAAAAGTTAACCACCAGTAGTGATATGACAGAATGAGCCCAGGGATGCAGAGCTTTGAGTTGGAAGAACAAAACCAGAAATTCAAGTCCTTTTATAGTCCTGGTAAGTGACAACCTCTTTGAGTCTGTCTCCTCATCCACAAAGGGTAATGGTGACAATACTCATCAGTTAGGCTGCCCTGAGGATTGAATTAAAAATGTATATGAATTTTCGCAGAATAAGAACAAATAATACTAAAATTTGTATGGTACCACAGAAGACTCTGAACAGTCAAAGCAATCTCAAGAAAGAACAAAGCTGTCGGTACTGCAATCCTAGGTTTCAAGGTACCCTACAAAGCTATACTAATCAAACAGTATGGTCCTGGCACAAAAATAGACTCATAGATCCATGGAACAAAATACGAGCCCAGAAATAAAGCCATGCTTGTATGAGCAATTACCCTACAACAAAGGAGACATGAATATACAATGGGGAAAAGCCAGTCTCTTCAATAAATGGTGCTGGGAAAACAGGACAGCTACATGCAAAAGAATGAAACTGGGCTACACTCTTACAGCATACACACAAATAAACTAAAAGTGGATTAAAAACCTAAATGTGAGACCTGAAACCATAAAATTCCTGAAAGAAAATATAGGCAGTAATACCTCGAACATCGGCCATAGCAACATATTTATAGATATGTCTCCTGAGGCAAGGGAAAGAAAAGCAAAAATAAACTATTGGGACTTCATCATAATAAAAAACTGCACACCAAAGGAAACCATCAAAAAAAAGGGGGGGGCAATCTGAATGGGAGGAGATATTTGCACATGACATATGTGATAAAGTGTTAGTATCCAAAATATATAAAGAAAACTTACACAACTCAACACCCAAAAAGCAAACCATCCTATCAAAAAATGGGCAGAGGCATTTTTTATTAGAGACATTTTTCCATAGAAGACAGAAAGATGCCAACAGACATGTGAAAACATGCTCAACATCACTCATCAGGGAAACACAAATCTAAATTACAATGAGATATCACCTCACACCTGCCTGAATAGCTGAAATCAAGAAGACAAGAAATAATGAGTGTTGATGAGGATGTCAAGAAAAAGAAACCTTATTACACTGTTGGTGGGAATGTAAATTCATGTGGCCAATGTGTAAACAGTATGGAGGTTCCTCAAAATTAAAAGCCGAAGTACCATATGATCCAATAATTCCTCTACTGGGTACTTACCCAAAGAAAATGAAAACACTAACTTGTAAAGATTATGTACCCCTGTGTTTACTGCAGTATTCACAATAGCCATGATACGGAAGCAGCCCACGTGTCCCATAGATGAGAGGATAAAGAAGGTACGGTGCATATATATATACAATGGAGTATTACTCAGCCATAAAAAGAATGAAATTGTACAATTAGTGACAACATGAATAGACCTGGAGGGTATTATGCTAAGTAAAATAAGTCAGAGAAAGACAAATACCAGACGATTTCACACATATGTGGAATTTATGAAACAAATGCACAAATAGATTTAAATACAAAGAATGGTTGCCCTAGGGGAGGTGGGTGGATCAATGGGTAACAGGTGAAGGGGATTAAGAGGTACAGCGTTCCAACCATAATATAAGTCAGTCATGGGGATGAAAAGTACAGCATAGGGAATAGAGTCAATGATTTTGCAATAATGTGTGCGGACAGATAGTGACTACACTTACTGAGGTGAGCGCTGAGTAATGTACAGACTTGTCAATCACTATGTTGTACAGCTGAAACTAACAGAACACTGTGTGTCAACTATACTTCAATTTAAAAAAATTACGTGAAACTGCTTTGTAAACCGTAACGGTTCATAAAATATGAGTAACTACTATACTGCAAAATTACTGAGTAATGAGACAAATAAAAGATTATGAAGCTGCTAACATGAAGAGGATATATTACAATGATAATCATTTTAAAATTAAAATATTCTAAAGTTCCAATAGTTCCAATAATTCATTTTGCTCTAATATATCAGAAAAATAAAACTGTGATACCCCACCACTTGTAAGAACATAAGTAAAATGTTCACTGAAATTTTAAGAACCCAGGTCTTAAAATTAATAATTCTTTTTTTGTTTTGTAAGATTTTTATTTATTTGAGAGAGAGAGACAGGCAGCAAGAGAGGGAACACAAGCAGGGGGAGCGGGAGAGGAAGAAGCAGGCTCCCAGCAGAGGAGCCCGATATGGGGCTCGATCCCAGGAGTCTGGGATCACGCCCTGAGCTGAAGCCAGATGCTTAAAGACTGAGCCACCCAGGCGCACATAAAATTAATAATTCAATTCATAAGGTTAAACAGATCAGTCTACTATGTCAGTAGTAGAGCTTAAAGTAGCTAAGTTTATCTTTTTCTAAAGAGACAGAACAAAAAATTTTTAAATGCTGGAAATGATTCCTGAAATCACTGCAGTTAATTTCCTGTTATTAATGTTGTTTTTCATCCCACAGCTGTTAACCATTTTTGGTTATAAGTTTACAAAAACACAAATCACTAATAAAAATCATAAACAACCAAACCAAATTTAAAAGTTTTCTGCCACAAATCCATTCTATGGCAAATATAAAATATTACTCACTTGAAATCCATTAAAGTTTGAAAATAAATCACTACTACACCTTACTGGGCTTATAAAGGACTTCAAGACAGAAAAAAATCTCAAAGACAACCCATCCATATTTTCTCCCAAATACTACAATAAAAATCATCATTGAATTCATGGAAAAAACTTAATACTTTTTGAAAATCACCTGAAGTCACTAAAACTAAAGTTTATTTTTTTATTTTTTAAAGATTTATTTATTTGAGAGAGAGAGAGAGAGAGTGAGTGAGTGAGAGTACAAGCAAGAAAGGCAGAAGGGAGAGGGGGAGAGAATCTCCAGCAGACTCTGTGCCAAGCACAGAGCCCAACCTGGGTCTCGATCTCATGACCCTGCGATCCGGACCTGAGCTGAAACCAAGAGTCAGACGCTTAACCAACTGCGCCACCCGGGGGCCCCTAAAGAGTGTGTGAGTGTGTGTGTGTGTGTGTGTGTGTGTGTGTGTGTGTGTTTTAAATCAAGTGTATTCCTCCTAAAACTACTGCATTATTTTTCCTTCCTTAATAATTCCAACTTTTTTGAAAGAACTGCCTTCCTTCTGTCCTTATCACCTCTATGCTCACGTAGTCCTCAACGTACTGTACCTGACTAACCAATTCTCTGTTTCTCCCAAATCGTACCATGTGGATAAGCCTGACAATGCTTTCACCAGCACTTACTAACATAATCCTCACAGCACTGCTACGAGGCGGGCACCTGTACTTGGTACCTGTTTTTCAGGTGTGGAAACTGGAAAACAAGGTTAAATGACCATGCCAGATCTAGGACTTGATCATCACCTTTACCCACAATGACACACTGGCTTGGTCAGTGCTCATCCCTATGAAACTCTGTATGGTGCTTACTTCTGGAGAGTCTTTGCTACTTGGCTTCCAGAGACACCAGCTTTCGGGCTGCTCTTTAGTGGCTAGTGTCCCCCAATATTCATCTTCTGGCCTTCTTTTCTCTGTCCCCCTGGCCATCTTGTCCATTTCTACGCATCAGCCATACCTTTAAGGGAAGGCCTCTGAAGCCCACATCTCAATGTGGGCCTCACCTGGGAGTAAATAACTCTTAAAAGTAGACCCAAACAACTGCAGCTTTAAAACGCAATCAAATCAACCCTAAACAATTCTTCAGACTGTCACCATCCCTCTTGGCCTTCTCTTTCCCAGTTGCTCGGGAGTATTCCGCCCCTCTTGCACCTCTGCAGCAAGTCCTGCCGCACTGCCACACCCTCGTCATTCTCACTATGTCACAACTGCTGTATTTCCTGGTCGGAATATCAAAAATCAGTTCCTGGCCTCGTTTTGCCAATCCAAATCTAATATGATCAACCAAAGAGACCTGCACGCTAGCTGGATTAATTACAGTCAGTCTCCGCGTGGAAAGCCTCGGATAGTTCTCAGTGATCACTGAATTACAAAAACTTCTTAAACTACCTTTCAAGACTGTCCATGATCTCCAACTTGAAAATAATGATTTTAAAAATTTTAATTCCCATAGTTAACATTCAGTGTTCTATTAGTTTCAGGTTCTAATATAGTGATTCAGCAATTCTATGTATTATCAATGCTCATCACAGTAAATGTACTCTTAACCCCCTTCACCTACTCAGATAATGGTTTTTAAGCTTTTTATTTCATGTTTATATCTTTTTATGCCCCAGCCCCAAGATAACTTACTGTTTCTCACATACACTCTGTAATTTCCGGCTTCTCTGTACTTGTGATGCCATCCTCTGCATCCACCAAAATCAAACATGACCTCAAACGTCTGGGTCAAAAGTCACTCACTCAGCAGCTCTTCCTGGATTCTACCAGAGCAGATGTGGCTTCTCAAACACCCCATCCAAATCTTCCCAGTACGCTATGCTTCTCTTTTGCACTATCACAGTCTAACTTAGCTCAGCTGGTTATTCCTGGCCTCTTCTCACATTCTCCACAGTGCTTTAGCCATGCTGGGTGCAAGCACTGCCTCCTCATCTGTGCCCAACCCTCACCAAAGGCTAGCACACTGCCTTGGTTCAATACATTTCTGAATTACATCACTGAAGGGAAAGGAAAAGCTTTTATCCTCATCGTAAGGACATGATCATTTTTATCCTGCACATCTTCTTTCTTCCTGGCATTGACCCATCCCTCCAGTTCTGCCGCAAACCGTGCTTTACAACAGTCAGAGGGCGCACATTCAGTGTTATCGTGGGGATTTAGGACAGTTCCTATCACAGGATCTGGGGAGCTTCGAAACAGACCCTCCTTCCCAATCAGCTCCAACGAGTGCTCAAGCAAGGTGTGCATTCCCAGCAGTGAACATGGAAATAAAGAGAACTGCTTTAAAATGAACCCTTCCCTAGACAGAGGAAGAGCTTAAAGAGGGGCCAAAAGGGCAGAAACACAGGGACAAATGAGGGCAAGAAGCAAAAGCAATGTGCCATTCCCAGCTTTCCATGCAGGGCACAATCAGTCACGTGAAGTCCTGATATGAAGACTTGCATTTTGAGTCCTTTTTAAAAGGAAAATACAACTGAAGCAAAAGCAGACAAAACAATACAATGAATTTCCATGTACTTCTCAGTTTTGAAACTAATCAACTCATAGCCAATCCTATTCATTTATATTCCCATGTTATTTTAATAACAGCTTTATTGAGAAATTTAAAGAACACAGTTCATTGGTTTTCTTTTTTTTTTTTTTTTAAGATTTCTTTATTTATTTAAGAGAAAGAGACCAAGTGCGTGCATGTGAGCCAGAGAAGAGGCAGAGGGAGAGAGAGAATCTCAAGCAGACTCCCAGCTGAGCGTGGAGCCCCACGCTGGGCTGGATCCCACGACCCTGAGCTCAGGACCTGGGTCCTGATCAAGAGTCAGACGCTTAACCGACGGAGCCACCCAGGTGCCCCAGTTGGGTGGTGTTTAGTGTATGCAGGGCTGGCATCATCAACACAATCTATTTCAGAATACTGGATCACTCCAAAAAGGAACCCTTTACCCGCTGAAGGTAACTCCCCACCTTAGGCAACTGCAAATCCACGTTCTGTCTCTATGGGTTTTCCTACTCTGGATGCTTCATATAAATGGAATCCTTCAATAGGCAGTGTTTTTTGTCTGGCTTCTTCCACTAAGCATGTTTCCAAGGTCCGTCCACGCTGCAGCTGTGTCCAGGCTGCATTCCTGTTTAACACCGAGTAACATTCCACTCTCCGGAATCCACAGCCCACATTCACTGACCCACTCATCAGGTGGCGGACATACAAGCTGTTTCCATTTCTTGGCTCTTATGAATAATACTGCTATAAATACCTGTGTATTACAAGGTTTGTGTAGACATCGGTCTTCACTTTTGGGTACGTACTTAGAAGTGTTAATTGGCAGGTCAATTTTGTGTTGAACTTTTTGAGGCACTGTAGACTACTTTTCATAGTGGCTGCACCATTCTACATTCCCATCAGCAGCACATACAGGTTGCAATTTCTTCACACCCTCACCAATACTAGTTACTGTCCTCTCGTACATTTTGTTGTAGCCCATCTTTTCAGTAGCAGCCATATGGTAATTCACTGTGGTTTTGATTTGCATTTTCCTGACGACTGGTGATGTCAAGCATCTCTTCTGGTGTTTGGTGACCATCTGTTATCTTCTCTGGAGAAATGTCTGTTCAGATTCTTGACCCATTTTTAAATTGGCTGTTGCTGTTATTCTTCTTCTTATTACTGAGTTGTCTCGTTCTCTATCTATTCCAGACACAAGTCGTTTATCAGATATAGGACTTGCAAAATTTGTCTCCCATTTTGTAGGTTGTTTTTCCGACTTCTTGATGGTAGGTATCCTCTGGCGCAGGACAAAAAAAATTCGATTTTCTTTTTATTTTATTGTTTAAAGATTTTATTTATTCATTTGAGAGAGAGGGACAGAGAGAACACACAAGCAGGGGGAGAGGGAGAGGGAGAAGCAGGCTTCCTGATGAGCCAGCCAGGAGCCTGATGTGGGGGCTCAATCCTAGGACCTGGAGATCATGACCTGAGCCAAAGACAGACACTTAACTATCTGAGCCACCCAGGTGCCCCAGAAATAAAATTTTTAATTTTGGTTTTGATGAAATTTCTTTTGATTCCTGTGCTTTTGGTGTCACAAGGTCTAATCCAAGGTCATAAAAACTGACATCTATGTTTTCTCCTAATATTCAGGAGTCTTTGCTCTTACACTTAGGTCTGTGTTCCATTTTGAGTTAATTTTTGCATGTGGCATGATGCAGATCAGGATATAAACCATGCTCATCACCCCAGAGGCTCTTCCACACCCTTCCCAGTCCACCCCCCCCCCCAGCAAACGTCATTCGTTATCCTGCTCCGCCAATCAGAACTTTGCCACCGGGAGCACAGCCCTCTTCTTAAAATTTTTTAAATAAATTTTCTTAATAACTGTTAACCTTAATAACTGTTACATAAGTAATGGCAGTTCCGCTTCCTGGGTCCATGTCTTATCTATATGTCTAATCATTTCAATACTTTGAAGAAACAAAAGTGTTCCTCTCACCTAAAGGGTACTTGCAGCAATATTATATAATTCCACAGAAAACACGGAGGATGTCAGACTACTAAGTCTCAAAGGTGACTCCAAGAATTCTCAGATGGGATTAAAGGACGGGGTTGGCTATGAAGTGGAAACCCCCAAATAACAGAAAGACAAAGATAAGGTGCCATATAGAACAAAGGGAACAACAGAACTTTGGATCTAGAAGCAGCCTCATTTAAATTTCTAGGATGAGGAAGCTGCTTCCCTAGAGGGAACAGGTGACTTCACACCTGTGACTCACGACAAGCCTCGGGTTGGTGAGCAGCTGTGACACTACAACTATGGGGATTTTACTGTCTGTGTCCATTCTGAGACCACAGAATAGTCTACCTCTAACTCCCCACTTATCTTAAAAAAGATACATATTTCTAAATATTTTCACCCCAAAAATGAGCCCATTAAATTTATTAGACAGATTACCTTATTTTCACCATGGGAGGGCAGTCTTATTCTAATATGCCATAGAAGTCTGAAAATGAAGACAAGAAAGCTAGACATAGCTTATTTTATTATTTTTTAAGATTTGTTTATTTATTTATTAGAGAGAGAGAGAGGGACAGAGCATAAGCAGGGGGGAATGGCAGACAGAGGGAGAAACAGACTCCTCGCCGAGCAGAGGGACTTGATCTGAAGGGGGAAGTGGGACTCGATCCCAGGACCCTGAGATCATGACCTGAGCCAAATCAGACACTTAACCGACTGAGCCACCCCAGGTGTGCCAGCTAGACATATTTGAAAATAATTTTAAACACTACTTTCACATTTTAAAAAGGTAAACAATGACACTTCTCTAGAAGCATAAATTGTTATACATGATCTGACTAATAAAAAATATACTTAGGAAACAAAGGAATGGCATATTTGAAAAATAGGACAAGCAGCATTATGCTTTGTATACTTACAAAATATCTAAGTATCCTGACAAGACTATAAAATCTTACAGGAAAAAAAAAAAGCAGCCTCTAGCACTTACCGAGTCCATACTATATGTCAACAGCAAAGTAAGCATTTTAAATGCAATGTTCCAATACCAAGCACTCAATCATCATGTTAACTTATGATGGTACACATGCACACACCAATCTCCAAAATCATAGAGAAATAAATGCAAAGGGCTTGCAACAATGAAAGTGATTTGGGGAAAGAACAACGATGGAGGATGTGTACTACCTAACGGCACAATGTAATGTAAAGCTGCGATAACCAGGGAGGCCGCAATGGGACAGAACTGAGAATCTAGAAACAGACCTGTACATTCATAGTTAAGTATATCCAGGTAACTCAATGGGGAAATAATCATCTTTTCAACATATTGTCCTGAGAGAGCTGAATATTCACATGCAGAAAACTGAACTCAGACCCCAACCTCATAACGCATACAAAAACGAACTCAAAATAGATCATGGACCTAAATGTAAAAGATGAAACTACAAACTTCTGTGAAAACATAAAAAATCTTTAACCGCAGGATGACTGGGTGGCTCAGATGGTTAAGCGTCTGCCTTTGGCTCAGGTCATGATCTCAGGGTCCTGGGCTTGAGCCCCACGTCTGGCTCCTGGCTCAGTGGGGAGTCTGTTTCTCTCTCTCCCTCTGGGGGAGCCCCCTGCTCATGCTCTGTCTCAAATGAATAAAGAAAATCTCCAAAGAAAACCCCAAAAACAAAAAAAACAAACCTTTAACCACTTAGTCAGCCAATTAATTCTTCGACCTGACACACCACCAGGGTGGGTGAGTTGGTTGAATGTCTGCCTTTGGCTCGGGTCATGATCAGCCAGGAGTCTGCTTCCCCTTTGCTCGTTCTCTCTCTCTCTCTCTCTGTCTTTTTCAAATAAATAAATAAAAATCTTTGAAAAAATGTTTTTAAAAAAATGAAAACTTGTGTCATGGACTGGAAGAAAAAAGACTGCAAGCCACATATCTGATAAAAGGGTTTATATTCAGAATGTATAAAGAACCCCTACACTCATCATAAGACAGACAACCCAATTAAAAACAGGCAAGGGGCACCAGGCTGACTCAGTTGGTGGAGCATGTAACCCTTGATCTTGAGGTTGTAAGCCTCATTCGATGTAGAGGTAACTTAAAAATAAAATCATAAAAAAAAAAAAACAGGCAAAATTAGATACACAGGTTTAATTTAGTTGTTATCAAAATTCCAGCAAGGCTTTTTATGGATATAGACAAGATTATTTCAAAACTTATGTGGAAAGGCAGGGGCGCCAGAATAGCCAAAACAATTCTGAAAAAAAGGGAGGAATCGTCCTACCTGATTTCAAGGTAGCACCAAATGCTGAGGAGGATTTATGGGAAGTGGATCTCTCATTCTTCATGAGTGGGAGTTTAAAATGGTGTAGTCACCTTGAAAAATAGTTCAGCAGGTTTTTTCAAACCAAACAGGTGCTTATCATACGACCTAGCAATTACACTCCTAGGCATTTACCCCAGAGAGATGAAGACTGATGTTCACATAAAAACCTGTGAATTGGGGTGCCTGGGTGGCTCAGCCGTTAAGCGTCTGCCTTCAGCTCAGGGCGTGATCCCAGGGTCCTAGGATCGAGCCCCGCATCGGGCTCCCTGCTTGGTGGGAAGCTTGCTTCTCCCTCTCCCACTCCCCCTGCTTGTGTTCCCTTTCTTGCTGGCTGTCTCTCTCTGTCAAACAAATAAATAAAATCTTAAACAAAAACAAAAAACCTGTGAATGACTATTTACAGCAACTTTATCAGGAACAGCCCCAACCTGCAGCAAGCCAGATGGACTTCAGCAGACGAGTGGTTACACCAGTTGCGGTACATCCTTCTTACTCAGTAATAAAAAGGAATGAACTATTGATACACAACCTGATCAACAACCTGGATGGATCGCCAGACAGTTATGCTGAGTGAAAAAAAGTCAATTCCAAAAAGTTACATATTCTATTATTCCAGTCATATAATATTCTTGAAATTACAAAATTACAGAAACAGATTAGCGGTTGCCAAGAGCTAGGGATGGGAGGGAGAAAAACAAAGAGATTTCTGTGGCTATAAAAGGGTAAGATGTGGAATCCCTGCAGGGATGTAAATGTTCTCTCTTCACTGGTATCGCCCTCAATATCCTTGTTGTGATAACATACCACAGTTTTACAAGATGTTATCATTAGAGGAAATGGGACATAACATACATAAGATCTCTTTGTACTATTTCTTACAAATGTATGTGTCTATAATGATCTCAAAGTAACATTTTGTAACCAAAAACAAAAACAAAAAAACCCAAAACCCAATCACAAAGGACTGACTGTAGTAGAATGCAAGGTGTTGAAATCAACGCCAGGGGCCACGTTAAGGATGGTTTTATAAAATAACCAGATAGTTCACAGACAGCTCAAGGGGCGAGACTGGAATGTCCAGAAACAACTCCGTCCGTAGTGGGAACGGCCTCGCACACTGGACAGGGGATGGCAGCTGTTCAGTGGATGCCACTGGGATGTGGGCAGAGCTGCCTACAAAACAGGAGGTTACTATTGTACAACAGCTCTAAGTTCTAACCAGTCAGAGATGTAAATGCAAACACTAAAAACAACAAAGAAACCACAGTTGTCCTAGAAGAAACCATGGAAACTAAAGGGAGAATTTTCTGCCAACGCGGAGTGGGGAAGGTGGCTCTAACTCTGACACGAAGAGCCAGAGGGCCTTAAATAGAAATACAATAAGCCTGACAACATAAAGTCTTCATGACAAAACTGTCAAGAGCAAAGCCAAAGACAAATGACAAACTGGAAAACAACAGCTTTGAGTCCTAGGCATAGGCCTAATTTCCCTTATAAAGAAATCTTAAAACTCAATCAGAGAAGACCTACAACACAATAAAAAAAAAGTAAAAGATACAGATAGCTCTAGAAAAGGAAGCAAACATAGATTTGAAATATAAGAGATATTCAAACAGACTCACAGTAAGAGTCATTTAACCTACTCGATCACCAAAGATAAAACCTTAATACACTAACCAAGGAGGATTTTACACAGGCCCTTGGCACTCTGTGGCGAGCAATTAATTACACACGTGCGTGCCCAGCCTGCAGATTTATCAAATATATTTGCACACATGTGCAATGACATGTAAAAGGTTATTAACTACATCAATGTTTGTATTAGGAAAAGATTAGAAACACTGAAAAGTTCATGCAAGAATTCTTTTTAAAAATAATTTTTAAATATACATATTCGCTAAATATACACATAGGTCCATAAAACATCTTTGGAAAGAGTCATAAGAAAATGACAACACTGTATTCTACCAAAGGTCTCAACAGCAGTGAATGTGTCCCCTGGAGTCAGACAATGTGGCGGCCCTTAGCAGTGGCCGCTGGGAAGGGAACCGGGTGGTTACGGACAGAAAGTGCAGGAGTTTCTGTGGTATACCTTGTGACATAAGAAATACACATTTGATGTCTGCTCCCAGTTCCTGACAGAGAGCTCCGAAATCACTTGCAATTTCCTGGGTGATAGGAATACGTTTTGTTCTAAGGAGGTGACTCTGGGTGGGCTCCCTGATGGTCTGTGGATGAGGGCTGGTCATGAGAAAGACCTGCCATGACCAGAAGCTTGGAACTTTCAGCATCCCCCCATCCTCTGAGGAAGGAGAGGGGCTAGAGACTGGGTTATTCATCCATCACACCTGCGTGAGGAAGCCTAAACAAAAATCCCTAAGGTACATGGTTCAGAGAGATTCCAGGTTGGCGGACACATGCATGACTGGGAGCAGAGTGTACCACAATTCCAAGGGGACAGAAGCTCCTGGGCTCAGGTCCCTCCGGATCTCATAGTATGTATCCCTTCATCTGGCTTTATACCCACATCCTTTACCATGTGCTTTATTAAATATTAAAGCAATAAGCATAAGCGTTTGAGTTCTGTGAGTCATTAGAGAAAATTATCTAACCTGAAGACGGGGTTGTGGGAGCCTGTAGCCATGTTGTACAGAGGTGGTGGGTAACCTGGAGACCTCCTACTTGTGACTGGCATCCAAAGTGGGACTGAGTCCTTAACCTGTGGGATGTGATACTAAGTCTGGGCAGACAGTGTCAGAATTGAGTTGAACTGTAGGACATTCAGCTGGTGTAGGAAGGAACAGGGCAGCTTGAGGCCAGAAAGCAACCCAGAAACACAAATCAACTGGTCCAGGAACAGGCAAGAGGTAGACCGTCAGTTTCCCCAAAGGAGAAGGTCATGTTTGGAATTTATTTTTATTTATTTTATTTATTTTATTTTATTTTTATTTTATTTTTTTATTTTTTTTATTTTTTTTATTTTTAAGATTTTATTTATTTATTTGACAGAGAGAGAGATAGCGAGAGAGGGAGCTGAGCAGGGAGCCTGATGCGGGGCTCGATCCCAGGCCCCTGGGATCATGAGCCGAGCCGAGCCGAAGGTGGACGCTTAGCGACTGAGCCACCCAGGCGCCCCTATTTTTATTTTTATTTTTGAATTAATTAAGTGCTACATTTATTCATTTATTTATTTATTAAGATCTATGCTCAACATGGGGCTTGAAATCGTGATCCAGAGATCAAGGGCCACACGCTCTACCAACTGAGCTAGGCAGGTGCCCCTACATTTGGAATTTATATTTTTTAAGATCTATTTATTTATTTTAGGGAGAGAGAGGGTGGTTGGGAGGGGGCAGAGGGAGAAGGAGAGAGAGAGAGAATCCTCAGGCCAACTCCCCACTGAGCGCGGAGCCCTATGGGGTGCTCAATCCCAGGACCTGAGATCAGGACCCGATCATGATCTGGAAACCAAGAGCTGAACGCCTAGCTGACTGAGCCACCTAGCAGCCCCCGTTTGGAATTTTAAAAATATGAGGCAACACTGGAGGATTTTAAGCAAAGGCACTGTACAATTAGATTTGTTTTAATATAGAATAAGATGAAAACTGGATTGGAGAAGGAGATGTGTGAACACAGGGAGAGGAGTCAAGCCACCACTGCAACATCTGACGGAGAGATGTCAGTCACTGGAGAGACGACGGTGGCAGGACAGATCAAGAGACACAGACACACCGAAAAGACACTCCTGTGCTAGATCACAAAGGACTCAGGAACAGATCCAATTTGAAAGTGAGGGTCAGAAAGTGATTTAGACCAGTGGTTCTCAAGTTTTCACGGCACCTGGGACACCTGTTAAAATGTAAGTTGCTGGGCCTGCGCTCTGAGCATCTGGGTCTGCAGGTCTACGGTACAGAGATACTGCACCTGAATTTTCAAGTAGCAGCCCTGGGAATTCACACACTGGTGGCTATCCTGCCACATTTTAGGGTGCCCTCGTTCAGACAACTCCCAGCCTTCTGGCATACGTCAGACAGTGGGTGAAGCTGGGATGGCGTTACCATTTACAGGAAAAGAGAGCAATGTGGGAAATGGAAGCCCCGAGGGGCACAGGCACAAAGATGGACTCTGCCGGGCACGTGGGAAGTCTAGTGTTTGGACTACTGCTGAGGGCGGCCGGAATGGTCTTTCTGATGGAAGCAGTTCATCAGCTAAGCGTCAAGTGTGCCTCCTACACGTGATCTGATGTAGAACGCTGCGAGGCGTCCAAGCCCATCAGGAGCCTATGCTGATCGTGACCCTGGCTGCCTCTCTACGGGTACCCTCCCTGCCCAGATCACTCAGCCCTAGCCATACTGTTTTTTTCCCTCTCGATACCAATGTGGCTTGCTCCCTCACTATATTCAGATCTCTGCTAAACTATTTAAAATAGTACTTTCCTTTCTTAAAAATTGATTAAACAGACTTTATCTTTTAAAGCAGTTTTTAGGTTCACAGCAAAACTGAGAAGGTACATCGATTTCCCACATCCCTTTCTTTCTTAGCAACTCCTTACTTTCTGGTGTTGCAAGGTACTCCCAGGCTCATCTTGTATGCTCCGTGCCTCAGCCGTTTCTTCAAGGAGTCTGGTTTCCTTTATGGCAGAAGGTGACTGTAGCCAAGATCTAGGGGCGCCTGCCTGGGTGGCTCAGTCAGTTAAGTGTCTGACTCTTGACTTCGGCTCAGGTCATGATCTCAGGATTGTGGGACTGAGTGAGCCCAGTGTGGGGCTCTGTGCTCAGTTTTTAATCTGCTTGAGACTCTCTTTCCCTCTCTCTCTGCCCCCGCCCTTGCCCCCGGCAGGCACACTCTCTCTCTCTCTCAGTAAATAAATACATAAAATCTTGTGGGGGAAAAAAAGCAGCAGCCACCACTGCCACCACGATCTGGGCGCCGGGTGTTTGTTATGGCTGGAGAGTCACTGTCTCTACGCCCTCCCGGCTGACAGAGCCAGGAGAACCCATGTACACACATCCACAGACGGTTCTAGACGGAGCCACCTGTTTATTTTCTGTTTTCCTATTCCATGACTTGTGCTGCTGAGTCCCCAGCACTTAAAACTGTCTTGAACAAATCAGGCGCTAAAAAATATTAGCTGAATGAGTATAATGAAAAAATCTGTGATCCCCACGATCAAGCAGATCTTAGTCCGGCCTTTCTTCGCCTGCACTCTTCAGCTGTGAAGGTACTGTACCTACTTCAATAAAATTATCATCACAGAATAGATTTTAGACTTTTCATCAGTTCAGTGGACTTCTCTCTTCGACTGCTGCAATTATACCCACCGAGCTGAAACGTGAACTAGCACAATCACTTACAGCTTCTACTTTTCCTATAAGGTCTGACGTGAACCAACAACTCCTCTTACTCTCCTGCCTCCCAACCTAACCCTCCTGGACACCATCCACCTCTTTCAAATTTCCTAGACATGAGTGATTCTAGGTGCTCTAGTTATCTGTTGATAAATATTCTTTCCACATGTGTTAGGAACATGAACAACATAATCACGACCACAAGTTCAAGTCACAGTGTTAAACGAGGAATTATATGAAAATTAAGCTTCTGATTTCAAGTTTATCTTCCAAAAGAACTATGAGGGCACATAAAATTAAATTCTTGGAAAAATCACACAGATTTGCTCTCTCTTCCTTAGTATGGAAGCCTGAGGTTTAAGAACAAAGACTAATAGGAAACATATGGAAAAGATCAGTAACAAGATGAAATCTTGGCCCAAATACAGTCGGCCATGTTTCACATACCAGTGTCTCAAATAATAGATGAGATTTTTATAGTACTGCCAACCATCACTTGAAACACAGCATGCTTTTAAAAAACCCGAAGTATAACAAAATAAACCCTGTGATTTCTTTGTAAAAATCTAATGGTAAACACTATTTGAGGACACAAAAACAAATTCCGGGATTCACTTTACCTTATTAGTTTGTACAAACTTTAAAGAGTCTTCCAAAGCATGAATTCAAAGTTCACTGCCAAGAAATACAAGTTAACTCTCTGTTTAAAATTAAAAAAACACACGAGTAAGAAAATGTAGCACTGAAGCAGTTAACCACTACTCCTCAGGAGAAAAAACTCAGTGAGAAGAGATTTTCTAATCCACAAAATAAAGGCAACAGAAGTTTCTAACGCCATCTCAGTCAATACTGTAAAATTACTTTTTGTACGAACCTAAAGAGGCAAATCAGAGATTTACCTTCTGAGTGCAAGACACTAAATTCTATCGCCAGATTAATTTTTGTTTAAAAGGTTTGTAGCAGGCATTCTAGTGCATATATTTGGGACAAAGGAGAGAACGGTGATAGCGAACAGAAAAGAAGGTATAATTCTTCATGTGGAGAAATTATATATTTAATCTGTGCCACTAATGATAAGACCCTTCGTTTAAAAAGTAAACTAGAGGGGCACCTGGGTGGCTCAATCGGTGAGGAACCGCCTTCGGCTCAGGTCATGATCTCGGGGTCCTGGGATCAAGCTCTGTGTGGTCGGGCTCCTTGCTTCCTTGCTCAGAGGGGAGCCTGCTTCTCCCTCAACCTCTTCCCTTCCCCCTGCTCGTGCTCTCTCTCTCTCTCAAATAAATATAATCTTAAAAAAAAAAAAAAGTGAACTAGATATGCAAGCTATATGTTTCTAATCTTGGTTGCTTGTCTTCATAAAGGAAAGCCCTGGTGTGAACGTGAGGTTTCAGACAAGGGACGTTTTAAGACCACTCTTGAGTTCCACCTTAAATTGCTGAGACACTGAGCTCCAAGTTACAGGGGACCTTAATTTGGAGAATTCTTTGGCATGAAAATGAAAATAAAAACAGTAATCAGTACATGCTGTTTCATTTAGTTCTGTTTGCCTTTCATATTAGAGGAAATTCTTGCCACACCTCAAACCAAAATTAAGGGGAAAAGAAAGGGAAGAAAGCCACATAAATCTGACCAACAGCACAAGCATCTCAATTTGAATCCACAAAGTTTTGGATAATGAAAAGAAATACATAATTTTAATTCAACCCAAGTGTTTTCCAAGCAGATTATATTTGCTTAAATTGCTACAGTAATTCAAGGACAGCCCTGTCTGGACACACAGTTACTGTGGATTTTTAAGAGACTCAGTTAAAGAATTTAGGAATATCTGATTCAATTTACAGGATTTGCAAATTCATCAACCCCTGAAAACTAAAGCAAACTCAACAGGTATGACGATAAAATAATTTTCGATTTTTTAAAGAATCTGTTCCTACTGTTAAAACTTTTTAAGTATATTTGATTTGTTTAACATTAAAATAGATCATAAAAGCACAATATTTGGAGGCAATATCTGATAAAAGCTACATTACAATTTGATTAGGAAAAATATTCAGAGAAAGCAGTAATATAATGATTTTAATTTTCTAACTTAAGATTTACCCAATAAATAATCTTTGTTTAGATTTCTTTTTAATCCAGAATGAAAGATTCTTCGGTTAATGGCATCACTTTGTATCCTCTCTCACTCTCAACTTTAAATGATAAAAACTGGCAAATGCCTGTGAGCCATACATCTGGGCAGGGTGACAGATTCTGCTTGTAGGGAAGAACAATATTTGTACCGATTTCACTAGAAATTTTCTTAAGATTTCTCTGTTGACCAAATCCCTGATTGTAACATGTTTTTGCTTTCATTTGCCTTCTTTCTGAAACGGAAGATGTGAGTGCTTTATCTGGTACTAAAGGAAACAGTTTTTTGGGTTCCAGTTAATTAAAATTTAAATGTATTCTGGCTAAGAATAATTTTGAAACTTTCGTATTTTTAATAGTAAAAGAGTCTTACTTCCTTAGACCCTGGGTGTAAAACAGGAATGTACACTACTTTACTTTATTTATAGAGTTAAATTTAAAACTGCTTTGGAAAGAAATCTGAGTCCATGTACTAATACTCTGGTTCCTTATATCCTAGTTTCTATGGCATATCAACAAAACAATCGAGTCTTTAAAACAATAAAATGCAATGAGGCTTTCCAACTACTTTAAACTTTCCAGAACAAAGTTTGATCTCATTTTAATTAGAACTTCCTTATGAAAGCACAAGTGCTTTTTCCCAAGTAAGAGAAATGTTACAACATAGAAACATTTATAGCTATAATATGAAAAATTCACATTAATGGATATTTTAAAAAATCGGTAACATATATTTCCTTTGCTTTAAAGATTCCTGTTCACATCTGTTATTTTTCTACTAGTCTTGTAATGGGAATAGCGTGCTGTGATGGGAGACACCACTAGGAGAGAACAGCCATGTTCTCTGTGACTGTGTCCATTTCAAGAAACCACTGCTGCAAAGTAACACCTAGAAATAATCCGCATTAGTAGCGATGACAAGCATCGCTAACAGGATGTAATCTGTAATTTAGTAATCCAATCATCCATTCAACAAATGTCTGAGTACTTATACACTGCGAATTGTACTAGATTCTGACAGAAATTAGGTCAGGAAGCGGGAGGTTTGACGGTGAGTGTACTGTTTTGCTATGAGCTATCCCACAGGGAATGAGGCATAAATTGTAGAACATGAAAGGCAGAAGTAAAAATGTGCTTTGCAAATGGCTGGGAAGAGATCATTGAATGGAAAATTTGGATAAAAAGAAATAAGAGGTCCTTATAACAGGGAAACTCACCAGGGATGAAGTTGAAGACTAAGACGAATAGTAAATAGTGGGCCTGTGGATGCAGACAGGGTTGATTTCAGACCAGAAAACTGGACTTGGTCAAAGAAAGTGGGATCAGGCTGGGCTGAAGAGCCAAGGTCCTCAGGGAATGATTCAGAAGAGAAACTGTCCTTAGGGAAAGTCTGTCTTCATAGGTGGCCAAGAAGACCAAAAGCGGCCAACACTAAAAAATCCCTTTATTTTCAGGGAGACTCCCATAATGAGGTCTTGATCCCAAGTCAAAGGGACGCATTTAAGAGCAGGATCAAAACTATCACCCAGGAGTCCTTTTTCCACAATAATTTCTCTAATTGTTGAATAGAGTCATGACTTTCATTCTCAAATGTAAGGTTACTAACTGATTATTGCTACTGTTCTTAATACAAGGATGAAATTCAGAGCTCTGATGAGCAATGCTCATTTCAAAGTTCATCTGTGTAACAGTCAGCTTCCGAAACCCCTCCGTCCCTGTCCAGCCTCCGCCCCCACAGCTGCATGCCTCTGTCCTCCTGCTTCTACACATACCTTTGTGAGACACAGCAACCTTACAGTAGAACCCTGTGCTGTACTGAGACTGAAGGGAAGTATGACTGTACTTTAAAAAGATAATATGCTCCACTATAATGAGTACCATAAATACTACAAATTTAACACATAAAATATTATCAACTAGTGAGTAAAATGTATAGGATGTTCTCTACCCATTCCTCCTAATCTCCAAAGATCTGGACCAAATGATATTACAAAGACTTCCCTGTCTGCCCCAAGCAGGATTAAGCCACTGCACCCATGGCACTGGGGTCTAGGTGGTAAACCTTATTTCCCTTTGTCTGAGAATATGGTTTGCCATGTTGGGTCTCTCCATAAACCGTATGCTCTTTATAGAGGGGACCACATCTTCACATTTTCATTTCTGTGTTCCCCACCAAATACCGTGCCTCACCCCCCAGAAGTAATTGCAGTCCATCATTAACTGAAGTAACTCAACTAAACTAAGTAACTACTACTATTTGGAAGGTGGTTAACTAGCCATGTGCACATACAATGTCTAGCACAGGTCACTAAAGCAGCAGACCCAATGGGAGCTTCCCAGCGCCATGGGTTAGCCAGTACGGAACACTGCCCTTTGGGGTGAGACCACACTTCCCGCAGGACTTTCTCCTCCATCACCCACTAACAATGCAGTGTGAAGATCATGGCTCAGTGACCTTAATGAATTAAATTAGGTGTTGGTTCCCTGCGTGCAGACTCCACAGGTCAGAATTCAGACCCTCGAGATTCTGGTCCAGATTAGCTGCGACAGCCTTATTATGCTCCTTCAATAGCTAACCACCACTTTCCAAACACCCCACTCTTTGTTGCTTACATGTTTTGCTCATCTCTTCTATCTGGAAATCTTCCCAGTCTTCCTCTATGAGAACCCTAATATTCCTTCAAAGTTGAGTTCAAATGTCACATCCGCCATGAATCCCACGGATATGGAGGAACAATGCATGTAGTCTACTCAGATTTGTAAAACGGAACTTTGAGTTTAAAAATCACAGGTTGTTTTAAAAGATCAAACCATTGCTACTTTGACATATTTTGTAGGTAGGGATGAGATTAAATATAACAAAAGGTTATATGAGTAAATGATTGTTTTGTTCGATCCTATCTTCTTGGTTAAAAAAAAGGGCAGCAGCAGCAAGGTCATCATCCCAAACTGGTGGGGAATGAGGCTTTAGAAGCTTGTCTAGGAGCAAGGGAAAAGGAACGCAGTAAGGACATGTCCCTGAGCAGCAATGAGTGGTCATGAATTTAAAGTGACACCAGCTGGCTTGGCCTGTTTTCTCTCCACTTACTCTGCTGCATGAGTCGGCTGCATGTAGACTGACAATTGAAGGAACAGGGTTGGAGTTTACCAGAAGAGTATAAGGATGAAAGGGGCCAGAGGGTCTGGGGCCTGTGCAAACAAGTGACAACAGTGATGGGCTGTGGGGTCCAGGTTGTTGAGAGGAACCGAGTGCACTGGGAGGTATGCATGAAGGGCAGTGAAAACAGTGGGATCCACAGATTTAGGTCCCAGTGAAACTGAGGGATTACTGCAGTTGGAGCTACCACGTGGAGTAAGTTATAAAGACAAGTCAGGGTGTGAAGGAGCTGCATGCTGGTAATGACTAGGCCCGCGTTCTGGGTGCAGGGGAGGGAAGAAAAGATCAAGGGCCCCTGACTCTACTTAAACTCCAAATCCCACATTTACACATAATTACATTCTACACATTTTTAGTTTCTGACAAGAAAATAACAAACAAAAATCTAAGACGTTAGGGTCCAGGGTACACTTTCTCAAATGGGGTCTGTCATAGACAATGACTTAAATAACTATTTTTTCAGTTATCCCAATGATGAAAAATAGCTTGTACTACTCTAATGGCTAACTGGATAGAGTTAAGTCAGTTCATGACACACAAGGACACGTTACATTATTTCTCAAGAAACCCTGAATGAGAGAGGTACAGAAAAATAGCCTCAGAATCAAAAAGATAAAATTCTTCTTTTATTTCCCCCCTTTTAACCTTTACCTAAATAACAAACTTATTCCATCTGGATTACTTTCTAATCTGCAAAGCACTTTTACATGCGTATCTCACATGACTGTCACAACCACCAGTTGAGATAAGCAGGCAAGCAATTAATTTCTCATCTTCTTGATGAGGCAAGAGGCAGACATGTTAAGTGGCTTGACCGTCCTAAGTGACAGGTGGGAAATAAAGGTCTTCAGGCTCCTTGTCCAGTAGACCATCCACCACTCACCACAACTTCAAGTTAACAGTCTTTCTCAAGCTGAGTGCTCCCTTCTTTAAATCATGCCCCCTACACACCCTCCTACTCCCTTTACTGTGTGTGTCTTTCTGATTCTCCACCAGACCTCAGCTCCTGGGAGAGAAGATAATGTGTTTTCAATATCTGTTTATCTAGGACTTCACTCAAAAATATCAGTGGAAAGAAAGAAAAATGTATAGAATAACCTATTAGAAGCTAAAAGTTTGTAGACTATAAATATTGTGTGTTTCTGGGACTTGAGGCAGTTATTTAAATGGAGTCAGAGACAAAATAATTGGATTCTGGAAACGGTTTCATGGGGGAAAGTTTGAAGTCATGGTTAGGCTTGGACAGAAACACTGAGAGGAAAGACGATAGCTACTTTTAATATCTCAAGCTCTTGCATAAAAGGGAATGTTTCATGTTCTTCCAAGGGCAGAAAACCGCATCGACAAACAGAAGCTGCAGTGAAAAAATGTTGGTTAATGTTAACTAAGACTGAGAGTGTCTCCCCTCATAGGTAGTGACCATCACTGAAGGGACCAAATAGTTAGTGGAACACTCAGCATTTTTAGTGGAGGGAGTACCCAGCTGTGGGGTTAGGAGAGGTCATGTTATCATTGTAAATCTATAGTAAGCACGACAAACTAGGATTCTCTTCAAAGATGGCTATGTGGTCTAGTTCAATGCAAAACGTGCCTTTTTAAAAAAAATTTAATACCACCTTCTTGCTATTTAAACATTAATTTTGGTTTGAGCATTGCCCATTTATTCTGGATTCTTTTATATGTTTCAGTACAGATACAGATATTATGCATTTTATGTAACTGTCAATTTACACGAAAATTATTCTAGGATTCACTCACTTTCCCACAATTTATTTGCTTTCTCCTTGTAATAGGACAAAAAAAGAACATGGGCTTTTTAAGTCTAGCATGTGTCCTTTTCTTCTTTTTTGGAGTCAAAGTATATTGCCAATATGAAAATTATCAATGGGATGAAGATTATGATCAAGACCCAGATGATGTCTACCAACCAGAATTCCAATTTAATCAAAATGAGGACTTTCGAGTTCCTTTTCATCAGTATATGTTAGGCTGTGCCACTGAATGCTTCTGTCCACCCGATTTTCCATCATCAATGTACTGTGACAATCGCAAACTCAAGACTATCCCGCGTGTCCCAGCACACATACAGCAGGTCTACCTTCAATTCAATGAAATTGAGGCTGTGACTGCAGATTCATTCACCAACGCAACTCATCTTAAAGAAATCAACCTCAGCCACAACAAAATTACATCTCAAAAGATTGATCATGGTGTGTTTGCTAAGTTGTCAAATCTAGTACAACTTCACCTACAGCATAACAATTTAGAAGAATTTCCATTTCCTCTCCCCAAGTCTTTGGAAAGACTTCTTCTTGGCTACAATGAGATCTCCAGATTGCAGAGAAATGCCATGGATGGGCTAATAAACTTGACAATGCTTGATCTCTGTTATAATCATCTCGAGGATTCCATGTTACAAGAAAAGATACTTGCCAAAATGGAAAAATTAATGCAGCTCAACCTATGTAATAACAGATTAGAATCAATGCCTCCTGGTCTGCCTTCTTCACTTATGTATCTGTCTTTAGAAAATAATTCAATTTCTTCTATACCAGAAAATTACTTCAACGAACTTCCCAAACTTCAGGCTCTACGAATGTCACACAACAAACTACAAGACATCCCATATAATATTTTTAATCTTTCCAACCTTATAGAGCTCAATGTTGGACACAACAAACTGAAGCAAGCATTCTATATTCCAAGAAATTTACAACACCTCTACCTAGAAAATAATGAAATTGAAAGTATGTAAAATTTCATTATCTTTTTTTAAAGACAAAAACAATAGTATGTTGACCTTTTAATTTTCTTTTTGAAGATTTTTATTTATTTGAGAGAGAGAGAGAGAGAGAAAGAGAGAACATGAGCAGGGAGGAGAGGGAGAAGCAAGTTCCCCCGCTGAGCAGGGAGCCTGATGCAGGACTCGATCCCAGGACCCTGGGATCATGACCTGAGCCCAGACACTTAACCGAGTGAGCCACCCAGGTGCCCTATGCTGACCTTTTAAAGAAAAAAAAAAAAAAAAATCTATGCTTTACACATCGCTGAAAATAGTTGATTTGAAGTAGCTAGGGAAATGGCCAAAGTTGGCCTCAGAAAAGTGTGCTATAAAGTTTATAGTCTTGTCTTTTTAAATTTTATTTATTTATTTGACACACAGAGAGAAAGAGAGTGCGCACAAGCAGGGGGAGGAGAGCTTAACTGACTGAGTCACCCAGGCGCCCAAGTTTATAGTCTTTTCTTTCTATTAAATGTTATCACCTTGAACACTGACAAGTAGTACTGTGGAGTATATGAAAAAATAGGAGTATTGAATAGTTGGGACTACAGGTATTTTACTTTGTTCTTTTTGAGATTATTTCTACTAAGAATTTACTACGTAACAAGTAATTAAATAGCCAACAAAGCCACCATTTTTTTCAAATTTTAAGTCCAGTATATTTAGCACACAGTGCTGTGTTAGTTCCAGGTGTACAACACAGTGACTCAGCACTTCCCTTCATCACCCCGTGCTCATCAGGACAGGTGCAGTCTGAAAGCCATCACTGACTTTGATAACATATAATTCATCTGTAGTTTCATTTTCATTTTATTATTTGATTACTGTAAAAACTAACCCTAATTCTACCTATAAGCATTTTAGTAAGACTGTATCTCATATTTTAATAAAATCCAATGTAGGAATCTAGACGTAATGCAGCAGGATTAACTTCTAATTTGTATTTTTCAGATATCAGTGTTACAGTGATGTGTCCATCTGTTGACCCACTGCATTACCACCACTTAACGTACATTCGTATGGACCAAAATAAGCTAAAAGAGCCAATAAGCTCATATATTTCCCTCTGCTTCCCTCATATACACACTATTTATTATGGTGAGCAAAGAAGCACTAACGGTCAAACAATACAGCTGAAGACCCAAGTTTTCAGGAGATTTCAGGATGACGCTGATAGTGAAGAACATGAAGATCACCAAGAAGGTCCAGAACAAGAAGAAACAGAAGAAAACACTGACCCTCGCTATTACGGAAGCCAAGAATGGCAAGAACCTATATAGGTATACATTTGTGATTTTACACAGTAGTGTTATTCAATATTAATTTAAACATGGAAGGCTCACAGTAATATATCTAGAATCACGTATTAGTATAAGATCGGACTGAATTTAAGTTGTTGGTAACATTTGCATCATTACATAGGATTCAAACTTACTTAAAATGAAAACTCTTTAGAAATATAAATTAGAATGACAAGTGGGAATAAAAAACTAAACTTTAAACATAACAGTACTATCAAGCTGAGGAAAAAAGGAAGTATGCCATCTCTAGTGGTGTTAACTCTTCTAAGAGTGATGAAAGCAGCAGCACTAGAAGCCAAGAACTGGAGGAAGACAGGGCTGAGATGACTGGGCTTCGTTCATGTAATGGGCAGCCGTCCACTTAGGAGTCAATTATTTTCTTTGACCTGATCTCCAGAAAAGCTTTCACACTTGTATGTGAAATCTTATCACCATGACATCCACCTCCCTGGCCCTACCACTGAGAGCAATAGAAGATGCTTCTGATTTTCAAAAGAGGCCATTCTACTAAGGATCCAAGACTTGTAGTTTCATGAAATCAACTGGTCTTTGTTTTTCTCTCAGAGCACCAAAGCAGCAAAATTCTAAAACATGTATTTGGATAACTAAAAAACACCAAATAGTCTCATCACAATCCATATTTTAGCTGATTTCAGCAATTGTCCAAAACAATCTGTCTTCCATTTTAACTGGGATAAATGTTTTTATAGTAAATTCACTAGAGAAAGTTTTTGTTGTTGTTATAGTTACATAGAGATTCACTTATAAATAACTGCTTTGCTCACAAGGTTAACTTAGCACACAACAATATACCAGCATCATTCACTTGCGTTTTCCTACCGCGATAGAGTAGAAACATGTATGTGCACCAGCGAGTATTCATTTAATTAGTGCTAAAGCTGAATGGAGTTCCTTTACAATTTGGACAAGTTTTAATACCTTCTTTAAAGCCTTAGATGCACTTATTATTTAATCGATCATTTTGAAGTATTTTAAGTATGCCTTGTAATGAAGATGATGGTAGTGCTATGATGAGCTCTCCTGACTTACCAGCTGACATTTCAGAGTTCCTCAGATAAGGAATAAAGAGAGTTGGGGCGACCTGCACAAGGAGCCCAAACAATAAATGTTGACAATGTGGAGAACATGCCAGGACCAGACAAGTAAAACTTTATTGTAGGAGTTTTCAAGTGGTGAGTATTTTACTAGAGATAAAGTGTAAAATGAAGCCCCTAATGCTCTTTTTTCTTTGAGTTATTAGCATTTAGCAGAAACAGAACACCCACCTGTCCGCAAGGATAAGCTCAACAATTCAGAAAGAACACAAACAACACTCCATTCATTCATTTAGTTAACAGTCATCAAGGCATTTGGTGTGTAGGGCTTAGTAACAAGGGCAAGAAACAGAATGTATGTGCACCTGTGACACCTTCAGATACAAGGGTGAGGGTAGCAGAGCAAAACATTAGTAATGTGTGGACAAAGCACACTTTTAAGTAAAAAAAAAAAAAAAAATTAAGGACCACATCCCCCTTCATTGAAATTCTTAAAAATAGGCTCATAAATTTAAATATTATGAGCTAATATTTGGAAAATAGTATGGGTGTTTCAGGAGATAAAAGAGATACAACTATTTCTAAACTAAAACAATTTAAAATCTAATGAGAGGCCATCAGGGAAAGGCTAATGAAAACCCTAATGAGAGACCCTTTCACACTCACTGGGAGGGCAAGAACCAAAGACAGACACAGAACGGATGTTATTAGCAAGGACGCAGAGAAAGCAGGACGCTCCCACACTGCTGGTGGGATGTCCAATGGTGCAGCTGTTTTGGAAAGCAGTCTGCAGTTCAAACTTTAGATTCACTTCCAAAGCAGCGATTCCACTCCTAGATATACTCAAGAGAACTAAACCCATATGTTCACACAGAAACATGTAAACAAATGTTCAGAGCAGCACTATCCATTAAGAGCCAAAAAGCGGAAAGCACCCAAATGACCAGGAGCTGATGAATGGATAAATAAAATGTGGTATTTTATGTGTCACACACACAATGGAATATTGTTCAGCCAAGAGAAGAAACGACGTACTGATACGTCATGCTACCACACAGATGAACCAGGAAAACATGTCACGAGGTGAAAACTCAGTCACAGAAGACTGCACATAGTATGACTCCATGTAAATGAAATGCTCAGAACATACAAATCTATAAAGACAGAAAGATTCCTGGTTGCCTGGGGCTGTGGGGAGGGGAAAAGAGGAAAAGTGGGGAGTGACTGTTAATGTAACCAAAAACAGGGTCTGTTTTTGAGGGAATGAAAATGTTCTAAAACTGTGGTGATGGCTGTACAAATCTAAAAATACTAAAAATTACTGAATCATATGCTTTAAAAGGGTGAACTGTACAAGGTATGAATTGTCTCAATAAAGCTGTTAATAAACTTAATGAAGAAAATAAGATCAACTCATTCTAACACAAGGAAGAAAGAAATACAACGCTAACGTGGCAGTAACTCTGAAAGACTAAGGGAGCACAGATAGATATCTGAACTTCATTTCTGGTCAGGACACAGGACGTGGCTCAAGTTTTCCAGAAGGGGTGGTACCTGGACGTGTGAGTAGGAACTGATCGGCAGGAGTGCAGAAACAGGCTCCCGAGGTGAGATGAATATAAAGACATGGTCATTACTTCTTTCACCTCTTGCACGGTTTAAAAACAACAACAACAACAAAAAAACCCAGTTTTCAGAATTCTGGAACTTCTATTTTTTTATCCTCCTAAATTGATTTTTAAAAATCCTCAGAGAACAGGCTTTGTGAAGAATAAAACCGCACAGTTTAGCAACTGAAAACAAGGAATGTGAAATATGATAAGCCCTGGCAGAAGCCAGACTTGAGACTCCTAAGCCAGATGCCAAAGTAAAGTCCGGAACTCTGAAGCTCCCCTTCCCGCGTTCCTACAAGGAAGCTGGTTCTCCTAAGGCTCCTAAAAGAATCAAGAGAATCCGTATATGTAACAGAGCACTGAACAAAGTGCATGCCAGTTCCAGGTACCCAACACGTAGTAATTAGTACTTCAGCAAGGCCAGCCTAGCAGCCTGCTGGATCTGTGTGCCCCCAGATGTCAGACCTGGGTGTGTTCTCTGGGACCCTAGAAAGGAGCCAGCATCTCCGTGGGTTCGTACCAAGATTCTATTCGTACAAAAGATGAGTGAACAAGAGAGATTTTACTAAAGGTTTTTCTTAGGGAGAGAGTAGAGGGTACTTAAGTCCTACACCCCAAACAAACAGATTCCAGGTCACTATTTGCTAGTTCAGCTTTCCAGAGCACCCTTAGACAGCCTACCAGGGCAGGGAACACAGCTCCCTCCACCCCTCACTGGGCACCATGCCCTGGCTCCTCTGGCTGGAGTAAGGACATGCTCCTCCAGCCTGATTGGAAGGAGTCAACTCTGCTCTGGCTCCTCCCTCCAAAGGGGTGTGTATGTAAATGGGTCATCCAGCTGCAGAGCCCAATGAGGCGGCAGGTTAACAACCATTTTCGCTACTTGAAAATGGCCTTGAGGAGCTCATACGCACCCCAAGTATTTCTCATTAAAAAACAAAATGACACCTAATGCTTACCTTAAGAGAAATTGAAGAGTAAAGCAAGTACTTCTTTAAGTGGCACATCAAGATTGCACAATTATCTACCACAGCCACAGACAGAACCAGTTGATCTGATAGCTACAACAGGGGGGAAAATGAAAATTCATCTATTTTCTCATTACACTTAAAAGTATTAGTTAGCTACTAGGCTGAACTGTATTTGTGACCACTGACAAATAAATCCAAATCGCTTCATGAACTGGGTTTAGTTAACAAAATATATACGATTAGCTTTTAGAAAGGACATAAAAATAAAGGGTATTTCATAAATTTGGTCACAAGAAAACTGGCTGGGAATGTTTAGCTTGTGCTTACATATTACCTGAAACACTCTACATTTTCCCTTTATCCCTCTGGTTGGGACCACTAAACTAAAGTGCAGATGTGTATATATCATGTAACACACTTAACCAACTCCCAGGGGGGAAAAACAAGAAGAAATAAACCTTGTCTCTCCTGTACACTTTTACTGTTGCAAAGAATTCATAGGACCCAAAGGACGGCTAGAACTAAAACCCTGGTTTCCTGATTCCAAATCCATTTTTTCCCCTAATTCTTGGAAATAAAGTAGAACAGCAGCTGGAAACAAAATTAAACCATAACAAGTAAAAAACCTAAAGTTTCTTATAGGTTCCAAATTCCTAAATAAATATAACTATGCCTAGCAAGTAAATATCAGCCTCATGGAAATTACATGGAACTTACATTACTTTATAGGCTTAGTTAAGCTGAGAATTCACTATATGGAGATTTACGTACTACTTGGAAAAACTCAAAAGTACAGTAAGTTTTTAACATGAATCTTTCCTCACATCAGGTCATAACTCCTCCCCCATTAAATTTCACCCTTTAGTCTGGTAAATACTTGGGTTCTCATCTTTATCTCACCTGACCACATGACTCGGCTTCAGGCATTAGAAGATTTGAGATGGAGATCATAGACTTTCCATAAAATCCTAGAATGTTGCCTAAAAGGGACTATAAATAATCTAGTAACTCAATGATTCTCAGTGGCGGCAATTTTGCCCTCCAGCGTGCGATACTGTGATTTATAAGAAAGATATACTAGGTCCTCACATTCATGGTTCCTGGCTCACAATTCCCCAAACCCCTGGAATTTCCAAAGCTTAGAGAGTGATTAAGGTGTCTTTTGTTATGTTAGTGTAGATGACTTTGGGGGCCCACTCAAGGGAGGGAGCTGGCTGCCAAGAGGACCAAGTGATCTTCAGTCCCAAGGCCACCTGCAATCTTGGGGGAGGGGGAGGGGCTGGAGGTTGAATCGGCCAATTGCCAATGAGTCAATTAGGACTACATAAGGAAGCCTTCATAAAAACCCAGGACTGGTTCTGGGGGGCTTCCAGTTGAACAGGAGATGCCAGAATTGGGGTGCACCTGAAGCTCCTGGCCTTCCCTAGACCCTGCCCTATGCATCTCTTCAGCTCGCTGTGGATTCAGATCCTTTGTCACAACCTTTAATAAACTGGTAAACCTAAGTGTTTGGAACTTCCAAAGCTGGAGTGCTGGTAGGGAAAATTCTCTGTCCAATGGCCCCTTGTGGAGCCTAGAATGGGGCCTATGGCAAGAGCCTGTGAGTGCCTCCCAATGCTGACTGCAGGAACTCTGGACAAGAGAATGAACATTTGAGGGGGTTGACTACCTTGCTACTGGACATTATTAATTGAAGCCACCCCTAGGACTGAAGGACTTAAAATGGTCTTTTTTTTTTTTTTTTTAAGATTTTATTTATTTATTTAACAGAGATAGCCAGCGAGAGAGGGAACACAAGCAGGGGGAGTGGGAGAGGAAGAAGCAGGCTCATAGTGGAGGAGCCTGATGTGGGGCTCGATCCCAGAACGCCGGGATCACGCCCTGAGCCGAAGGCAGGCGCTTAACCGCTGTGCCACCCAGGCGCCCCTAAAATGGTCTTGAAACCTGAAATACCATGTTTAGGATCATGCTGGAGGAACTCCCTAATGGGGATGGTAATGCCTGGGGAATGCAAGGAGGAGATTCTTATGAGCAGGGGACCTCTTCCCCGCCCCCACCCCCTGCCCAGGACTGATTCTGGAGCTGCACAAGGGGCTGCTGGACTCTTCTGTCATGTGGACAGTGCCCTACGGACAGCCCTCTACCAACAACAAGAGCTGCCTGGTTTATGGACAGCAGTTCCAAGGTGAATGGACAGCATCCTGTCTGGAAGGCTACCGCTCTGCCTGAAGACTATGAAAACAGATCAGCATGGTGTGCTGAACTGCGTGCTGTTTCCCTAGCAGCGATGGAGGAACAGAACAATGTTAAAAGCCCCTCTGTGTGGGTTTTTACTGACTCATGGGCAGTGGCCAATGGCCAGTCATATGGTCAGGCAGGACGGTAATGGAATCTTGGCCTATTAAAGGAATGTCCATATGGGGCACAGTCCTATGGAAATAACTGTGGGTATTAATGTTGGACATGTCAATACTCACCAGAAAACTTGCCTTCCGGTTTTGGAAGATGAGTGGATCCGACATGCATCTATCCCCACATGCTCCCTAGAGATGGCCACCGGGGTCCATGATATGAGTGCATGTGGGGGACTGCAGCAGTGCGGAGATGGGCTAAAGCTAGAATCTCTTGCACCCTCTGAGGTACCAAATGCCAATATGATCTGTTCTGGCAACAAGAGAGACAGAGACTACAGGTGGCTGTGTGGCAGAGACCCTGGTGGGAAGGTTCTGAACGTGGCTGGCAACTCAGACTCATGTGGTAGCGCTGGGGGCTCTCAAGGGGTCCTGACAGGAAGAGCTACCAACTCTGGACTGGGCTTTGCTGACCTGGTGATAGATGCAAATGCTCGGAGAGATACAGAAAACCAGAACAGAAGATATTCCACTGCCAACTGTCATCTCCTCAGACCAAGGGACTCACATAATGTCCAACAACCAGCAGAGAGAAAAGCTTAGAGGAAGAGTTTTATAGAGAACTGGAATGAGCAATTAAAACACTGGTTGTCTAAAACGGGGAGATAAAAATAGGAGCCTTCACAAGTGTGCTCACACTCAACATGAACGTGAGTGGAGCTGAAGGAGTGTCCCCACTGGATACAGTCCTGTGTTTTCTGGCAGGTCTGGAAAAGCAGGGGAGAAAGGGCCTGTGTTCTTTCTTCCCCACATCACCTCAGCTTTTCTTTTTTTCCCTAATGGATGCAGCAGTCACGGGACCAAGGGCTGCAAGCAGGGCTGCTTCCATGTTTTCAGCCTTTCTGTCAGAATTTCCAGGGACTACCGGCACAAGTGGGGCTAACAGTGAGCGCAGCCACACTGCCTGGTGGCAAGATGCACCTCCAGTTCTGCATCTGTGTGACCTCACCTGAACAGAAGTGGGCTGAGGGGGACGGACTCACCACACTAGCACTGCTGCCTACAACCTGGACCAGCACGGCGGCCAGACCTAACATCCCTTCCCGAGATGGGAAAGTTTGGGTACAAATACAGAGAACAAAAAGTAGTAGGTAAAAGTAAGGGAACAAATAAGTACGTTATGTGATGAGGGAAATCCAGTATTCCACTGACACCTCGAGAGAGGCTCAGAGCAGCTCAATTGTACCAGATGCCTGAAGGGGTTACTGAGACCACGTTACTGAGACCACTCCTGCACTTAGAACCTCACCAGAACGCACGGAAGCCTGCAAACCTGAGTGGCCTTGCCCTGGGAGACATTTTCCTAAGATGTGATGATGGACTGAACAGTTATTAATGACTGAATGGGATTCTGGTTGTGCACCAGCATCTGTCGACTTTTATCACTGCTTGGCTGTGAGGGATCCACGTTCAAGGACCAGGGGGCAGAGTGTCGTACTGTGATTTATAAGAAGTATGTGTTTGGTCATCCAAAGAGACAATGTCTTGAGAAAATACTGGTTGTCATGGCTAATGGGGGTGAGGGGTGGAGGGTTGCTACCGGCACCTAGTGGGCAGAGAGCAGGGATGCTGCAAAATGTCCTGCGATGCACGGGACAGCCCCACCACAAAGGACTACCTCCTCCAAGACTTCAGTAGTGCTGAGGCTGAAAAGCTCTGTGGTAACTAAATTCAAGCCCAACAGATAGACACTGAGGTCCACAGAAGTTAACTTGTTCAAGATCACTGCCAACCAGGGAAGTGCTCCGGGGGAGAAAGGGAGTTTAGGAGTCTGAATGCAATAAAACCGGTGTCCAGTAAACTTACTCCATGGATGAACGCCAATAAAACTGTATTCACTGGTCATGACTTCCCAAGGAAAGACGCTATACTTCACAGTATAATTTTCTGTGAAAATTACGAAGGATCACACTGTGTGTGTCATTAGTAAAACACCCAATCTCCAGGATTCTCTAAATCTGACATTTAACATCTATCCTGTTCACTTTTCAACAAAACTGCCACATTGTGCGAAACAAATCAGTATTTGCCGTTTCATTATATGTGCAAAGACTCTAAAGTTTTTATTGTATCCTTAAAGCCATAAAATTGACAATTTATATCAGCCCAAACCAGAGAATACCAAAAGTAAATGTAAAATAATTCACATTCAAATAAAATCATGAGCATGCACGTCCTAGTTTTCCAAGCTTTAATTTGAAAGCCCCTAAAGACAATTTTGAGTAGAAAAGAGAATAAATTGGTATTCTTTTCTATTTTGTAATAAAATATTTATCCATACCCATATTAATTGGATTTTTAGTTTAGAGGAGAAAGAAATGTTACCTTGAATGCTGAGAGCACCGAAGAGTGATAAAATGAAAGTGAATCTTTACGATGGTCATATAGTTATCTAAAATACCATTTACACTTTTAAAAATCAAATTTACAAAAAAAAATTTCTCGTAGTTTTCTTAATTTAGCAAACAAAAGTATCTTTTACTATCAAACACCAAATTACAAATCAAATGTATTTTTTAAAAGCTGATTTCTCAGACTTGGATTTTTATTATATGTAACTAAAATAAAGGGGTGGGGCCCCAACTGATTAAACTGCAAGATAATTTATGCTAAAACTAATTTTTACATGGGAAATTTCTTGGCTATATACTAATTATGGTACTGGAGCAATATTTTTACACCCCATAAAATTAAGAGCACAGACTAGGTGTCGGTTTGGTGTTTTATTTCATTGAAAAAGCAGAAGTTTTATCTCCTGGGAAAGCATTAAAATAAAAAGTATGACTCTAAAGCTATGTAATCGTCACAAATAATATTCATGAAACCTTAGTGCTCATTACGCAAAGTAAAAACAACACGAGCTTACGCTCCTTAGCAGGAGCAGACCAAGCACGGCAGTTGCAAATGTTTTAAGCACAGCTCTCCAGTACAAGACACTACATTTCACCCCAGAGAAAGAATGTTGGCAAGGATCTCCACCACATGCAGACTGCATTTAAAGCTGCTGGGCCCTGAAACTCCATGCAGCAGTTTGAAACTGATCCACAGCCTTCCTCCTTCACCTACCACTTGGGGCTAATACACAGGCATGAACTTCTATTGAGGAAAACCACAAAAAGCTTCAAAAAAGCTACAACGGTAGGCTCTTCTTTCACATATTATTTTAAATATCATTTGTTAAGATGTGATTCATCGAACAGTCTTGATAAATGCAAAGGCCACCTCTGATTTTTTAAGTTTCAGTTACCTTGAACAATTGTTACAAGCACTTAAATATGTCACTGCATAACTTTAACATCCCTACAGGCAAGAACTTTGCTGCAAAAGTCACAAAACCAGGCTTTTTAGTCACTGATTTTTTGACAAGCTGGCATCTACAATGCAGCACTAGCAACTCTGAGTGATTCTGTCTGAAGTTACTTAAGAAAAAGTCTGAAATGTGCATCAATGATAAGCCTAAGAGAATCTTCCCCCTCTCCTTCCCCCAAATCCTTGATTAAATTCTATATTTTGTCTAGTCTGCAATACTGTGTTTTTCATAGTTTAAATTTAAAAAGCAGTGCTATTAACTAAAAACAATAATATCAATGAAAATTACAAAACTAAGAAAATTAAAATTACGGCTTTTCCTATATGCTTTATCACCTAAAAGTAAGTGTTAAGGACTACTCTTCATGTTAAATTTAAAGTTTAAGTTTTAAAACTCCTGGAACTTATTTCTATTCATACCATTACAAATCAAGAGTTCTTATAAAATAGCAAAGTTGAAATACGATATTTTTAACTCACATGAGACAGGATCATGAGTCTTCATTTTAACTATTTATACTACAGGTATCCTAGGATTTCAACTGCATACAAGTACGTTTGTTTAAGGCACCTTATTATTAACAAACTGAAATTATCAACATTGCTTGGGTTTTGACAGAAAAATAAATAAAACCACTTTCTGAAACTATTTTTAAGAATGTCGCTGATACATGAAAACTTCCAGCATCTAATTAAAGATCACTAAGGGTTAAATACTTGTTCCCTGGCCCCTACTGAGTACACCCTGCCAAAAGTCCTCTACGCTTTTAAATATTGCTTCGATGGTCTGCGTTTTAACTTCCAGGGAAACAGAGAGCATTGTCCTACCGTCAGCAGGCCACTAGCTTATTCACTTCCAGTCACCTTGGTGTTTGCTGCAATGAAGGCTCTGCAGTCTACATGTCTCCTGCTCCTGTTTGTGCCTCTGATAAAGCCAGCACCACCAACTCAGCAGGACTCACGCATGACCTATGATTATGGAACAGATGATTTTGAAGAAACCTTGTTTAGTCAAGATTTTGAGGATAAATATCTGGATGGAAAAAATATTAAGGTACTTTATTTCTACTCTAAATTTATCTTCTAAAATAGTCACCCATTTAAATGCATGTTTTTGGTTTTTTAATGTGTCTGATAAGGTAAGGGGAAAGAAAAAAACACTTTAAATGACTGAAAGTAATTCAAAATAACTGTCCCCAAGATTATATTTTTAAAGTACGCATGCCTCCCAAATTAATAAAAAGAAGCTATGGTAACCAAACAGTATCTATAGCAACCAACACAAAATTTAAGGAAAACTGAACTTTAAGATGATCTCTTACTGGTTGAAGATTTATAACTAATGTTACACAATGTCCTATATTTGTGTATTATATTTCCACTAAATAAAATAGGAAAAATGTGTATTAGGAGAAATAATCTTGGATTACCAGCTTAAGGTTTGTTATTTTAGGAAGAAGTGGTTCATGGAAATAAATACTGCTTATTTTGGTGTCTATAGCATTTCACAATAGCTTACATATGCCAACTATGCATGGTACCAAAAGATGAGAAACTCCTCAATGTGGGGCTTAATTTTTAATCAGTTTCAACAATTTAGACTCTATCAGTTTGTACCAAGTGACTGTAACTGTCCTTTAGCTAATACTCTGCAGGGATGACTTCATATCACATCTTTCATACTCCACTTGCATGGGCTGAGTAATTACTTGTGGTTTTCTTGGCACACAGAAATGAACACTGGGTAAGGAAAAAGTTAACGCAGCACATAAGTATCTGCTCCCGCCTACTCTGTGTGTGTGTGCGCACGCGCGGGTGTCGTGCACGCGTGCACACACAAGATGGAAAATGAGAAATGCAGCCAAATATGTAACGATGTTGATTGCTCGCTCTTTCTTTCTTTAACACCCATCTTTCTTTCTTTCTTTCTCTCCCTCTCTCTCTCTCTTTCTTTTGTACACAGGACCAAATGTTAACACTGTAATTTCTTTCAGTGGAGTTGGTTAATATGCTAGCATTATTTTTATCCAACATTAAGACAAAAATGATAGGTATCACTAGTCACTGCTTCAGAATTTTTTTAAAAAGGCCTATCATAACAATAAGCTATTGGCTTACATCGATGATTGGAATCTCTCAGTTAAAAAAAATAATTTCAAACTTCTGTGGTCCCTGAAAAGTAGTAAGTGAGTTCTTTGCTTTTTCTCTTCACATTGCTTTAGAAGTCTCTGCTCTTCATATAAATGTAGGGACTAAGGTATTTGTGGAGTGGAGAAGAATTCAGCAGCACTTACTGCAGAAACTCACAGTGGAGGGGCTGCTCGAACAGAACCCACGTGGGAGGATCAAGGTGTCAACATGAAGATGAAAGGGGAACACGTTTTCAGAGGGTAGAGCCTGGGGCCCCATGCAATCTACATTAGATCTAATGGCAGAAAATGTTCCCTCCCAGGACAGGAAAGGGTGATACAGACCCCAGGGCTAACAGTCTGGACAGAGGGTCCCAGTGGGGTGGATAGGGAAGGGCCCGGTGTAGCGCAGGCATGCAGGTAATGATGGGTCACTTGCAGAAGAGGCCAAAAGCTTGCTCAGTGCCCCACACATGCGATGTGACTAGTGCTTCAATCCTGCTGAACATGGTAGAACCTGGCATCAGGAACTCAATTTAGACAAGACCATAAAGAATAATTAGAAGACCTTCCCTCAATAAAGATGATTTCATTTCAGGTTCCACTTCAGAAAAACTTTCATTCTGAGTCACACAGTTCCCTCCAGCTCCCATTTAGAATTTCAATATACGCAACATTTAGGAGGCACTGAGTTCGGGTTTTGGAGATTAAATAAATAAATAAATAAATAAATAAATAAAACAGACCTGGTTCTTTTCATCAAGGAGTTGACAGTCTGGAGCGAAAACAAGCTACACAAACATTTACCTTACAAGTTAATGAATGATGAAATGGAATTATGTACAAAATCCTACTGCAGCACAAAAGAAATGCCACTAACTGTGACCATGAGGAGACAAGTGCTGTCTGTGATCCTAAGGGTTTTGGTTTTGTTTTTTTTTTTAAGATTTATTTATTTATTTGGCAGAGGGTGGGAGGGGCAGAGGGAGAGGAAGAAAATCCCAAGCAGACTCCCTGCTGAGTGCAGAGGACCCTCAGATCAGGACCTGAGCCGAAACCAAGAGTCAGATGCTCAACCCACCGAGGCACCAAGGTGCCCCGTGACCCTGAATTTTACAGTCAAAATTAGGCTTCTTCACATCTGATAAATTTTAATTTTTCCAATAGGAAAAAGAAACTATAATACCCGAAAAGAAAAGTCTTCAATTACAAAGAGATGAGCGTGTAACACCACCACCCCTCAAGAAGGAAAATGATGGTAAGTGTGCATACCCTCTCGTCAAATTATCTCAAAAGGCGCTTTAATAAATAGATGATGGAACTTTATTCCTTATCTCCACCGAGAAAGTCAGCTGGTGCGTTGAGGGTGCACATCCGCTGCTACCCCACATTACGAGTGAGAAACACGGACAGGAACATTCAAGAACAACCAAGTACAAAGTGTGTGCTTCTGTCTATATAAAGTTAATTCCAGTAACAGTGATTTAAAATCAATGATCTGCAAATACTATGTACAGCCTGAGGATAAGGGAAATAAAATGATTCTTAACTTCAAGAAACTTACAGAAGACACAGAGATGGCTAAATACATAAATATTTATAATATACATTTCTATGAAAACAATAGAAAATGTATAAATAACAAAGTCCACCTTAATAGCTCCTATCTATTTGGTTTATTTTTGCTCTCTCAAAAAACAGTATTTTACATGACAACATGAAAAAAAAACCGCATACTAATTGGAAAGACATCCCTCACTCCTGGATAGGATGACTCAGTACCATAAAGATGTCAGTTCTGCCTAAATTGGTAACAATAAGCTTCTTTACAAAGCTGGTAAGGTTGCTTCTCAAGTACACGCAGAAAAATCAAACCTGCACGAATAGCCAGGGAGTCACTGAGAACTGACGGGTATCCGCAGGAACCAGACTCACCACACATGAGAACATACTTTACAGTCTCTATGCTACAATACATGTGATACTGTGGCACGAGCAGAATAGGAAGTTCAGGAAAATAATACTGGAGAAACTCAGTGTATAATAAAGAAGGCAGTATAAATCATTGAAGCACAGATGGTATTTTTAAAGATTTTAAGAAATCTCTACACCCAATGTGGGGCTCAAACTCACACCTGCGAGATCAAGAGTCCAATGCTCTACCAACTGAGCCCGCTGGGCGCCTTAAAGGTGGTATTTTTGAAAAAGAGTGCTGGACCCTGAAACTAGTATTATATATGTCAACGAACTGGAATTTAAATAAAATTTAAATAAAAATTTAAATAAAAACTTTAGGGGCACCTGGGTGGCTCAGTTGGTTAAGACTCTGCCTTCAGCTCAGTTCATATTCCCAGGGTCCTAAAATCGGGCCCCACATTGGGCTCCCTGCTCAGCGGGGAACCTGCTTCTTCCTCTCCCTCTGCCACTCACCCTGCTTGTGCTCTCTCTCTCTGTCAAATAATAAAATCTCAAAATAAATAAAAACTAAAAAAAAAAATTTTAAATGGTATTGAACAACTGAGTAGTCAACTGAAAAGGAATAAAATTAGATCCATACTTTATACAGAAAAACAGGGGCGCCTGGGTGGCACAGTGGTTAAGCATCTGCTTTTGGCTCAGGGCGTGATCCTGGCGTTATGGGATCGAGCCCCATGTCAGGTTCCTCCGCTGGGAGCCTGCTTCTTCCTCTCCCACTCCCCCTGCTTGTGTTCCCTCTCTCACTGGCTATCTCTATCTCTGTCAAATAAATAAATAAAATCTTTCGCAACTAATGAATCATCGAGCTTTACATCGGAAACCGGGGATATACTGTATGGTGACTAACATAATATAATAAAAAATCATTAATTAAAAAAATATATAATAAAATAAAAAGTTAAAGAAAATAATTAATTAAAATCTTAAAAAAAAAAACAAATCCCTCATTATATAAATTAGGGTCTAAAAGTAAAAACTGAAACCATGCAAATACGAAACGATAATCTGGGAGTGGGATGCCTCTAAATTCAGAGAAAATAATAGAAAAGATCAATAAATTTGACTTGATGAAATCAGACTTTTTCACGGGAAAAAGCATCATAAATGAAGTCAAACACAGTATTTTGACTACATACGTCAGGCTAAAGACACAACAGAATGGACAAATACTGAAATTCCAGTGAGTAGGTTTGTTTTCCACTGTGTTACAGGTCAGCAATAATGAAACTGTTTACAGTGTGGCCTAGCACTGAGTAAAATATTACACTGGATAGAGAGAGCCAGGTTTCTCAGAGCCTGGTGCTACACATGTGCTGGGGGGAGGCCAGAGTGAGTGCTGGGGAGCTGGACTGGATTAGAAGATGCTGGCACCAGCTCACGGTTTGTACACAGAGGTACCGACATGGGTTCACGTTCACCTTATTTTACTGACCCCACAGACACCGCACTGTCTACAAACTGGAGGTTTACGGCAATCCTGCCTGGAACAAGTCTGTGTTCACATCATGTCTCTGTGTCACATTTTGGGGACTCTCACAATATTCCAGATTTGTGTGTTATTATTATATTTGTGATGGTGATCCGTGATCGGTGATCTTCAACGTCACCACTGTAATTTGGGGGCACCACGAGCAGTGCCCATATAAGACAGAGAACTTAACTGATCAATGTTGTGTGTGTTCTGGCTGCTCCACTGACGGGCCCTTCCCCATCTCTCTCCTCCTCCTCGGGCCTCCCTATTCCCTGAGACACGACCGTGTTGACATTAGCACAGTTGATAACCCTACCGTGGCCTCTAAGTGTTCAATGAAAGGAAGAGTCACACATCTCTCACTTCCCATGGAAACTAGAAATGAGTAAGCTTCGTGAGGAACACCTGTCGAAACCCAAGACAGGCCGAAAGCTCGGCCTCTGGTGCCGGTTAGCCTAGTTACGAATGCAAAGGAAACGATCTTGAAGGACATGGCAAGCGCTACTCCAGCGAACACTCGAATGATGAGAAAGTAAAACAGCCTCCCTGCTGACACGGAGAGAGTCTGTCTGGTCTGGACGGACACTCAAACCAGCCACATTCCCTTCGGCCAAAGCCTCACCCGGACCAAGGCCCTGACTCTTCAGTTCTGTGCAGGATGAGGGGGCGAGGAAGCTGCAGAAGAGAAGTTGAGAGCTGGCAGAAGTCGGCGGGGCTAAGGAAGGAAGGTGTCTCCAAAACGTACGCGTGCAAGGTGAAGCAGTGAGTGCCGACGGAGAAGCTGTAGCAAGGGACCCCCAAGACCTAGCGAGGAGAATTCATGAAGGTGCTCGCGCCAAACAACAGATTTTCAATAGAGATGAACAGTCTTCAATTGGAAGATGCCATCTAGGACTTTCAGGCTAGAAAGAAGTCAATGCCTGGCTTCAAAGGTTCAAAGGACAGGCTGACTTTCTCGAGAGAGGCTAATGCCACTGGTGACTTGAAGTGGAAGCCAGCGCTCTTGCCCACTCTGAAAATAAGCCCTCAGCAACCATGCTCACTCTCCCCCGCCTACGCTCCTTAAATGCAACAACAGAGCCTGGCGGACAGCACATCTATTTGCAACACGGTTGACGGAGTATTTTAAGCCCACTCTTGAGACTTACTGCTCAGGAAAAAAGATTCCTTGCAAAATAGTCCTGCTACATGACACCTGGTCACCCAAGAGTTCTGATGGAGACGGACAAGACGAATGTTGCTTTCATGCCGCTAACACAACATCCATCCCGCAGCCCGCGGATCAAGGGGTGATTCTGACTTTCAAATCTCATTCTTTAAGAAATACCGTTAGTAAGACTACAGCTGCTGTAGATAGTGAGTCCTGACGGATCTGGGCAGAGTCAAGCGAAAACATCCCGGAAGGGATTCACCATCCTAGATGCTATTAATATTCCATGGGAAGAGGTCAGACTATCACCATGAAGAGGAATTTAGAAGAAGTTGATTCTAGCCCTCATGGAAGTCAGTGCAGAAACAGTAAGAGAACTAGAAGTGTGGCCTGAAGATGGGACCGAACTGCTAGAATCTCATGATAAAACGTGAACAGATGAGGAGTTCCTTCTTATAGATGAGCAAAGAAAGTGGATTCTTGAGATGGAATCTACTCCTGGTGACGATGCCGTGAAGACTGTTGAAATGACAATGGGTTTTAGAGGATGGACTCCAGTTTTGAAGGAAGGTCTACTGTGGGTAAAATGCTACCAAACAGCATCACATTCTACGGAGAAATCGTTCACGAAAGGGAGAGTCGATCCATGTGGCAATCTTCGGGGTTGTCTTATTTTCAGAAATGGCCAGAGTCACGCAGCCTTCAGCCCCAGCACCCCGACGGGTCAGCAGATCAACATCAGACAAGACCCTCCACCAGCAAAAAGATCGTGGCTCCCTGAAAGCTCAGATGATGGCTAGCATTTTTCAACCATGGAGTGTTTTTATTTAAGGTATGAACATTATTTCTTTTCTTTTTTGAACGTTTCTTTAGACATACCTACTGCACACTTCATAGGTTCATACACTGTAAACATAACTTTTATGTGTACCGGGAAATGAAAAAGCTCATTTGACTTGCTTTATTGCAGTATTTGCTTTATCGCAGTGGAACCAAATGTGTAATTTCTCTGAGGTTTGCCTGTATAGACGTGTTTGTCTCCATGTGAGTGTGTATGTGTATATATGCATATGGTGTGTTTATGTGTGTGTATATATATACATACATACGTAGATGGTGTATACATACATCTAAGTCTATACGTGTGTAAGACTGTATGTATATGTCTGTAACACATATGCGTGTGCATCTATGTGTATTAAATATGGAGAGACAAATAGACATATATTTCCCAGCTCTCCCTGCAGGAACAGTGTAGAAGCAATGAGATGCTGACAGCAATGAGCATATCCACATTCAAATCTTAGCTTCTAAATACCAGTCTCCACTAAAAGGAACCAATACTTAAAAGAATAACTAATTTCAGGCTTAGGGCAGAGAAAAGGTAAGAGTGGTCTGGGACATTTTACCAAGCCAGAAAATAAAAAAGTTCTTAAAGAGTAATGGAGACATTTTTAATCAAAATATAAAAATAAAGTAGTATAAATTTGTAAAAGACATACTAAGACCTACACACTGAAATCTAGACAACTATACTGAGAAAAATTAAAGACCTAAATATATGGATATGCTATGTTCAAGAATCAGAAAACCCAGTACCATTAAGATGTCAATTTTTCACAAGTGTATTTGTAGATTTACTCAATACCAGTTAAATTTTTAGCAGCTTTTTTGAAATTAAGAAGCTGACTGAATTTATGTGGAAATGCAAAGAACTCAGAATGGTTGTAAGGGTGTTGAAGAGCACAGTTGGAGGGTGTACACCACCTAAAACCCTATGGGAAGCAAGACGTTTCAGTATTAGCATAAAAATAAACAAGTAGATCAACAAACCAGAATGGAGTCCAGGAATACACTTACACAATAGGGTCAACTGGTTTTTTACAGTCGTGCCAATGAAACATAATGGGGAAAGGATAATTTTTTCAAAAAATGGTGCAAAACACTGGATAGCTCTAGGTTAAAAAAATGAGCTTTGACTCTTCCTGAGACCACATATAAAAATTAACTCAAAACCTCAAACCTAAATATCCAGAGCTTTCATTATACAACCCTTAAAAGAAAACACAGGATAATAACGCAGGTTTAAGATTTCTTAAATACGGGGCGCCTGGGTGGCACAGCGGTTAATCGTCTGCCTTCGGCTCAGGGCGTGATCCCGGCGTTCTGGGATCGAGCCCCATGTCAGGCTCCTCCACTGGGAGCCTGCTTCTTCCTCTCCCACTCCCCCTGCTTGTGTTCCCTCTCTCGCTGGCTGTCTCTATCCTGTTGAATAAATAAATAAAATCTTTAAAAAAAAAAAAAGATTTCTTAAATACAACAGAAAAAGCACAACTATAGGGGCGCCTGGGTGGCGCAGTCGTTAGGCGTCTGCCTTCGGCTCAGGGCGTGATCCCGGCATTCTGGGATTGGGTCCCACATCAGGCTCCTCTGCTGGGAGCCTGCTTCTTCCTCTCCCACTCCCCCTGCTTGTGTTCCCTCTCTCACTGGCTGTCTCTCTCTCTGTCAAATAAATAAATAAAATCTTAAAAAAAAAAAAAAGCGCAACTATAATTAACCACTCTTCATTAAAATAAAAATATATAGAAGGAACATGCCTCAACATCATAAAAGCCACATATAGAAGACCCAGAGCTAGTATCATCTTCAATGGGGAAAAACTAAGAGCCCTTCCCCTACAGTCAGGAACACGACAGGGATGTCCACTCTCACCATTACTATTCATCACAGCCCTGAAAGTCCTAGCCACAGCAATCAGACAACACCAACAAAAATATAAAAGGCATCCAAATCAGCAAGGAAGAACTCAAGCTTTCACTATCTGCAGATGACATGATACTCTACATAGAAAACCTGAAAGACCCCAACAAAAAATTGCTAACTAAAACTGATACACAAACTCAGCAGTCACAGGATATAAAATCCATGTACAGAAATCTGTTGTATTTCTATACACCAATAATGAAGCAGCAGTAAAAGAAATCAAGGAATCAATCCCATTTACATCTACACCAAAAAGAGTAAGATACCTAGGAATAAACCTAACCAAAGAGGTAAAAGATCTGTACTCTGAAAACTACAGAACACTCACGAAGGAAACTGAGGAAGACACAAAGAGATTGAAAGACATTCCAGGCTCATGGATTGGAAAAACAAATATTGTTAAAATGTCTACACTACCCAAAGCAATCTGCACATTTAATGAAATCCTTATCAAAATACCAACACAGCATTTTTCACGGAGCTAGAATAAAAAATCCTAAAATTTGTATGGAACCACAAAAGACCCCCAATAGCCAAAACAATCCTGAACAAGAAAACCAAAGCTGGGGGCATCACAATGCCTGCCTTCAAGCTCTATTACAAAGCTGTGATCATCAAGACAACATGGTACCAGCACAAAAACAGACACATAGATCAATGGAACAGAATAGTAAACCCACAAATGGACCCACAACTATATGGTCAACTAATCTTCAACAAAGCAGGAAACAATATCCAATGGAAAAAAGACAGGCTCTTCATTCAACAAATAGTACTGGGAAAACTGGACAGCAACATGCAAAAGAATGAAACTGGATCACTTTCTTACACCATACACAAAAATAAATACAAAATGGATGAAAGACCTAGGGCGCCTGTGTGGCTCAGTTAGTTGAGCGTCTGCCTGGTTTCTGCTCTGGTGGTGATCTTGGGGTTGTGGGATCGAGTCCCGTATCGGGCTCTGGCTTGGTGTGGACTCTGCTTGGAATTCTCTCTCTCCTTCTTCTGCACCCCCCCCCCCCGGCCCCTCAGACACATGCTCTCTCTCTAAAAATAAATAAATAAATAAAATGGATGAAAGACCAAAATGTGAGACAGGAAACCATCAAAATCCTAGAGAACACAGGCAGCAACCTCTTCAACCTTGGCCTCCACAACTTCTTCTTGGACATGTTGCCAGAAGCAAAGGAAACAAAAGTAAAAATGAACTACTAGGACTTCGTCAAGATAAAAAGCTTCTACACAGAGAAGGAAACAATCAGCAAAACTAAAAGGCAGCCTATGGAATGGAAGAAGATATTTGCAAAGGACATATCTGATAAAGGGTTAGCATCCAAAATCTATAAAGAACTTGGCAACTCAACACCCAAAAAACAAAGAGTCCAGTTAAAAAATGGGGAGAAGACATGAATAGACACTTTTCCAAAGAAGACCTAGAAATGGCCAACAGATACATGAAAAGACACTCAACACCACTCATCATCAGGGAAGTTCAAAACCACAATGAGAGGGGCACCAGGATGGCTCAGTCATTTGAGTGTCTGCCTTTGGCTCAGGTCATGATCCCAGGGTTGAGCCCCGTGTCTGGGCCCCTGCTCAACGGGGAGCCTGCTTCTCCCTCTCTCTCTGTCAAGTAAATAAAATCTTTAAAAAACAAAACAAAAACACAATGAGAAATCACCTCACACCTGGCAGAAAAGCTAAAATCAACAACACAGAAAAAATAGGTGTTGGTGAGGATGTGGAGAAAGGGGAACCTCTTAAAATGTTGGTGGGAATGCAAACTGGTGCAGCCACTCTGGAAAACAATATGGAGGTTCTTCACCAAGTTAAAAATAGAGCTACCCTTTGATCCAGCAATTGCACCACTGGGTATTTACCCAAAAGATACAAAAATAAAGATTCAAAGGGGCTTCTGCACCCCAATGTTTATAGCAGCATTATCAACAATAGCCAAACTATGCAAAGAGCCCAAGTGTCCACTCACTGATGAACAGATAAAGAAATTGTGGTGTATATATACGATAGAATTTTACTCAGACATCAAAAAGAAGGAAATCTTGCCACTTGCAATGATGTGGATTATGCTAAGCAAAATAAGTCAGTCAAAGAAAAACAAATTCCGTGTGATTTCACTCATACATGGAATTTAGGAAACAAAACAGATGAACATATGGGAAGGAAAAAAAAAAAAGGAGAGGGAGGGAAGCAAACCATAAGAGACTCTTAACAATGGAAAACAAACTGAGGGTTGACGGAGGGAGGTGGGTGGGGGAGGGGCTAGATGGGTGATGGGGATTAAGGAGGGCACTTGTTTTGATGAGTGGTGGGCGTTGCATCTAACTGATGAATCACTAAATTCTACTCCTGAAACCAGTATTACGCTATATATTAACTAACTAGAATTTAAATAACAATTTGGAAGAAAAAAATGTTTCCTGTTCAGAAGACATCGACAAGAAAATAAAATAGTCACAGAGGAAAAGATTTGCAAAACGTAAATCTGACAACTTATACCTACAATAGATAGTCTTATAATTCAATAACAATAACACACACAAAAAAATTTTTAAAATAGGCAAAAGATATGGGGCGCCTGGGTGGCTCCGTCAGTTGAGCACCCAACTCTTGGATTCCATTCAGGTCATGATCTCAGGGTCATGGGATCGAGCCCCATGTCAGGGCTCTAGACTCATCACAGAGTCTGCTGGACATTCTCTCTCTCTCTCCTTCTCCCTCTGCTCCTGCCCCGCTCTTTCTCTCTCTCTCTCTCTCTCAAATAAATAAAATCTTTAAAAAAAATAAAAATATGATAAAAATAGGCAAAAGACATGAACTCTTTACCACTACAATATGTGGATGGCAAATAAGTTCATAAAAAAATTGCTCAGCACATCAGTCATTAGGAAAATATAAATTAGAATACAAGATACCACAACACACCTTCCCGGAATGGCTGAAATTAAAAAGTCTGTTCAAACCGAACGCTCACGAGGCTGTGGAGTAACTGGAGCACTCACGGACTGCTGAAGGGACTATAAAACGGCACAACCTCTATGGAACATAGTCTGGGGCTTTCCTCAAAAGGTATATACCTATCAGGTGGCCCAGCCATTCTGCTCTTAGGTATTTACCCTAGAGAAACGTAAGCATCACACCCATACAAACTTCCACATAAATGTTCCCAACAGCTTTCTGTGAAATAGCCAAAAACTAAAAACCCAAACGCCGACAAGGAAGGACTATCTAAATTGTGTATATTAATATAATGAAATACTACTCAGTAATAGGAATGCACTGCTGACACATAAGAGATGAATCTCAAAGTAACTGTGCACAGTGAAAGAAGCTGGATCAAAGCGTATATACTGCATGGTTCTTTTGATATAATACTCGGAAATGCAAGCTGCTGCGAACTGACAAAGCAGGCCAGTGACTGCGGGGTGGGAGGGATGAGAGAGAGTAAGAACACTCTGGGTGAGGATTATGTCAATTATTTCAATTGCAGCAATGGTTTCATGGGTATATACATAAATCAAAAACATAAATTATACAAGTTAAATATGTGTAATTCATTAAGTATCATTTAAGTACAAAAAAAAGCTGTGACAGAATAAAAAAGAGCATAAGACAGTTCACACTCGGGGCACCTGGGTGGCTCAAACATCTGACTTCAGCTAAGGTCATGATCTCAGGATCCTGGGATCAAGCCCCACATCAGTCTCTCTGCTCAGTGGGGGGCCTGCTTGTCCTTCTGCCTCTGCCCCTCCACCCTGCTCGTGCTCTCTCTCTAATAAATAAAATATTTTTAAAAAGAGTTCACACTGGCTAATCTGTGACAATTTAATTATCAAAATAAATATGATGGTAACTTCTGACCCATAGGATAAGGAATTCATAAGCTCGTACTGAACTGATGCAACTAAATAAATAAGAATAGAATGTTCCACCTTACACCAGATATCAACTAACAAATGTAGAAAGAATGATGGAATTAGAAAATCATAATTTGCAACTATTCTAGTAACAAATGATTCAGGTAAGAACTATCAATAGGTGATAAAACTAGTGAGTGACAGGTTAGTGACAAACCAGATGTTTAGAATCTCAAAGTACTTCTTCAGAAGATACTTATTAATGGCAAACACCACGTGAGTCAAGTGACCAAAGACAGCATCATGAAGAACGGGGCAAAGAGATACCATGCTTCCTGGTACGTGGTCCTGAGGACCCAACGTCATTTCCATGTCAAAAATGAGGAACCTCGGACAAACCCTAATTGAAAGACATTCTGAAAAATAAATGCCCTGAAAAATAAAACGTTTGTAAAATTTAAAAGTTTTCAAAAATTTAGAAGTTCTGCATAGCAAAGACTAAAGTATATTCCGGGTTGAAGGAGATGCAGGAGGCATGGAGAGTATGAGATACATGATGTAGCACGAAATGGGGTCCTCGCCATTTCCGTGACGGCTCTAACATTCAGGTTAGTAGTCTGCTTACTTAACTGCTGGTTTCTTTTTCTTTTTTATTTTACTTTAATGTTTTTTTATTATGTTAGTCACCATACAGTACATCCCTGGTTTCTGATGTAAAGTTCGATGATTCATTAGTTGCATATAACACCCAGTGCACCCTGCAATACGTGCCCTCCTTTCTACCCATCACCAGCCTATCCCATTCCCCCACCCTCTCCCCTCTGAAGCCCTAAGCTCGTTAGCTATGGTCACCAGTTTGAAATGTGTCTGTGCCAAGCCAAGTGATAAAGCAAGCTTGCATTTACCTTACGTTCTGGTTTATTAATCCTTTTTGGTATGCAAATCAAGAAACGTAAATCAATTCAGCAAGTACATGATCACTGCTAAAATGGCTAGAGAATAAAGGAGTTTTTGGATTAAAGAACTGAAAATAAGATTTTGGTGAGTTATCAGGTACAATACAGGTCACTAGCTAACATGACCATATCTTTTCCACTGTCATCTGAATTCTGCAAAATATCTTTTCAAATTAGTGATAACACTGAGGATAGCAATGATTTTACCACTAGAGGCTAAATATTTTAATTTTTTTTTTAAAGTAGGCTCCACACCCAGCATAGAGCCCAACACAGGGCTCAAACTCACGACCCATGTCAGACCTGAGCTGACATGGAGAGTCAGTCGCTCAACTGCTGAGCCACCCAGGTGCCCTGAGACCAAATATTTTTAAACTACAGTTTATATTTTTATGATTTTGTTTCCCAACTTAGAAATGCCCACGTGCCTGTTGTGTGTTTGCTTGAGTGGTTCTGTATACTGTGAAGAAGTTGACATCGATGCTGTACCACCCTTGCCAAAGGAATCAGCCTATCTTTATGCACGATTCAACAAAATTAAAAAGCTGACTGCAAAAGATTTTGCAGATATACGTAAGTTAATTTTAAATAAAATAATTCATATTAACTCATGTTAGTATTAACCTCAACTAAACACGAGTTTCTAGGCACTTGTGGCCTCTCACATCTAGGGCAGTCACTGCAGGAGTATTTAAGTATCAGCATACGTCACCAAAATCCACGGGTTTGTTGGTCAATCTCCTTTCCATTCAAATGTCCCATGTCCTCTTTCTTTACTGGTGACTTCAACGTCTATGTTGACAGCCCATCTAACATATGGGCACCTACGCCTTCTCAACCTCAGGACTTGGAGACCTGTTTGCCTCCGCCAGTCAGGAGTGGCACGATAACCGAGGTGCTTCTCTAACCTCAACGCTTTCTTCACAATGCTACCTTCACCGTAAAGGCAGACAGTCCGCTTTCTTCACAATGCTACCTTCACCGTAAAGGCAGACAGTCCGCTTTCTTCACAATGCTACCTTCACCGTAAAGGCAGACAGTCCGCTTTCTTCACAATGCTACCTTCACCGTAAAGGCAGACAGTCCGCTTTCTTCACAATGCTACCTTCACCGTAAAGGCAGACAGTCCGCTTTCTTCACAATGCTACCTTCACCGTAAAGGCAGACAGTCCGCTTTCTTCACAATGCTACCTTCACCGTAAAGGCAGACAGTCCGCTTTCTTCACAATGCTACCTTCACCGTAAAGGCAGACAGTCCGCTTTCTTCACAATGCTACCTTCACCGTAAAGGCAGACAGTCCGCTTTCTTCACAATGCTACCTTCACCGTAAAGGCAGACAGTCCGCTTTCTTCACAATGCTACCTTCACCGTAAAGGCAGACAGTCCGCTTTCTTCACAATGCTACCTTCACCGTAAAGGCAGACAGTCCGCTTTCTTCACAATGCTACCTTCACCGTAAAGGCAGACAGTCCGCTTTCTTCACAATGCTACCTTCACCGTAAAGGCAGACAGTCCGCTTTCTTCACAATGCTACCTTCACCGTAAAGGCAGACAGTCCGCTTTCTTCACAATGCTACCTTCACCGTAAAGGCAGACAGTCCGCTTTCTTCACAATGCTACCTTCACCGTAAAGGCAGACAGTCCGCTTTCTTCACAATGCTACCTTCACCGTAAAGGCAGACAGTCCGCTTTCTTCACAATGCTACCTTCACCGTAAAGGCAGACAGTCCGCTTTCTTCACAATGCTACCTTCACCGTAAAGGCAGACAGTCCGCTTTCTTCACAATGCTACCTTCACCGTAAAGGCAGACAGTCCGCTTTCTTCACAATGCTACCTTCACCGTAAAGGCAGACAGTCCGCTTTCTTCACAATGCTACCTTCACCGTAAAGGCAGACAGTCCGCTTTCTTCACAATGCTACCTTCACCGTAAAGGCAGACAGTCCGCTTTCTTCACAATGCTACCTTCACCGTAAAGGCAGACAGTCCGCTTTCTTCACAATGCTACCTTCACCGTAAAGGCAGACAGTCCGCTTTCTTCACAATGCTACCTTCACCATAAAGGCAGACAGTCCGCTTTCTTCACAATGCTACCTTCACCATAAAGGCAGACAGTCCGCTTTCTTCACAATGCTACCTTCACCGTAAAGGCAGACAGTCCGCTTTCTTCACAATGCTACCTTCACCATAAAGGCAGACAGTCCGCTTTCCTTACTTTAACTCAAGGTTCTTAAACCTGGCTGTGTACTAAAAATAAAAATACGGATACCGGGCCCCCGTGTCCTCAGGAAACACCACCAAACTCCTCACATGATTCTCACGTGGAGCCAGTGCTTTTCACCCCTCTCTGGGATGCGGGCCGCTAGGGCCCTGCTGTGAGCACGCCACACTCCCCGACTTCTGCATCGCCAAGTCCCAGGCCTGGATCACAAGACCTCATGAGCTCTCTAGACGGCTATGTTGTCAAGTGCTTCTGAAGAAAATCACACCCAGAAACCCACACTGGCCCCACTACACATTTATGAGATGCACGGTAAGAGTATTCACGCTGCAACTGGTAGCTCCCAACTGGTCGAGGTACAGTTGTGCCTCATCAGTTGTGGATCCACACTTCAAACTCACCTACTCAGTGAAGTTTACTCGCGACCCAAAGTCACTATGTGCAACCCTTCACAGTCATTTGCAGGCAAGTACACGTGGGAGCACAGTCGGGTTACCTAGCCAAGCTCGAACCAGGTGACCTCTGCCATTCCACGTCAGCTCTCACACTGCAGAGTTCTGCTCCGTCTTAGCGCCACACGTTCCACACTCCTGTGCTCCCCAAGCGCAGTGCTCAAGTGCCTCACGGGGCAGACACTGTGTGAGGGAATCTTCATTCCAGTGTGAGCCGCAGTGAGTTCGACATTAATGTGCCCACAACATAAACTAACTATGATGCTTTGAAACAGAAACTCTCATAGAATTTTGTACTAATTGGTTGATAAAAATGTGTGACCAGAGGCTCACAGGAACCTAACCCTGTATATTCCCCAGGAGCAATGGCCCATATTCACTAACTCAGTGTTTGCAGGGACTACCTCAAAAAACGAATGAGAAGCGACTCTGTTTCCCCATCATCCCAGACATACAAAAGTGAAACAAAAACACTGAATGTCTCTCTCCATCTGCATCACTTTAACAAATCAGGGAACATTCCTGCTTGTTGTTGTTAAGCAATGAGGCAGAGACAGATAAAGATAACATACCTACAATCACAATGCAACATGTTGGGGAAAGTCCAAAGCATACCTACATAATTCTATTCAATCAAATGTAGTGCTTCCTTCCCATGATTGGCAAACAGAGTTTGTTTCAAACTGCCTCAGGATCCTGAGAATTCAAGCAAAGAAGGACAGAAGGACTCCATGAACTTTAAGTTCCGTCCCAACCCTGAGATTTCCAGGACTCAAGCGAGAAAGGGCATCAGTGTCAGGCAGGGGGCAGATGCTCACCAGGCATCCAACAAAATTTACTGATCTACTAATTACACACACTATCAGATACTAAAAATAAAAGGTGTTTGAATGACCGTTAAACCAATGCTTTTCTTCAGTCCACACAAATGAGACTTTAACTTTATATTTTTTTGTATATTTTTCCTTCAAGCTAACTTAAGAAGACTTGATTTTACGGGAAATCTGATTGAAGATATAGAAGACGGTACTTTTTCAAAACTTTCTCTGTTAGAAGAACTTACACTAGCTGAAAATCAACTATTGAAACTTCCAGTTCTTCCTCCCAAGCTCACTTTATTTAATGCGAAATACAACAAAATCAAGAGTAGAGGAATCAAAGCAAATACATTCAAAGTAAGTATTTTATACTATGACCAAACAGTATGTTTTATACAACCAATGATAATGTAAGAGAGAAACTCTGCTCTGAAATTTTGTTTTATAACACTGAAGACATTATTTCCATAATAAACAGTACTGTTATTGGGCTCATTCAGTCTAGCTTATACCTGCACCTCCCTTAAAGTACATAACTTTACCTTGTTTCATGGGACTACATCGTGTCCCAGGTTTTTCACTTGCTCACACGGCATATATTTATTTATACAGATGTGGTTTGTATCCTCATGGCACCAGGATGCTATGAAACCTCAAAATGGGAGTTTTCCTGTGTTTCTTTTCCTTATAATATTAGTAATTTACACATGTCAGAAAATTATCATTTCAGGAGTAAAATTCAGTAAAAGCTGAATTTTACTTTTACTACTTAAAAGTATTAGCCCATAAAATTCTGTAGGTAGACTTTCTTTTGAATTCCAGCTAGTAGAAAATTCTATATGTACTAAACATTAAATACATTTCTTTTTTAATAACTCAAGATATAGGTACAAGAAAAAGGGAAGGTGACCTACTCTGACTTAGGTAGGCAGGCTGTGTCCAAATGCACAGTCTATGGCAAAATTACTGCCTCAGCCCAGTCCTTCACAGGTGGTAACTCGTTCCCAGTCCTGGAAGGAGCCCCAGATCAAAAGACGATTGTGCTACTATTGGCAGCAAACCTCATTCAAAAGGGAACTTTGTGGCTTCTTATGATAACATCTAATAGAAACATTATCAAAGAGTATCATAAAATTTACGATAATCACACAAAGGTACAATTTGTCCACAAATGAACAACCTGTCAGGAAATGTAAAAATATTCCATTTTTCTTTTCTTTTTGTTTACACTCATGGGGTTCTTTTTCAGCCGTAAGAGACATTATTCTAAAGGCACATCAGAGTTCCTCAGAAGTTAAAGGATTATCAGGGGACTTTTCAAAGCAGGACTCACTTGAAAAACAAACAAAAAACTCTTATAATTCGAAGCTGTGTAATTCCAGCTAATAAGCTGTTGACTAACCGGCAAAGTCAGAGCTGCAGGAGCCGAGCAACACCTCACAAGAGGAGTGTCTCACACTTGGGTTACATTGTGAGGTCACATTATAAAATGACACGCAGCAATGGGCTGCTGACCATGAAGAGTAATTCAACACAGACCCTCAAGGGTAAAAGTCATCCCTCGCTAAGTAGTTAATAAATTGCTCTGGAAACATCTTACTAAGAAGCACATCGCTTAGGAGCACAGGCACGTCACATGTCACCATGCTTCACAGAGACTGAGTTTCTACAAACTGAAGGTCTGTGTCAACCCTGTGTGGAGCAATTCTATCGGCCCCACTTTTCTAACAGCATTTGCTCACTGTGTCTCTGGGCTGCATTTTGCTAATTCTTGCAATAACTGAAACTTTTTCATTATTATTACATTTGTTATGGTGATCTGTCATTAGGGATTATAACTCACTGAAAGCTCAGATGATGGTTAGCTTTTAGCAATAAAGTATTTTTTAATTGGGGTATGTACATTGATTTTTAGACTTAATGCTACTGCACGCTTCACAGACTGCAGTATAGTGTAAATGTAACTTTTATAGGCATTGAGAAGCCAAGAAATTCACTGGACTCACTTGATTGCAATATTCATTTTATTGTGGTGGTCTGTGACTGAACCCACAATATCTCCAAGATGTGCCTGTATTCATTTTGCTAGAAATTGGTGGAATTGAAATGAGAAGTTCTGAAGGTTCAGGAGAGGTTATGGCAGCACCAGGATCCAAATTCAATCCTGCGTAGGGACTGACCTTATTAGCTGTTCACAAGACAAATTAAAGGGCCCCAGAAGAGGACATGAGGACTGAGGCCAGGCACAGCTGGGTATTCAGTGGTCAGATGAGTGGAGAGAAATGCGGGGATGCAGGAGGGCACCATCCCGTAACCTTCATAAAGGACCAAAAACCCCTCAAAACCAAATAACTACCAAACCAGCAATTAAAGTACTGATAGGTGTCTATACCAATACCTATGTACACATGTATTCACGTACACATGCACACACATGTACATGCACATGTGCACATAGCTGGAATCCTGTGAAAGAAATGTACCGACCTCAATAACGCTCAAGCCAAGTACCCTTTCCTTACAGAAATTGAACCACCTCTCCTTCCTCTACTTGGACCACAATGCTCTGGAATCTGTGCCTCTTAATTTACCAGAAAGTCTACGTGTAATTCATCTTCAGGTAGGACTGCTCCGTTCACATCGGCTTTAATTTAAATTACAGTTGGTCAGTCTTATGACTCATTAGGAAACTCATTTATTCACATGTAAATTTTGCATATCAAAAGTATGACTTTTTAGTCCAAGGCACTCACCTGCCTGAAAGCCCCACCTGTCCAGAGAACCAAGGAAGGGTCAGTGAACTAGGTGTGAGGTCTACTCTGAACGTGGGGTTTGCTGTCAGGTGTGTAGTTAGCATCTCCTACTCAGTCTGACACAGGGATTGGAAGGTAGGGCACACTTAGACCTCTGGTTTGTGCTTCTTTCTCCAACAGCAGTAAACATTGGCTTTTGGAGAGTTTCCAGCTGACTTTATTGTCCAGTATCATCTTGAGGTAATAGAAGTGAGAAGGGAATTGAAATAAACTAAAATTGGTCTTTCAGCACCACAAGACACCCCATTTGTCTTTAAAGGAATATTTAAAGACACAGCACCCATTTTGAGATGACACTCTAGAACAAGACAGTTTCTCCAGCTAGTATAATCCTACTCATGCTTAGAACCTTCTGCCACACGGATATCACTCTGAGTAATGAGCAGTGTGTTCTTCCAAAGTAATACTGTAGACGTAGAAAGGCGGGGGCTGGGGGGAGACTCGGGTCCCACTAAGAGGGTTTTATTCCTGTAAGGATACACAGGATATACAATATTTTCAAAATCACTTTTTAGATAGAATATTCTGTGAAATCCCATTACATAGCATACAGAATTGTTCAAACTTCTGAACAAGTTGTCCCTTCTATTTTCCAGTTTAACAACATAACTTCAATCACAGATGATACATTCTGCAAGGCTAATGACACCCGTTATATTCGGGACCGCATTGAAGAGATTCGCTTGGAGGGCAACCCCATCGTCCTGGGAAAGCATCCCAACAGTTTTATCTGCTTGAAAAGATTGCCTGTAGGGTCATACTTTTAACTACTACCAATGCAGCATATAAACTAAAGGACACACATGCATATAATCTGTCTCAACAATGTCTAAAGAGCATAAATATTTAATATTAACTTTGTGTCCCACTATGAAGGAATTTCATGTTTTAAACAAGGATGTTCAAAATCTTACACATAACAAGTAAAAAGTAAAATTGAATCCAAAGTTCAAAGCAAAGTAATGTGAAAATATTTAAACAGCATTACAAAATCCTTGTAGTTTATACCACAGTGCCATTTAAAAGGTATGTTTTCATATAAATGCCCAAATTTAAGAAGCATTATTTCCATTACTAATGAAGTGGAAGGATAAGTCCAAGAAACTTTCAACTATTTGTCTTTCTTGGCCTTTACTGGATCCCTAAAGCATTTAAGGAAGATGTTCCAAAAACTTTGAAAAGCTAAGTATTTCCAGTGATCTCCCATTTTTCTTTTATGATTCATACATTATTCATTATGAAGTAGGAACTTTGTTTTCTCTCTATTAAGGCAGCTATTATATTTTTACTTAGCCTGAGAAATACTCGTCTCATATCTAGGCAAAACTTTCCAAATAAAGCATAATCTTACTCTCCGATAAAGACCTAATAGAGTAATATTCAAAGTTCTTTTGCTTTGTAGTCACACACAATCAAAGGCTTTAGTAAAATAGTACAAAATCTTCCTTTTTCTAAATACTGACATTCCAAGTCTACCATAAAACATTTTAAGGAGCCACGCAGACCAAAATCAGTATGCTCATAAAAAACAAAAACAAAACACAAAAAACAAAACTTGAATGTCCATCCCATCTCTCAAAAAATAGCTATAAAGTTCCCCACTGTAAAGGGTTTCAAATACGACAGATACTGCAAAATGTTTTCTTTTTACATAGCAATGAGAATCTCACTGATAAATCTGTTAAAATGTAAGACACGAAAAGAGTGAGTTTTATGGTGTTACTGCACACCACCTCCCCCACCCCCAACCTGTACACATTACAGTCATGCACACTGACTATACCTTCACAAGAAAGCCTCGGAGCAACATTTTCTAAAGACCTGGGATTAACTGATCATTATTCAGTGTGAATCCATCTACACTCTAATAGTGATGACTCATGATGGAACAATGCTGCCAGATTACAGTTCCTAAAATAACCTTCTTCTTGCCCAAAACCCACTCAAAAGTCTTAGTCCCCACACTGCATCGGGATTACATACAAAATTATCAGTGCTTTAGACATATGAGTCTTAACTGTGTACATAAAAATTTCCAATATTGTTTCCAACATAAATCATACAGTAGAATTAAGTTGGTCTCTATATACCATTCCCAGAACAGTTATTCATATTTTTAAGCATTTGCTTCTGTTTTTCCCTAAGTAGAATGAGCTCTTACCTGTTTTTCAATTTTCCCCCATTTGTCAAGGCTGACCCAAAGATGAGAGTTTTTCATTAAAATATATGTGATGTCTTAAGGCCACAATAATTACCCCTATACTAGTTATTAACTCACTTGCTTATTTTATTTTGGTAATTGGTAATCATTAACTATATACTGCTTTCTCATTATTTTGTGTGCATGCCTCATTTCTCTGTGACTGAAAGCTCACTGAACACATTCAATATTCCCTTTATACTTTCAATGTGCCTAGCATAATAGTGAGCACATCTGAATTGAATATGCAATGAAAAGTGCAAAATAAAATTCATTTAAACCGAGGCCTCTGTTTTATTTGGAAAAATGGAACCTTTATCACAGCCTTGAATTAATCAATGGAAATAAATTATAATTTTATCTGGGAAAATAAGCGATAAAAAGGAGAGCTAAGTGGTGGGACTGATAACAGGAAAAGTGGTCAGAGGAGATGTCTCTCACGTTTCCAGATGCATCCCTATATTCTTTACCTAACTGAACTTAAAGAGAAAAAACACCATAAAATAACTCAAATTTTAGAGAATTCAAAAGCCTGTGGTTTACATAAAATAATAATTAGGAGAGAGCATAGGTAAAAGGTCTGAATGACGGAATTATCTTTCAAAGACAATTTCAGACTTCCAGATAAGAAGATATGAACGGGGGTACCAGACAACCTTATATATACCCTTAAGTCACAAATAAAAGATTGAGAGAAAGTAAAATTTTGCTGATCCCATTATCTTAAAGAAACAGTATTCATTCTTGACACTGATAATTAAAGAAACTAAGGTTTAAAATTAAAAATGTTTTACCCTTACAAACATTCCTGAAACTAAGAAGCCATGTGCCAGCAGAGAGACACCCTGTGTCCGTGGGCTGGAAGACTGAACAGTTACTGTGTCAGCACCACTCAAAGCAATCCACAGACTCAACACAGCCCCTCTCCAAGCCCAATTACATTTTCCGAAGACATTGAAAAACCCATTCTAAAATTCATATGGAATCTCAAGGGACTCCAAATAGGCCAAAGAAATTAGAAAAGAAGAATAAAATTGGAGAACTCTCACTTCCACATTTCAAAAGTGAATTACAAAGCTACAGTAATCAAAAGTGTGGTACTGGCGTGGATGGGAACATATGTAACAATGGAAGAGAACAGGGAATCTAGAAACAAACCTTTGCATAGATGGTCAAATGATTTTCAACAAAGATGCTAAGACCTAGGAAAATCGGATATCCACGTGCAAAAGAATGCAGGTGGACCCTTCGCTTACAATGTATACAGAAGTTAACTCATGTTGGATCAGACACCTAAACTTAACTATAAAACTCTTAGTGGGAAAAAAGAGGAAAATCTTTATGACATTGAATTTGACAATGATTTCTTGGATAACCCTAACCCAATAACAAAAAAAATAGATAGGATGTTGTCGAAGGTAAAACTTTTGGGCATCAAAGGCCACCTATCAAACGAATGAAAAGACCAGCCAAAGAATGGGGGAAATATTTGCCAATTATATATTTGATAAAAGATTAATATCCAGAATATATTTTTTAAAACTATAACTCAACAAGAAAAAAACCAAACAACCCAATTAAAAAATGGGCAAAAGATTTAAATAGACATCTCTGCAAAGAAGATATATGAATGGCCAATATGCACATGAAAAGATGCTCAACATCACTAATCATTAGGTAAATGCAAATCAAAACCACAATGAAGATACCACTTCACACCCATTAGGTTGGCTGTGATCCAAAAAATCAAAAAAAGAGAAGACCCCAAACGTTGGCAAGTATGCGGAGAAACTGGGAGCTCTGTGTATTGCTGTTGGGAATGTAAAATGGTGTAGCCACTGTGGAAGAGAATATGGGGTGCTTCACAAAATTGAACAGAATTACCATATGATCCAATGATTCCATTTACAGGTATATATGACTAGAACTGAAAGGGACTTGAACAGGTATTTGTACACCAATGTTCATAGAAGGATTGTTCACAATAGTCAAAAGACAGAAACAAAGCCAAGTATCCGTCAACAGATGAGTGAATAAACAAAATGAAGAATATCCATTCAATGGAATATTATTCAGCCTTGAAAAGGAAGAAATTCTTCACTGTTGTACACCTTGGGAATATTATGCTAAGTGAAATAAACCAAACAAAAAAGTATTGGATTTTATGATTCTGCCTTAATGAGATACCTAGAAATTCATAGAAACCTAAAATAGAATGGTGATTCCCAAGAGCTGGGGTAGGAGGGAATGACAAATTAATATTAATGGGAACAGGTACAGTTTGAAATGTATAAAAGTTCTGGAGATAAATATCGGTGATGGCTGAATAGCATGACCGTGTCTTTCCATTCTAGTGACCTGATCACCAACAAAGACCAGCTCACAGAAGTACTCGATCCTCTACGGGGTAAACACACCAGTCACGTTTCCATGCCTGACTTGAAAGCACCTAGAGGCAAATCAACTTTGGAAATTGGACTAGAACTCACAATTCCTGCAACTTATTGAAACGTACCAGTAAACCCCCGTGTTAGGTGGTGCTTCACCACAGCCGCCCGCATACTCCCAATCACGACTGTATTTTACCAGTTGTGAAGCAAAGCTATTTCACTGTTCTGGTGCAGGAGCACACGTAAGTAAACAACAGTGAGAGAACTCCTCCAGGGACCATAGGACAGCTACAGGCATACTACATCTTAAGGAAAATTCTACGTCGGATAGATTTTATTGACGCAACCAAACAGAACGCAAATAATAATAGTAGTAGTGGTAACAGAAATAATAATAATAAATCCAAATAAACAAGCGTTAGTACCAGTCATAAAAACAACAGTCATGACCTGGGGGTTAGCCTTTTGAGAGACCATATTTACTCTTTCAGAACTGGATTTTGTGTGGACCACTGCTGTCAATATCGCTGCCATCCAACTAAGAACAACATGGGGGATAGAAATGCAGCCCAACGTAATTCTAGTTAAGCCAGAAAACAGAATGAAACGAAGTCCTTAAATGTATCCGTATCAGACTTAAGAGGCATTACTACACCAGAATCAGGCTTCAACACTTACACCCAAAATATATGATAACTAAGAAGCTCAAAATACAGAGTATGAGTAGGAAGTAAAGATTATAGTGCTCGGTGATTAACCCACTGTGATTACACTCATTTTAGCATTTGTATTTTACTTCTAGTACCCTTGACAGATTAATTTTTCAAAATGTGTATAAAATAAACAAGAATATAACTATACCTCTTTCAAGATATCCCATAATACAAATAACTCACTGGTTTGTACAAAAGCATTCCTCCTCATTTATTCCAAGTAACTGCAAATTCCAGAAGCCAATGAAAATATTTTCTATTGTTTGAAAACTTTAAGGAAAGAATGTTATGTTAAATCCCCAAATTAATACCAGCTTCACTTGTTGGATACGTTTAAATTTAAACCAGCTTCACTTTTTGAATATGTTTAAATTAAAAAACTTCAGACCCTACCTTGAAGTGTTCAAATGTGCGCTTACGATATTCACACCACTCCACAAAAAAGTGTAGGCTGCGGAAAAACATCAACAGATCTCTTCTTTCTTCTGCTCTGTAGGAACACAAGAGTCTATGATTCGTAAATATCACAAATGAGAGCCCCAAACTGGCATTTTTAATCTCATTGTTTTTTTATATATGCCAAAGCTAAAAAAAAGTACTTGATATATTTCTATATTCTGAACTCTGAGTATGTGCCCCTGTGTGATTGCTAATGCTAATTTCTCAGCCTGAAATGCCCTTTGCCTCATCTTAAAATGTTTAAATCCTATTCGTCTTTCAAGATATCACTCAAATGCCAAACTGTCCTTGAATTTGTATTTGATGACCATGGTATATAATAAAGACTGTTTCTGGTCTTTCCCCCCCCCCCCGTTTCTGGCACAGAGTTTCAAAAACCTTTAGAATTCCTGAGTGACCAGTGTGCATCTCTTATGCTAATGAGGAGACACACGGTGGCCCCTAGAGAGACTCAGGATGGGGGCTGGTCACCACAAAGACTAACCACATGCTAAGCGGGTTGGAACTTTGGGCCAACCAGACCTCCAGGGTGGACGGGAGGGCTGGAGGGGTTTCATCACATGGCCAGTCCTCCCATCAACTGCACTGCAGTAATGAAACCCCAGGGAAAGCTCTGGACAATAAAGCTCAGGGGAGTCTCCTGGGTGAGGAAGACGCTGATGTGCCAGGAGGCTGATATGCTCAGATCCCACAGGGAGAGGGCATAGAACCTCTAGGTTTTTCCTCCCCCAACCCACTCACCCTGCCCCAGATCTGGACTTATGCATTGCTTCCACCTGCCTCTTCCTGGGTACAGCTTTTGTAATAAAACAATAATCTTTACTATAACACCCTCAGTGAGTTTTCTCAGTCCTTCTAACAAATTATCAAATCTGAGTGGGTCGTGGGGAGTGCAGATGGCTCCTGATACTTGCGGATGGCGTCTGAAGTGGGCAGTCTTGTTCAGGATTTTGCCCTTAACCTGCAGGTCTGCACTAAGTGTGAGTAGTGTCAGGACGGAATTAAATTACAGGACATTCCAGTTGGTGTCAGAGATTATTCTCTGAACAATGACCTCACCACCACACCACACGACCTATTCCAAAATGGCTAAAAATAATTTCATTCTTATTGCCTATGAGCTCCCATGGAATTTATCTTAAGGCTCTTAATACTATACCTCTTGTTATATTGATACCCATAAAATAAGCAATCTGTAGGCAAGATGAGTGTATTCATTTAACCATGCTTTCAATAAATGATTGTGGGAGTCGAGTTCCCATACTACTCATGATGGAGTAAGCACACGCCACCTGAACATTCCAATTACAGGTTAGAACCATGGACATAACACACGAAGCAAATATTGGAAGACTCTGAAACATGGACGAAAGAAGGCAGGAATGGGAATTAGGAATTAGGAGGAATTAGGGAGGACTGGGTGATGAGTTCCTCGGGGTTTATTCTGGCCTCCTGTATGTCCCAATCTGGATGCTACAGCAGACTGTGACTCAGAACTGCCAAAGTTTGAATCAAAAAAGAAAACAGAAAAAAAGGTCCCAAGGAAAGATTATTCCCTCTAGCCAGCAGGGGTTATATAAAACGGAAGAGGAAATACACTGCTCTTGGTGATGAATTTTTGGATTTAACACCAAACGCTGAGGCAAGCTTCTGCACAACAAAAGAAACCATCCACAAAATGAAGAGGCAGCCTACTGAATGGGAAAAATATTTGCAAATCATTTATCTGACAAGGGGTAGATAAACAAAATACATAAAGAACTCTTAAAACTCGAATTTCTCCTCACAATACCAGTGCAGGTCTTTCTGCCCATGGGTCCTGTCCCTGTGCTTTAAACCACCTTTTTTGCACGAAGAAGAAGAAGAAGAGGAAGAAAAGAAGAGGAAGAAGAAGAGGAAGACAAGAAGGAAGAAAAGGAGGAAGAAGAAGAAAGAAGAAGAAAGGAAGAGGAGGAGGAGGAGGACAAGAACTCATAAAACTCAATAGCAAAAAACTATGATCATATTAAAAAATGGGCAGAGGACCTGAATAGACATTTTTCCAGAGAAGACACACGAATGGCCAGCAGACACATGAAAAGAGACTCAACATCACATTTGGAGAAATGGAAATCAAAACCACAATGAGATACCACCTTGCACCTGTCAGAACGGCTAGTATCAGAAAGACAAGAAATAACAGGTATTGGTGAGGATGTGGAGAAAAAGAAACCTGCACACACTGTTGGTGGGAATGCAAACTGGTATGATTTATAGGAATATAAATTGGTGTACTGTAGATAAGAGTATGGAGGTTCCTCAAAAAATTAAAACTAGAACTACCATGTGACCCAGCAATTCTACTTCTGGGTATCTATCCAAAAGAAATGAAAACACTAACTCAAAAAGATATCTGGACCTCCATGCTCACTGCAGAATTATTTACAGTAAGACATGGAAACAACATAACTGCTTATCGATGAACGGACAGATACAGAAATTCTGGTACGTAAACACAGTGGAATATTATTCAGCCATAAATAAGAAGACAATCCTGTCATTTGCAACAGCATGATGGGACCTTAAGGACATTCTGCCATGTGAAATAAATCACACAGAAAAAGACAAATACCGTACGATTTCACTTACATGTGAGATCTAAAAGAAACAAATGAACTCACAGATTCAGAGAATAGATTGGTGGCTGCCAGAGGGAGGGGTGGGGAATGGACAAAATGAGTGAAAGTGGTCAAAAGGTACATACTTCCAGTTATAAAATAAATGAGTCTTGGGGATGTAATTAATATACAGCATGGTGACTACAGTTAATATCATCATATTATATATTTGGAAGTTGCTATGAGTGTAAACGTTAAAAGTTCTCAGAAAAAAAATTGTAAATACATGTGATGATAGATGTTAATCAGATTATCTGTAATGATCGTTTCACAATATATACATATATTGAATCATTATGCTGTACACCTAAAGCAAAGATAGAGTTTTATGTCAACTAAATCTCAGTTTATGTTCAAAATCATGCAATTTAATCCATTGTACATAATGTTTGTAAGTTTCCTCTGTGATTTACTACTTAGCAGCAAAAGTTTTCAAACATTAGGGAATAAAATTTCTGAAGTGGTTGAAGAGGGAGGCATGCAGAACAGAACCCTAACACCCAAGAGGAACTGTGCCCTCTTCCTCCCAACCAGGCAACTGGCAGTGCTGACAGCAAGCAAAGCCAGCAAAGAAGCAGGACTCTCAGCTCCTGAGGGAATGCTGCTGCTGGGAGACTGTGGGAAACGCTTTGTCAATTAGTCCCATCTGACAACAAGCAAAACTGAGACAAGAGGAGGCGCCATTCCCACTCTCCACCAGAAAGGCTCCTGCAAACACATGAAGATGCTTTGTCAACTTTCTCCACCCTACACTAAGTGATCCCAAGCACAGAGTGGGGAGAATCAGGGAGAAGGAACCTAGAGAAAGGGATTCCTTACATTTATGTATGAAGTCCTGAGATCACTACCAAGTGGCCCTCACACAAAACTGACCAGAGACAATAAAGCAAAAACATCAAGAACTGAACTACAGTGTAGAATACTGCTCAGAATTCAGAGCGGCCTCAGGGCAGTGTACGAGAGGGGCAAACCAAAATATAGCTCATAAACTATAATAGCCCTTAAACTATAGCCCATAAAAGTGAGCCAGGTTGTGCTTTTGAATAAAAGCATGTTGACAAGGACAGTTGCAAAAAATGGCCAAGTAGGGACTATGGGAACAATCCTTCCTCAGAAACACCAAAAACCACAACATGCCTGTCAGAATCACACTTACAGGAAACTGGTAAGACAGTAAAATGTTTACAGCAACCCAGCAAACACATAACCAGGAGAAGGGCCACTGGGCAGAGAGGGAAACTGTAGTGTCCACCACCTGAGCATGGTGGGTCTTTAAGAGCACATCCTGCTTTCTCAGTGGAACCTCATCCTGACCACAGCAGACTGGATCTTGTTCCCGAAGAACTGTGTTTCTTTTGTGTTCCCAACTGAGTTCTGTTTGTTTTGATCCGTCTGTAGGGTCCCTGAGGACTAATCGAAGGGGCCTATTTCCTGCGTAGCTCGTAACTTTCCTGAACCTGACTATGCAGAGAGCATTTCTCAAAGATACAGAGAGTCAGATGAATACGCCAGTGTCGACTGGCGCAAAATAACAATTACGAGAAACAACACACGCGCTGAAAGCCAAAGGAGGGAGAGGTGTAGAGTGACAATCTTTAAAAAGTAAAAAGTTTGAAAAGAGTCCACGTAAGAAGGAACTGGAAAACCACGTGAGTGTACAGGGCAGGAAGTGTGCTCAGAGAAGACCTGAGAAGACCACACACTTTCACCTCTGGCTGATCTTTAGGCTACAGGCAAGCAGGGCATGGAGGCAAAACAGAATGTGAAAAGGCCTTGCTAAGTGCAAAAGGAATGTCCCAATACACAGCCAAAATGCAGAGACGAGAGAGAGAATATTTTTGCTTTTGTTGTGTTTTCTTTCGGTGCATAATATTAAAAATGTCCATATTCAACAACAGCCACAAAAAATTAAGCACGCAAAGAGAAAATATAAAATGACCCAGCTACAAGAAGGAAAAACGTTAACAGAAACTGTCCTCAAGGAAACACAGACAATGGAACTACTACACAGACTTTAAATCAGTATGTCTTAAATATGATTGAAGAACTCAAAGAAACCAAGAGAGTAATATGTATGACAAGAAATATTACTAAAGACACATTAGAAAAAGGAAACATAGAAATTTTAGAACCCAAAATCACAAAAATTGAAATGAAACATTCACTAAAGTGTTCGACAGATTTGAGCAGGCAGAATAATCAGCAAAAATGAACATATACGCAGAGTGAAATTATCTGCTCTAAAAAACAGAAGAAAAAGAATAAAGAAAGATACATGGAGCCTAAAAAGTCGTAGGATACCATCAAGTGTATCCGCAAACACAGAGCTGGAGTCACAGGAGAGCTGAAGGAGAAAGAAGCTGAAGGTGCATCTCAAGAAATAACGGTCCAATCCTCTCCAAAGTGGAGGAAATCTCTAGACACGTCTGAGAAGTTCACAAACTATAAGAAGGATAAAGTCAAAGAGATTCACGTGGAGGCACATTATACTCAAACTGTCAAACACTGAAGAGAGAATCCTCAGAATGACCAGAAAGAAGCAGCTCATCATATAAGGAATCACGAGTAAAATTAATCACTGATTTATCATTAACAACCACGGAGGCCAGAAGGCATTGGGATGACATTTAATGTGTTAAAAGAACAGAGTTAACCAAAAATTCTATGTCTGGCAAAACTATCCTTTAAGAATGAAGGATAAATCAAGACATTCTGATATTAAAAAGCTGAGGGAGTTCGTGATTAATATACCTGACCTACAAGAAATGCTAAGGGAATCCTTCAGGCTACAATGAAAAAATACTGTACAGTAACTCAAAGTCTTATGGAGAAATAAAGAGCACTGGTTACACAGGTAAATAACAAAGACAGTATTATTGTAGTTTTGATTTATAACACCTCTTTTTCTCCCTATATGATTTAAAAACAAATGCATAGAGTAATAATATGAAATCCTTAATGAGTATGCTATGTATAAAAATGTAACCTATGATAATAATATAAAAGAGGAGGGAAAGAGATATAAGGGAACAGAGTTTTTGCACACCTTTGAAAATAAGCTGATATTATTTCACACTAGGTTGTTTAAGTCTAAGATGTTAATTGTAATCCTCAAGGGAGCCACAGAGACAACTAAAAACTACACAGATAAGAAAGGAAGAGGGGATCGAAATGGGGCACTATGAAAATCAATCCAACATAAAAGAAGTTAGTAATGGAGGAATAAAAACGACATGGTGAACAGACGACACAGCAAGATGACAGAAGCACATACTCCCTCGTTAGCAATTACTTTTAAATGTTAATGGATTAAACTCTCCAATTAAAAATCCAATTGGCAGAATAAGTTTTTAAAAATTTGATCCATCTGTATGCCATCCATAAGAAACTCACTTTAGAGGCATATACATACACAAAGAGGTTAACAAATGAAAGGCTTGAAAAAGGTACTCCATGCAAATAATAACCAAAAGAGAGCTGGGGTGGCTACACTATCATCAGAGGAAACAGAATTTAAATCAAAATTGTTGCAAGAGGCAAAGGATTACATTATATACTGATACAGGCGTCAACCCACCAAGAAGATACAACATATCTTATAAACATACATGTGCCTAACAAAGGATCCCAAAATATATGAAGCGTCACTTGACAGATGCTTTCTTCTTCTCAAGGAGAAATAAACAGTTCAATAACAGCTGGACATTCCAATGCCCTACTTATAATAACAGATACAACTAGACAGAAGATCAATAAGAAAATAGAGGATCTGAACAACAGTATAAACCATTACACTCAACAGACATAAAAAAAACCAAACACCTAACAACAGCATAATACATATTGTTCTCAAGTGCACATGAAACATAGTCCAGGACAGACCGTATGTTTGGTCACAAAACAAGTCTAGATATATTTTTAGAAGACAAAATTATACAAAATATCTTTTCCAACCACAATGGCATAAAATTAGGAGTTGATAAGGAAAAATGAAAAATTCACCAATATGTGAAAATTAGATATACTCTTAAAGAATCAATGGGTCAAAGAATAACAAAGGAAATTCGAAAATAATCTGACACAAGGGGCGTCTGGGTGGCTCAGTCGTTAAGCGTCTGCCTTCGGCTCAGGGCATGATCCCAGGGTCTTGGGATCGAGCTCTGCATCCGGCTCCTCCACTGGGAGCCTGCTTCTTCCTCTCCCACTCCCCCTGCTTGTGTTCCCTCTCTCGCTGGCTGTCTCTTTGGCAAATAAATAAATAAAATCTTAAAAAAAAAAAAAAAGAAAAAATAATTTGACACAAATGAAATGAAAACACAGTCTAGCAAAACTCATAAAGAGCAAAAGCAGTGCAAAGAGAAAAATATATACCTGTGAACACCTAGTGTGAAATAATATCAACTTATTTTCAAAGGTATGCAAAAACTCTTCTTTTAAAAAAAGAAGAAAAATCTTATCAATAACCTCACTTTACACTTTAGGGAACTAGAAAAGAAGAAGAGCAAATTGAACACAAAGCTGGCAGAAGGAAAGAAATTATTAATAAAGATTAAAATAGATGTAATGCAACAGAGAATAGAAAAACAAAACCAAAATTTGGTTTTTTGGAAAAATTAACAAAACTGATGATCATCTCAGCTAAGTGGACTAAGATAAAAACAATTCAAATTACCAAAATCAGAAATGAATGTGGGGGATATTATCAATGACCTTACAGAAATAAAAAGGATTATAGGAGAATGCCATGAACAATGTATGGCAACAAATTCAATAATCTGGATGAAATGTGCAAATTCTTAACAGTACACAAACTACCAAAACTGACACAAGAAGAAATAGAAGATCTTAATCACTTGTAACAAGTACACAGACTGAATCAATAATTGAAGTTTCCCAGCAAAGAAACGTCCAGGACCAGACGGTTTCACTGGTTAACTCTCTCGAACACTTATTGAAGAATTAACATCAATCATTCTCAGACTCTGAGGAAAAGTAAAGAAAAAAAAAAAAAAAAAAAAAAAAAGGCCAGCACTATCCTGATACAAAAGCCAGACAAAGACATCACACGAGAAGAAAATTATGAACTGACACCCTTAGGCATACAGACACATGTAATCACTTACATTTCTATACAAGTGATGAACGATGTGAAAATAAAACAACTCAATTTATAATACTATCCAAAAGAATAAAACACGTAGGAATATATCTACCCAAAGAAGTCCAAACTTGTACATTGAAAACTACAAAACATTACTGAAAGATCTTAAAGTAAGCCTAGAGTCTGCCTGAAACTGTCCCTCTCCCTGAGCCCCTCCTCCTGCTTGTGCGTGCACATGCTCTCTCGCTCTCTCTCAAAAATAAATAAACAAACAAACAAATAAATAAATCTTTTTAAAAAAGTAAAGTAAGCCTAAGTTAATGGGAAAACATCTATGTTCATGGCCAGGACAACACTGTTAGATGGAAATATACTTCAAAGTTGTCTACAGATTCAATGCAATCCCTATCAAAATCCCAATGGACGTTTCTTTCTTTCTTTTTTTTTTTTTTTTTGCACAAATAGAAAAGCCCAGCTTAAAATTCATATGGAATTGAAAGAGACACTAAATACCCAAAACAATCTCAAAAAAGGAAAAAAAAACTGGAGGACTCATACTTCCCTATTTCAAAATATACTACAAATCAACAGTAATCAAGACAGTATAGAACGAGTAAAAGCATAAATATATGGATAAATGGAATAAAATTAAGTCCAGAAATAAAATCATAGATCCATGTTCAATTTGTTTGACAAGGGTGCCAATGGGGGGTCGATGGGGTAAGAACAGTCCTTCAGAAACAGATGGGGATGAGTGCATACCCAACTGCAAAAGAATGAAGTGGCACCCTTACTTTTATACCATATGCAAAAATTAACTCAAAATGGATCAAAGGACTAAATACAGAACTAAACTATAAAACTCTCAAAAGAATGCATAGAAACAAATATCTGATCTTGAATTTGGCTATGGTTTCTTAAATAGGACAATAAAATGATGAACATCAAAATAAAAAACATTGTAAACTTTATAAAACTTAAACCTTTTGTGCATTAAAAGGTATTTATCAAGGTAGTAAAAAGAAACTACATGGTGGCATTCAGAAAACATATCTGATAAGTGTCTGGTTCCCAGAATATATAAACAACTCTTTTTTTTTTTTTAAGATTTTTCATTTATTTATTTTTGCGAGACAGAGAGAGAGAGAGAGAGAGCAGGAGTAGTGGGAGGGGCAGAAGGGGATGCAGACTCCCTGCTGAGCAGGGAGCCCGATGTGGGACTCAATCCCAGGACCCTGGGATCATGACCTGAGCGGAAGGCAGACACTTAACCAACTGAGCCATCCAGGCGCCCTATATAAACAACTGTTAAAATCCAACGTAAAAATCATAAAAATACTGCGACAAGCTATCATGAACATTATTGAAAGAAACGTTAAAAACAGAAAGTATCAACAAAGGGGCGCCTGGGTGGCACAGTCGTTATAAGCGTCTGCCTTCGGCTCAGGGCGTGATCCCAGTGTTCTAGGATCGAGCCCCACATCAGGCTCCTCTGCTATGAGCCTGTTTCTTCCTCTCCCACTCCCCCTGCTTGTGTTCCCTCTCTCGCTGACTGTGTCTCTCTGTCAAATAAATAAATAAAATCTTTAAGAAAAAAAAAAAGTATCAACAAAGAAATAACAGATAAAAAAAAGAAAGGGATAATTTAGAACTGAAAAATACAATAATTTACTTTTCATTTTTCTTAAAGATTTTATTTATTTGAGAGAGAGAACACAAGCAGGGGGAGGGGCAGAGGGAAAGAGAGAGAAGCAGAATCCCCAATGAGCAGTGAGTCCAATGCGGGGCTCCATCCCAGGACCCTGAGATCATGACCTCAGCTGAAGGCAGATGCTTAATCGACTGAGCCACCCAGGCACCCCCAAAATACAATAATTTAAATACCAAATGAGTTCCATAGCAGAATGGAGGTGGTAGGGGAAAGAATCTGTGAACTGAAAATCAACAGAAATTATCCAATATCAACAGAGAATACATATTTGGGGGGGAAGGAAGAGTTCTTCAGGAAGCTGTGAATAAACAAGAGGTTTAACCTTCATGTCATCAGTCTCAGAAGGAGCAGGGAAAAGGGCCTAGGACTTAAAAAAAATATTGAAAGAAATGAGTAATTCCCAAATGTGACAAAAAAACAAAACAAAACTATGCCTACAGATGTCTAAACCCAGACAAATGACAACCAAATTTCTGAAAATTAAAAACGAAGCAAAGAAGAAAAAACAGACTGTATTTCTCACCAAAAACCATAGAGGCCAGTAGCAAGTGGCACTACATTTTTTCACATGCTGAAAGGACTGCCCAACTAAAATTCTATATTCAGAAAAAATCTTCTTCTAGACTGAAAGTAAAATAAAGATTCTCACATGAAGAAAATTAAGGTATCATTCACATTATTTTCTTTAGCTCCTTGAACTTATTTAAAACAGCTGATTTAAAGTCTTTGGCAAGTCCAAGGATGTCTGGGTGGCTCAGTGGGTTAAGCCTCGGACCCTTGATTTCGACTTAGGTCATGATCTCAGGGTCATGAGATGGAGCTCCGCGTTTGGCTCTGCGTGCGTCAGGCTCTGCGCTCAGTGGGGAGTCTGCTTGGGATTCTCTTTCTCTCCCTCTACCCCCCCCCAAATAAATAAATCTTTAAAAAATTCTCTTTCTCCCTCTGCCCCTCCACCCCAACCCCCACACATGCTCTCTCTCTTTTAAACAAACAAACAAACAAACAAACAAAATCTTGGGCAAGTCCAACATCTGAATTTCCTCAGGGACAGTTTCTATTGATCAATTGCTTTTTACCTCTGTGTACGGACCATACTTTGTTTTGTATGTCTTGTAATTTTTGTTGAAAACTGAACATTTTAGACAATATAGTGTGATAATTCTTGAAATCAGATTCCTCCTCTCTCCAAGGCTTGCTGTGCTCTGTTCTTTCGGTCTGTTCAGTAACTTCCCTGAGCAAATCTATAGTCTATACTCTGCTGTGCGGCTACTCAAGTCTCTGCTCAGTTACCTAACATGTGACAAAGTTTTACTTCAACACCTAGAACCCGTGTGTCACGGGGCTCTGTGTGCTGGGGCACACCTTTGGCACACAGCGAGGGGAGCTACAGTACTCCCTTGGCCTTCACCTGCCACTTCCGCAGAACCCCACCATCAGCCAGGAGTGAGAGCGGTAGTCAGGGCCATCTCAGATCTCTCCTGAGCATGAAGACGACCCAACACATGGACCTTCTAGATTCTCAGGAACGCATCAGAGCTTTCAAAGTCCTTTGCATAATCCCATTCTCCAGCTTTTCCTTTCAAGGTTTTTACTTAACCTAGTAATTCCCCCAACTGTTATGTACCACCTCAGGCAGCCCTCGAGTTTAGAAAATGCATCAAAGTATCTTCAACAAATACTCCTGGAGAAAAGGCTTTCACACTGGATGAGCTCTACATCGAGTCCAGTAATCGCAGCCTTGCAAGTGAGCTCCTCCAGGGAACTAAGAACAGTTCACTGGAAAGGAGTCCCTGAAGGAATCTGAGCTATTCTGCTCCCTCTGGCGGCTGCCAGGCTTGCTGGTTGCACTAAAGAGCTGGTGAGGGAGAACTGGAAACAGGGCATTAAAGAAACTACTTACCAAGGTTCTGTTTTTCCTAAATAACCACACCCTAGATTGTTGCAAGACTTCAGTTCGTTTTTAAAGTTCTGAAAAATCTGACTCTGACACCTTTGGCCAGTTTCCTTGTTGCTTTTATGGAGGACAGAATCTTCAAATGTACTTACTCTGCTAGTTTCACTGACATCTATGCCTTGGATTTTTTTTATTATAATAATATTGTTTTAATTATATTATGGTAGGAGAAGAAAGGGATAAAGAAAGGGGGGTAATCAGAAGGGGGAATGAAGCATGAGAGACTATGGACTCTGAGAAACAAACTGAGGGCTTCAGAGGGGAGGGGGTGGGGGAATGGGATAGGCTGGTGATGAGTAGTAAGGAGGGCACGTATTGCATGGTGCACTGGGTGTTATATGCAACTAATGAATCATTGAACTTTACAGCAAAAACCAGGGATGTACTGCATGGTGACTAACATGCCTTGGATTTTAAAAAGGACTCAAAGAGGGCTCTGTGGTTTCTGTATTCTGATGCTTTCACATCTGGGGCCTTACTGATCTTGGAGGAACCGTCCTGCTCAAGGTTACAAGGTTGTTTGTGAGCATGCTTTTCTTCTCTTTTCTTTTTTAAGTAGGCTCCATGCCCACTGTACAACACGGATTCACTACCCTGAGATCAAGACCTGAGCCGAAACCAAAAGTCAGCCGCTCAACCAGGTCAGGCCCCTCGAACATGCTTTTCAAACACGATCCAACCAGTCCAGAGCCCACACCCCAACATCTCCTTTATTAAGCTCCCAAAATTCTGGCTGCCATCCACCTGTAGTAATTACCCCAGGATCAGGTACCAGACAACCAGGGACATCCCTGTGCCCCAAAGCATCCTGAAATTACTCAAACTAGTCAAGCTGAAGCCTACTCACCTTACCCAACCTGTTCCTTCCCTCAAAAACTACTGTAATAATCCCCCTCTCCCTCTGCCTCCAGACCCATGCCAGTCAGTGCTTCTCCCTGTGGCCCCCGAAGACATGCTATGTTCCCCCTGTTGGGAATTGTAACAAACTATCTTTTCTTCCTTTTTTTTTTTTTTAAGATTTTTTTTTTTTTAAGATTTTATTTTATTATTTATGTGACAGAGAGACAGCCAGCGAGAGAGGGAACACAGCAGGCGAGTGAGAGAGGAAGAAGCAGGCTCCTAGCGGAGGAGCCCGATGTGGGACTCGATCCCGGAACGCCGGGATCACGCCCTGAGCCGAAGGCAGACACTTTAACGACTGCGCTACCCAGGCGCCCCTTTTTTTAAGATTTTATTTATTTGACAGAGAGAGCACAAGCAGGGGGAGCGGCAGGCAGAGGGAAAGGAAGAAGCAGGCACCCCACTAAGCAGGGAGCCTGACTCAGGGCTCGATTCCAGGACCCTGAGATCATGACCTGAGCCGAAGGCAGACGCTTAATTGACTGAGCCACCCAGGTGTTCCACTGACTATCTTTTCAATAGCAACTATCTCCTGATCAGCTGGCCTTACCATACTCACATAATAATAAAAAGTATTAAAATAGGCTCCCATGCACTTACTCTTAACTTTCTGTATTAGCCATGCAGTACACAGGAGCACAGATGTATATATCAAATGTAAGCTGTTGGTTCCTGTGCATAGCAAAAGGACTACCTCAGAATATATTAACAGCAGTGGTGAGGTATATTTTCTCCATTCTTGGTCCCATAACAAGTGATGAACTCTCTGGGACTGCATCTCAGGGAGACCTCACGAAACTGGTCTTCATGGCAGCTAGAGTTATACTATAGTGCTTTTTCTATGAAGGTGACCAATGTGGAGCAGTTCATGATCACTGAACAAAAGGTGCTCTGAAGCCACTTTGAAGCTTGTCTTAGTGAGCTTATTAGAACTTTCAATGACAACTCCACGAGGGCTCCTGCATAAGTCAGCACCGGGAGTAACTGAATTGTGAATCCTGGGAAATGAGCGTGTTCTGTTCATTCAGGGTACCTATACGATGATTAATCTGAGCACTTTCTTTCCAAATCCCTTCCAGTTATGGCTTTTTATGATTTTCCGTGTTTTTCCCCCCAAAGGGACTGCTTTTCCAAAAATCAAAACTAAAAACAAAAACCCCAGCATCTGACACACACAATTCATTCTTGAGGAATTTTTGTAACTAGATCAGTTGAGTATATTGTAAGTAGTGGTGGGCATGTATACTTAGTGAAGGAGTCTAGGAATCTGTGCTATAAGCAATACCAGACAATAAGCGATCTGTTAGATGAAGTAATTCCATGTAGAGTGGGTGGCCCGGGGGGAGGGGGAGACAGTGTTTTGTAGATCCAGTTTTGCTGAGAGGCATTCCCCAAATCCTGGCAATCACACCGTGTTGTAAAGGAAACCTAAATCACAAATGTTCTAATAGCTCTATGGTTCCAATTCCAGTAAATTTCACTATTTCTCAGAAATATTTTTATTCTTAACTTTGGGAATGGGGCAAAACCTTGTAAATAATTTCTTCCAGTTTGTTCATTTTGCAGATAAAAAAAAGAGCTCCACAGAGATTAAATATCTCTAATTCAGTGGCATTAGTCCTTAGTTTTAAGGAAAAACCCAATGAAATATATTATATGAATGTATACTGTCCTTATTATATTAATAATTTACCCTAGAGATTAGATATACATCTGAGTGATTATAATACAAGGCAAAATGTGGTACATTTTTAGAATACCTAGAGCTGATAACAACTGTATCTAGGATGCAGTTAAGTGAGGCCAGCTCCCTGACCTACCCAGGTGTCACCCTCTCCATGAGGCCTTTCCTTGCCCGTACTATCTAAATTAGATACCTTTCCCTCACCTTGCACATCCCCTATCTCCCATCCTACTTAATGTTTCCCATACCACTTCTCTCTCTCTAAAGGATTATCCACTTTACATACTAGTTTTGTTTATTGTCTGTTTCCCCTAGTAGAAAATAAGTTCATGTGGGTAAAGATGTTGTATTCTGTTCACTGCTACTTACCAAGCAAGACAGCAATTCTGCCACTTAGCAGATATGCACTTTCATTCCCAGGGCCCTTATACCAACATTTACCACCAAATACTAATTCTGCTCATTCACTAGATTGTCAGCTTCAAGAAGTCAGAAACTACCGATCTTGTTCAGCATTATATTCTTAAAGACTAATAAGTTACAAAGTATATAATATACATTTCATACACATGTATTTATTTATGTTTAAATTTACACACTGGAGCAGGAGAGGTATATTTTGAGCCTGGAAAATATTTTTCTGCTAGAATAGAAGGAAGTGCTCAAAAATATGAGAGAGGGGCACCTGGGTGGCTCAGAGGGTTAAGCATCTGCCTTCAGCTTAGGCCATGATCCCACGGTCTAGGAAGCCCCATGTCAGGCTCTCTGCTCAGTGGGGAGCCTGCTTCTCCCTCTGTCTGCCCCTGCCCCTGTTTGTGTGTGCACTCACACACTGTCTCTGTCAAATAAAATCTTTAAAAAAAATTATGATGAGGGAATATCACATGGATTCAGGAGTCAGCTTGAAGAAGTTCCCACTGGTCAAGTCAAAGATAATTTAAGCACCAAAATAAATAAAGAAGAGTAAGGAATTATAAATACTAAAAAAATAAGAATGAATGAAATCATACTATAATAAATAGATATGTACATGTAAACACCCATATATAGGGGAGAAAGGAAATCTATTTCTTAAATATAAGGCCTAGTATCTATTGAGATAAGTGGAGGAAGAGCTGGATTTGAAATATCATTTTTTAACCATCACAACAAAGAGTGATCACGCAAGAATCTCTAGGGGATGATGCTAAATCTAGGCAGAAATTTTAATGAAGAGTAGTATCAGCATGGTCATAAAATATTTCCCCACAGATTGCCTATTATTGCAAGAGAGGGCAAAAACCCAAAAAACAAAACCACAGTGGAAAGTCAGGCAAGAGTATGACTGAATCGAAATTACTGCCACCTACAACAGCAGAGAACTGAGAAGCACAAAATATCACCGGTAGAGATTTTGCTTGAGAATACATAATAGCAACTGATCGTGACATAAAGTCAAACATGGAATAAGCGACATTCTGTTGGGGGGGTGGAAAGATAGAAGGACTGTATTGTGTAAGACGTCAAAGTAATAAAAGGCAAAGAAAGGCTCTGGAGTTGTTCCAAATTAAAGGAATCTATAAAGTCATGACCATTAAATGCAATACTTGACACCAGACTGGATCATGTAATACAGGGGAAAAGAAAATGCAAAAAAGGACATCATTAGATCAACTAACAAGTGGGAATACGGATGGCAAATCAGATAAAAGTATTAGATCAATGTCAATTTATGGAGTCAATTACTGTGCTATGACTATGAAAGGCAATATCACTATTCTCAGAAATGTACATCAAGTATTTAGGAGAACAGAGCCATGACACACGCAATGCGTTCTAAAAAGGTTCCATCAGGAGTAGCAACAGAAATGGTAAAAATCTGGGTAAATATGACAAAACTAGTGGTCTTAAATTTTTTCCATTACATATGATCAAAAGTAAAAAACCTTAATACTAGTGATGGGGTTTTCAACGCATACATATGAACATAATTCCTATGAAAACCTCAACACGTAACACAGAGGGAAAGGGATGTATATGGCTACAAGGCTTCCAGATTGCACTGATCCAACTAGACAGTTGAAGGTTAAGTATACATGCTGCAATCTCGTGGCAGCCAATAAGACAGACAAACACCCAGATATGGATCTTCCAAGATGGCAGAGGAGCAGGAGACCTAAAGTTCGTCTGGTCCCAGGAATTCAGCTAGAGAGCTACCAAACCATTCTGAATACCTATGAACGCAACTGGAGAACAAAGAAAAGAGTAGCAGAAATTCTATGAACAGAAAAGCGACCACTTTCTGCAAGGAGGAGAAAAGATGGTGGAGGAGTAGAGGACCCCTTTCTCAGCTGGTCCCCTGAGTCGAGCTGGATATCTACCAGACCATCCTGAAAATCCACGGAATCAGCCTGAGACACAGGAAGACACATCTGGATCTCTACAAATGAACATCTCCAGAGCTGAATGTTGAGGTACAAAGCGGGGAGCTGTCAATCTGTGCACAGATATAGGAAGACAAACGGAAGGGGAAGGGAGCCGATGCGCTCGGGTGCAAAGCAGTAGCCACCTGCACTGGGGAGCAAGCTGGACTCGCTCACCGGCACCTGCGAGAGAGCAGACTGAGACTGTGAGCTTGGGAGCGTGCGCGCATCCAAACTGAAAACCGGAGATCCGGAGTGCTCACTGGAACCGGACTGATACCGGGAGCTAGGGAGCAGGCGCACCACCAGACTGACGCCCGGAGCTCCGGAGCGCACACTCAAACTAAACTGAAACCGAGAGCTCGGAAGCATACGCACAACTAGACTGAAAACCGGCGCTCCGGTGTGCGCACAAACCACACTGAAACAGGGAACTCAGGAGCACGCACAGGAACCGGGGGCGGCTAGCGGTGTTGGAAGCACAAAGGACAGAGGCGTGCCGGCCCTGGAGGTGAGGGCTGGGAGAGCGGCAGTGGGACACACAACCCAGGACGCTGCAGGGTTTTTGGCAGCACCGACAGAAACAGAGTTGGAGTGGGCAGGAGAGCTCGGTGGAGAGTGGACTGCGATCTCTCTGTTCTGAGACAGAGGCTGGGATTCGACCACTGCTGCTCTCTCAGAAGAGTCACAGAAAACCACCAGGAAAAGCCGCCAGAGAACAAAAGCCCGGAAATACCAGCTCACATTGTGCCCATCCCCATACCCCCTCGCAGGGGACAGGGCGACTCTACCCAAACAGGGTTGCCTGAGTATCAGAGCAGCACGGCCCTCCCCCAGAAGGCAGGCTGAAAAATCAAGAAGCCCACATCCCTAAGGTCCCTATAAAACAAGTGCACACTGCCTGGGTCCTGGTCAATAATTTGGGCTCTGGGCATCCCCGCAACCTCTCATCAGAATGACGAGGAGGAGAAATCCCCCCCCAGCAAAGAAAAGATAATGAGTCTGTGGCCTCTGCCACAGAACTGATGGATATGGATATAACCAAATTATCAGAAATGGAGTTCAGAGTAACAATGGTCAAAGTGATGTGTAGACTTGAAAAAAATATTAACGAAAATATTAACGAGAATATAGAATCTCTAAGGGTGGAAATGAGAGCGAATCTGGCAGAAATTAAAAAATGCTATGAATCAAATGCAGTCTAAACTAGACGCTCTGACAGCCAGGGTAAATGAGGCAGAGGAACAAATTAGTGAATTGGAGAATGGGATGGTAGAAGAGAAAGTTAAAACAGAAACTTGGCTCAAAAAAATCCAAAAATGTAGATTACGGGGCGCCTGGGTGGCTCAGTCATTAAGCGTCTGCCTTCAGCTCAGGGCGTGATCCTGGCGTTCTGGGATTGAGCCTCACATCAGGCTCCTCCGCTGGGAGCCTGCTTCTTCCTCTCCCACTCCCCCTGCTGTGTTCCCTCTCTCACTGGCTGTCTCTCTCTCTGTTGAATGAATAAATAAAATCTTAAAAAAAAAAAAAAAGAATGTAGATTATGGGAGATTACTGACTCAATGAAATATTCCAATGTCAGAATCATCGGCATCCCCGAGGGGGTGGAGAAAGACAGAGATCTAGAAGAGATATTTGAACAAACTGTAGCTGAGAACTTCCCTAATCTGGCAAAGGAAACAAGCATTTGTGTCCAAGAGGCAGAGAGGACCCCGCCCAAGGTCAGTGAGAAGAGACCTACACCACGTCACGTCACAGTGCAATTTGCAAATATTAGATCCAAGGATACAGTACTGAAAGCGGCCAGGGGAAAGAAAATCCTTAGGTACAGAGGGAAAAATATCAGAATAACATCAGACCTGTCTACAGAGAACTGGCAGGCTAGGAAGGGTTGGCAGGATATTTTCAAAGCTCTATCTGAGAAGAACATGCAGCAAAGGACCCTTTATCCAGCAAGGCTGTCATTCAGAATTGATGGAGAGATAAGGACTTTCCAGGATCGGCAGAAACTGATGGAATTCGTAACCACCAAACCAGCCCTACATAAGATATTAAGGGGGGTTCTATAAAAGTAAAAAGGCCCCAAGAGTGATACAGAACAGAAATTTACAATCTATAGAAACAAAGACTTCACAGGCAACATGACAACATTAAAATCATATTTCTCAATAATCACTCTCAATGTGAATGGCCTAAATGTTCCCATAAATGCCACAGGGTTGCAGATTGGATAAAAAGACAAGACCCATCCATTTGCTGTCTACAAGACTCATTTTGAACCTAAAGATATATCCAGACTGAAAGTGAAGGGATGGAAAACCATTTTTCATGCCAATGGACCTCAAAAGAAAGCTGGGGTAGCAATTCTCATATCAGACAGATTAGATTTTAAAATAAGACTGTTGGGGCGCCTGGGTGGCACAGCGGTTAAAGCGTCTGCCTTCGGCTCAGGGCGTGGTCCCGGCGTTACAGGATCGAGCCCCACATCAGGCTCCTCTGCTATGAGCCTGCTTCTTCCTCTCCCACTCCCCCTGCTTGTGTTCCCTCTCTCATTGGCTGTCTCTATCTCTGCCGAATAAATAAACTCCTAAAAAAAATAGTTTAAAAAATAAAATAAAATAAAATAAGACTGTTGTTAAAGATACAGAAGGACACTATATTATCCTTAAGGATGTATCCAACAAGTGGGTATGACAATTATAAATATGCCCCCAAAAGGGGAGCAGCTAGATACACAAACCAACTCTTAACCAGAATAAAGAGACATATAGATAATAATACGTTAATAGTAGGGGACCTCAACACTCCACTCTCAGCAATAGATAGATCACCTAAGCAGAAAATCAACAAAGAGGGGCGCCTGGGTGGCTCAGTCATTAAGCATCTGCTTTCAGCTCAGGGCGTGATCCCCACGTTCTGGGATCGAGCCTCACATCAGGCTCCTCTGCTGGAAGCCTGCTTCTTCCTCTCCCGCTCCCCCTGCTTGTGTTCCCTCTCTCGCTGGCTGTCTGTCAAATAAATAAAATCTTTACAAAAAGAAAAAAGAAAAAGAAAACCAACAAAGAAAAAAGAGCTGTGAATGACATACTGGACCAGATGGACCTCATAGATATACAGAACATACATAGATATACATAGATATACAGAACACTACGCCCCGGAACAACAGAATACTCATTCTTTCCGAATGCGCATGGAACTTTCTCCAGAATAGACCATATACTGGGTCACAGAACAGGTCTCAACCGATACCAAAAGACTGAGATTATTCCCTGCATCTTCCCAGACCACAATACTTTGAAACTGGGACTCAATCACAAGGAAAAATTTGGAAGAACCTCAAACACTTGGAAACTAAGAACCATCCCGCTCAAGAATGATTGGGTAGGGGGCGCCTGGGTGGTGCAGTCGTTAACTGTCTGCCTTCGGCTCAGGGCGTGATCCCAGCGTTCTGGGATCGAGCCCCACATCAGGCTCCTCCGTTGGGAGCCTGCTTCTTCCTCTCCCACTCCCCCTGCTTGTGTTCCCTCTCTCGCTGGCTGTCTCTGTCAAATAAATAAAATCTTAAAAAAAAAAAAAGAATAATTGGGTAAACCAGGAAATTAAAAATCAGTTTAAACAATTTTTGGAGACCAATGAAAATGAAAACACATCAGTCCAAAACTTATGGGACACTGCAAAGGCAGTCCTAAGGGGAAAATACATAGCCATCCAAGCCTCACTCAAAAGAATAGAAAAATCTAAAATGCAGTTTTTATATTCTCACCTCAAGAAGCTGGAGTTGGAACAGAAGAACAGGCCTAATCCATCCACGAGAAGGCAGGTGATTAAGATTAGAACAGAGATCAATGAATTAGAAACCAGGAGCACAGTAGAGCAGATCAACAGAACCAGAAGCTGGTTCTTTGAAAGAATAAGATCGATAAGCCACTGGGAAGACTTATTCAAAAGAATAGAGAAAGGACCCCAATTAATAAAATTATGAATGAAAGGGGAGAGATCACGACCAACACCAATGAAATAGGAAGGATCATTAGAAACCGTTATCAACACCTATATGCCAATAAATTAAACAACCTGGAAGAAATGGATGCCTTCCTGGAAACCTATAAACTACCAAGACTGAAACAGGAAGAAGTTGATTATTTAAACAGACTGATTAATTATGAAGAGATTGAACCAGTGATCAGAAACCTCCCCAAAAACAAGAGTCCAGGGCCTGACGGACTTCCCGGGGAATTCTACCAAACATTCAAAGAAGAAATAATACCTATTCTCCTGAAGCTGTTTCAAAAAATAGAAACAGAAGGAAAACTACCAAACTCATTCTATGTGGCCAGTATTACCTTGATCCCCAAACCAGGCAAAGACCCATCAAAAGGAATTACAGACTGATTTCCCTGATGAATATGGACGCCAAAATTCTCAGCAAGATCCTAGCTAAAAGGATCCAACTGTACATTAAAAGGATTACCCATCAAGACCAAGTGGGATTCATCCCTGGGATGCAAGGGTGGTTCAACGTTCACAAATCGATCAGTGTGATAGATCATATCAACAAGAAAAGAGTCAAGAACCAGATGATCCTTTCAATTGATGCAGAAAAAGTATTTGACAAAATACAGTATCCTTTCCTGATTAAAACCCTTCAGAGTGTAGGGATAGAGGGTACATTCCCAAATTTCATAAAAACCATCTATGAAAAGCCTACAGCGAATATCATTCTCAATGGGAAAAAGCTGGAAGCCTTTCCCTTAAGATCAGGAACACGACAAGGATGCCCACTCTCGCCATTATTATTCAACATAGTACTAGAAGTCCTGGCAACAGCAATCAGACGACAAAAAGGGATAAATGGTATCCAAATCGGCAAAAAAGAAGTCAAACTGTCTCTCTTCGCAGATGACATGATACTCTATATGGAAAACCCAAAAGAATCCACCCCCAAACTATTAGAAGTTATAGAGCAATTCAGTAATGTGGCGGGATACAAAATCAGTGCTCAGAAATCAGTTGCATTTCTATACACGAATAATGAGACTGAAGAAAAAGAAATTAGGGAATCCATCCCATTTACAACAGCACCAAAACCACACGTTACCTTGGAATTAACTTAACCAGAGATGTAAAAGCTCTATATTCTAGAAACTACAAATCACTCTTAAAAGACACTGAAGAAGACACAAAAAGATGGAAAAATATTCCATGCTCATGGATTGGAAGAATAAACATAGCTAAAATGTCTCTGCTACCCAGAGTAATCGGCAATTTCAATGCCATCCCAATCAAAATATCAATGACATTTTTCAAAGAACTGGAACAAACAGCCCTTAAATTTGTGTGGAACCAGAAAAGGCCCTGAATCGCCAAGGAATTGTTGAAAAGGAAAAACAAAGTTGGGGGCATCATGTTGCCTGATTTCAAGCTATACTACAAAGCTGTGATCACAAAGACAGCATGGTACTGGCAGAAAAACAGACACATAGACCAATGGAACAAAATAGAGAACCCAGAAATGGACCCTCGGCTCTTTGGGCAACTAATCTTTGACAAAGCAGGAAAAAACATCCAGTGGAAAAAAGACAGTCTCTTCAATAAATGGTGCTGGGAAAACTGGACAGCTACATGCAAAAGAATGAAACTTTACCACTCTCTCACACCATACACAAAGATAAACTCCAAATGGATGAAAGACCTCGATGTGAGACAGGAATCCATCAAAAATCCTAGAGGAGAACATAAGCTGCCACCTCTTTGACATTGGCAACTTTTTTCATGACACATCTCCAAAGGCAAGAGAAACAAAAGAAAAAATGAACTTGTGGGACTTCATCAAGAAAAAAAGCTTCTGCACAGCCAAGGAAACAGTCAAAAAAACTAAGAGGCAGCCCACGGAATGGGAGAAGATATTTGCAAATGAAACTACAGATAAAAGACTGGTATCCAGGGGGCGCCTGGGTGGCACAGCGGTTAAAGCGTCTGCCTTCGGCTCAGGGCATGATCCCGGCATTATGGGATCGAGCCCCACATCAGGCTCCTCCGCTATGAGCCTGCTTCTTCCTCTCCCACTCCCCCTGCTTGTGTTCCCTCTCTCGCTGGCTGTCTCTATCTCTGTCAAATAAATAAATAAAATCTTTAAAAAAAAAATCTGGTATCCAAGATCTACAAAGAACTTCTCAAACTCAATACACGAGAAACAAATAATCAAATCAAAAAATGGGCAGAAGATATGAATAGACATTTTTCCAATGAAGACATACAAATGGCTAACAGACACATGAAAAAATGTTCAAAATCATTAGCCATCAGGGAAATTCAAATCAAAACCACACTGAGATACCACCTGACACCAGTTAGAATGGCAAAAATTGACAAGGCAGGAAACAACAAATGTTGGAGAGGATGTAGAGAAAGGGGATCCCTCCTACATTGTTGGTGGGAATGCAAGTTGGTACAGCCACTCTGGAAAACAGTGTGGAGGTCCCTTAAAAAGTTAAAAATTGAGCTACCCTATGATCCAGCCATTGCACTACTGGGTGTTTACCCCAAAGAGACAGACATAGTGAAGAGGAGGGCCATATGAACCCCAATGTTCATAGCAGCATTGTCCACAATAGCTAAATCGTGGAAGGAACTGAGATGCCCTTCAACAGATGACTGGATTAAGAAGTAGTGGTCCATATACACAATGGAATATTACTCAGCCATAAAAAAGAACGACTTCTCAACATTTGCAGCAACATGGACGGGACTAGAGGAGAAGTGAAATAAGTCAAGCAGAGAAATACAATTATCATATGGTTTCACTCATTTATGGAACATAAGAAATAGGAAGATCGGTAGGAGAAGGAAGGGAAGAATGAAGGGGGGGTAAAGAAAAGAGGGAATGAACCATGAGAGACTGTGGACCTGGAAAACAAACTGAGGGCTTCAGAGGGGAGAGGGCTGGGGGACTGTGATAGGCCAGTGATGGGTATAAAGGAGGGCACGTATTTCATGGTGCACTGGGTGTTATATGCAAATAATGAATCATGGAACATTGCATCAAAAACTGGGGATGTACTGTATGGTGACTAATGTAACAAAATAAAAATTATTAAATAAAAAAAAAGGAAACAAAACAAAACAAAGCAAAAAACAAAAAACAAAAACAAAAAACAAAAAACCCAGGTATGGCCAAAAATTCAGTAGATAAAATCAAAATGGAACAGTAAAACATATTTAAATAACCTAAAAGAAATCAGGAAATGGAGGAACAAACAAACAAACCAGAGACAAGGAAAATGAAGAAAATAGAAGGGCAGGTGCATTAACAAACAGCTACATAAGCATCTATGTGACAGGGGACACGGGAGATTAAGTGTTCAGTCCTCCTCTGGTATCTAGTACTAATACCTTTTCAACGTCTGAGAGAAGAAATTACTTTCCAAAGAATGTAGACCTATAAAAAGCAGCAGTTGCTTCGTTATAGCATACAGGCCAAATTGACGTATTTTAATCTCCATCAAATAAGGGAGCAAGAATAACCTCTTAATCATGTGATGAGGAAGGGAGCCAAAAAAAAAATCTTAAAAACACAAGAGCCCAAGTTTAAACACACACACACAGACACACACACACACACTACAGACACTGGACACTCAGAGAGCGGGACAGAATAGAGTCGGACCTGTTACATTAATTAAACACAGAACTTTATTTAAAAGTGGAGTGAGTCACAATACCTTCACTCCCATTCGCATCTCCACAAAGGACACGCTATTATAGCACACACAGTTTTCCATTATAGGAAGACATTGTATATGTGTTGGCTCTTACAGTCCTAAGAGTGATTGTAATTTATCTATTTTCCCCCAAGCGTAGTCCAAACTTCACTAAATGTTAAACAGATGTTATGGATTTCTTTCACAAAATGTTGGCAGTGACACATTTCAATTTGAACTAGAATAGTCAGAAAAGTAAAATAATTCCAAATGTCTTTTTCTTAAGGATAAAGCAAAACATAAAGAGAAATGTAGAATAAACATTTTATTAGGTCTTAAATCAGAGGAATACCAGAAGTTAATTACTCACTACAATATTACCAGTCACGCTCGTATGTTGCTGCTGGGAATGCAACTCAGTGTGATCACTCTGGTCAACACTGTGCTAGTTTAGTATAAATTCAAACATATTGTAAGCATATAACCCAGCAATCCCACTTCTGGTTATTTAGAGAAAAAACTTACATCACACAAAAACCTCTACTGAATGTTCACGGCAGCTCTATTCATAATCATCGAAAACTGGAAATAACTCAAATGTCCTCCATGGGGTGAATGGATAAACACACTAGTATCAATACATGAAATACTACTCGGAAATGAAAAGATGGATGAATCTCAATTCATTTACTTTATGTTAAGTAAAGAAGCCAGTCTCTATGTAATTTCATTTATTTGACATTTTGTAAGAGGCAAAACCCTAGTGATGATCACAGCAGGTTTTGCCGGGGGTACGGAGTGGGTTGTGACTATAAAGGGAGAATATGCAGGTCTTGTGCTGATGGAGCTGTTCAGTATCCTCACTGTGGTGGTAAGCACACAGAAACCATCCAACCTGAATAACAGAAGGAAAAGACTGGGAAAAAAAAAAAAAAAAAAGAACAGAGCCTCAGAGACAAGTGAGACAATGACAAAAAGTTTTATATTCATGTAATCAGAGACCAGAAGCAAAAAAGAAATATATCATGTAATAAGAAAAAAAAAAAAAAAAGCTAAAAAAATCAAATTACAATAAAATATTAAAAAATATTCAGGGGTCCCTGCATGGCTTAGTGGGTTAAGCGTCTGCCTTCAGCTCAGGTCATGATCCCAGGGTGCTGGGATTGAGACTTGTGTTGGGCTCCTTGCTCAGCAGGAAGCCTGCTTCTCTCTCTCTCTGCCGTCCCCCCCCCCCACCCCCACCACCCCCACCCTCGCTCCTGCTCGCAGGCATGCTCTCTCTCAAAAAAATAAATAAAATCTTAAAAAAAAATTTCAAATAAGGATGCCTGGCTGGTTCAGTCAATAGAGTACACAGCTCTTAATGTCAGGGTCATGAGTTTAAGCCCCATGCTGGGGGTAGAGTTTACTTAATTAAAAAAAAAAATTTAAAAATATTCAAATTATCCAGAAAAAGCATGAAGGAAAACAGAAGAATAAAACAACACAACAGAAATTAACTACTAACTGGGTAGACCTCAACCAAAAATATATCAATGATTACATTAAATGTAAATGAATCACAGATCTAAATGAAAAAAGTAAAAGTATAAATTTTTTTTTAAAATGTAAGAATTTTGGGGCACCTGGGTGGCTCAGTCGTTAAGCGTCTGCCTTCAGCTCAGGGCGTGATCCCAGGGTCCTGAGATCAAGCCCCGCATTGGGCTCCCTGCTCAGCGGGAAGCCTGCTTCTCCCTCTCACACTCCCCTTGCCTGTGTTCCCGCTCTCGCTGGCTGTCTCTCTGTGAAATAAATAAATAAAATCTTTACATAAATAAATAAATAAAATGTAAGAATTTTTATGACCTGAGGTTAGGCAAAAGTGACAGACATCATTCCAAAAACATATAAAAGAAAAAATAAAGATTAACTTCTTAAAATCAGAAAAATTTGCTCTTTGAAAGATACTGTTAAGAAAATGAAAAGACAGGGGCGCCTGCGTGGCTCAGTCACTAAGCGTCTGCCTTCGGCTCAGGGCATGATCCCGGCGTTCTGGGATTGAGCCCCACATCAGGCTCCTCCACTAGGAGCCTGCTTCTTCCTCTCCCACTCCCCCTGCTTGTGTTTCCTCTCTCTCTGGCTGTCTCTCTCTGTCAAATAAATAAATAAAATCTTTAAAAAAAAAAAAAGAAAAAAAAAAAAAGAAAATGAAAAGACAGGGTCCCCTGGGTGGCTCAGTGGGTTAAGTGTCCAACTCTTGATTTTCAGTTCAGGTCATGATCTCAGGGTCCTGGGGTTGAGCCCCATGTCAGGCTCTGCACTCACTGGGGAGTCTGCTTCAGGATTCTCTATCTTCCTCTGCCCCTCCCCCTGCTCACATGTTCTCTCTCTCTAAAATAAATCTTAAAAAAAAAAAAAAATGAAAAGACAAGCTAGAAAATGGGAGAAAATATTTGAAAATCGCATATATGACAAAGGTCTTGTATAGAGAATATATAAAGAACTCTCAAGACAACAGTAAGAAAACAAACGACCCAATGAAGCCCTGAGTGAAGACTTGAATATGAGCTTCACTGACGAGGATAAACAGATGGCAACTAAGCACACGTAAAGATGCTCACATGACCAACAATTAGGAAAATGAGATACACCACACTCCCACTAGAATGGCTAAATTCAGGCATACACAAATACATGTGCTGGAGAGCACGCAGAGCAACCAGAACTCTCATATATTGCTGGCGAGAATGCAAAATGGCACAACCCTTCGGAAAAACATCTTGGCTATTTCTTATAAACTAAAATGTGCACTTACATATGACCCAACAATCTAACTCCCAGGTATTCAGCCAAGAGAAGTCCATAAATGTTCCCTAACAGGTGACACAGTAGATGATCTCAGGCTCGCAGGCTACACGGTCTCTGTGACAATTACCTCACTCTCCCAATGTACCATGAAAGCAACTATAGACAATACACAAAGAAATGGGCATGACTGTCTTCCAACAAACTTTTTAAAAATTAGGCAGCTGGTCTGTGAACTAGTTTGCCTATTCTTGCCTAAGAGAATGGAAACTGATATTCACACCAAACCCTGTACACAATGTTTATAGCACTTCCATTCATAATAACAAAAAAAGGGAAACAACCCAATGTCCTTCAAGGGGTAAATGGATAAACTGTGGAATTCCCATACAACAGATTACTACACGGCAATGAAAAAAGCCTACTGGTACATGTAAAAACACAGATGAATCTCAAAAGTATTACCTTGAGTGAAATAAGCCAGTCTTAAAGTTTACATACCATGCGATTCCATCTGGAAAAGGCAAAAACTTACAGAGGAAGAAAAGACCAATAGTCATCACAGCAAAGGACTGGGAGTGAGTCATGTCTTAAAGGGGCAGCATGAGGGATTTTTTTTCTTACTATTATGGAATTATTCTTTATTCTGATTGTAGTGTTAAGTTATAGGAGTTTATATCTGTGTTAAGTTGATAAGACTTCTGTGTCAAAAAAGCCCTCAATTTCATCATATGTTAATTTTTTCAAGACTTTTTAATTTATTTATTTGAGAGAGCGAGTTAATGAGAGAGTGAGAGCAGAGAGGCAGAGGGAGAAGCAGGCTTCCCACTGAGCAGGGAGCCCCACTCTTGGCTTGATCCCAGGACACTGAGATCATGGCCTGAGCAGAAGGCACTTAACCGACTGAGCCACTCAGGTGCCCCTGTTAATTTAAATATTTTTTAAAAAGAAAGAGAAGGTAAAGTATAAAAGAGAACTTTGAGAAATGACCAGTCCCGACAGTGAGATGAAAGATCAACAGATGGGCTGAATAGCAGAGGAGACACAATTTGAATAAATAATTGTCCTTTATTGGAATATATATCTTAGGAGATAATCCAGAATAATTACAAAACCCAACTGTTAAAAAAAAAAAAAATAAGAGTCTTTATTTTTAAAAAGACAGGAAAAATTTAAAAGACACATAGAACTTTTACAAATGACAAGTACTGTCAATGAAATTGAAAATTCAGTGGGTGGGGGTTTAAAAGATTAGTCACAACATAAAGAAATAATTACTGAACTGAAATACAGATCTAAAGAATCATCATGAAGCAGCACAAAGATATAAAGAAAGGGTAAAACAGGGGCGCCTGGGTGGCTCAGTCGGTTAAGAGTCCACCTTCAGCTTAGGTCGTAATCCCAGGGTCTGGGAATTGAGCCCCATGGCAGGCTCCCTGCTCAGTGGGGAGTCTGCTTCTGCCTCTGCCCCTCCCCCCTGCTCGGTGTCTGTGTCTCTGTCTCTCTCCCCCCCCCTCAAATAAATGAATTTTAAAAATCTTGAAAAAGAAGAAAAAAAGAAAGGGTAAAACAGATGCAGAAGATGAACAGTGTGTCCCAAATTCTGGAATGAGAATTAGAAAACAAAACAAAACATCGGGAAAGAGCTCTGCTGCTACTTAGGATGTAAAAAACCGCAGAGAAGACCATCTGCACCTAACACCAAGCAAATTTGAATAATCTATAAAGTTATAACCTTTCTTGAGTCCATTAGAGACCCAAAGTCACAAGGCAACCAAGTAAATAAAATTTTTCTTCCTCAAAGGAAAGACATGACAAAACTGTTCACTCTGGGGTAAACTTAGGGGAGGAAAGCAGTCCCCATACAAGTAGGTAACAAGAAATCAGCTAAAATGTCAACAAATTCTTAGGGACAAATGTGGGATAGAATGTGCCTTTGTAACAGATAGGAACCCCAGGCACAAAGGGTCACCACCAGAAAAACCAGGGTCCTGTCAGTGACTCAGGCATGAGGAGGTGATCAGCCACTACTGGGGAACAAAAGGAAGCCAGAATTCTTCTCTGATGGGAACAAAAAACCCCTGAGCCACTGAAAAAAGAGGCAACAAAGCAATGGAAGAAAAAAGTCCCTTGCTTCTAAGGGAGGAGCAGAAGTTGACTTTGGTAGAGGGGCAGAACACACTCCTGTTACCAGGACAAAGACCCAGTGCTTCGGGAAGAGAGGCAGTGGCAAAAACCGCCTGTTCCCTGGGAGGGGCAGGAAACCCACCGGGTCCAGGATCCTACACGACTCCCAAGCATTCATCTGCTACCCCTGGAGGAACAAGGAACTCTCTCCTGCCCAAAACCAACCCCAGATGCAGGCTGGCTTTGGCTATACTGGGGGAGGAGCAGGAACACTGGGGAGGCCAAGCCCTGAGACGCAGGTACACAGGACTGCCAAACACTGAGGGTGGACCATCAAAGTACAGAACTCCCGTTACTCCCACCACAGGCAGGGCACCGAGTAACAGGCATCCACAGCCGCTACTGGGGGAGCGTCAAGAGCATAGAGAAAGGGTCCTCTCAGAAAGGCAGAAAGCTGAGTGGATCAGGGACACTGAGGAGAACCCTCCAGCTCCCAAAACCCCGTTCTAAGCATATGGAAGAACTGAACTCGAAACTGAATCCACAGCTGGAAGAATTTGAAACCTGTGATGTGAAGCCTGAAGACAAGGAAAACAATAAAAACCTCAAACACAGCTCAACTGCGGACAACGTTTAATTAACCACAGCCTGACAGCATGATAAAAGAAATGTGCCTGCTTCTCGGCATAAACACTATTTGCGTGAGTCTTCCACAGATAATGTCCATCATTTGACTATAAAAAAAAAAAAAAAAAAAAAGATGACACACAAAAATTCAGGAAAAAATACCCCAGAATCAGCAGAATCAGGTTCAAAGATGACTCAGATGTTGGCACTATAAGACAGGAACATTAAAATAACCATGATTAAAAGTCACAGACAAGGGCACTCAGTTAAGTGTCTCAGTCAGTTATGTGTCTGCCTTTGGCTCAGGTCATGATCTCAGGGTCCTGGGATTGAGCCCCGCATCGGGCTCCTTGCTCAGCAGGGAGCCTGCTTCTCCCTCCCTCTCCCCCTGCCCCACTCATGCTCTCTCTTGCTCATGCTCTCTCTTTACTAAATAAAATCTTTTAAAAAATTAATAAAAAATAAAAATAAAAGTCACAGAGACAGAAATAAGAATGAAGGGTGCCAGGGGCTGAGTGGAAGGGAAGATGGGAAGCGACTGTTTGACACATACACAGTTTCCGTTTTACAAGATGAAAGGGTTATGAAGAGAGCTCTTGCTGTACACAGTTAAATATATTCTAAACGTATTTAATAGTACTGAACTGTACCCTCAAAAATGGTTAAGAAGGTAAGTTTTATGTTATATATATTTTACCACAATTTTAAAAGTGAGGGGAAAAAGGAGCTGGTGCAAAGATAGAGGACAGTCTTGTATCTTGAATGTAGTGGGTGTTTCAGGAAGCCCCAGAGGTGATAAAATCGCAAAGAACACACACACACACGCTTATAAAACTGGTAAAAATCCTCCTTGCTCCGAGCCTACGCACAACTACTCTGTTGAGGACCTCTTCGTTAGTTTACACCTACACATTTTTCAGATGTTGGCTCAATTTTCAGGAAATGATCCCACGTTCTCCATCAATGTCAGGTTCCTGATGTATGCTTCAATAGCATTATATAACTCTTCTCTGCAGCACTGAGCACAGTCACAATTTTAGACTTTATTTCTACCATTATTTAACTAATGTCTTCACCAATAGGCTAGAAACTCCTTGAGTATCAAAGATTATACCTGTTCTTCGCCACAATTAAATGCCTAGCACATAGTTAATGTGTGACACATTTTCACTGAATGAAAAAATGATAGAGAATATGGACTTAATAAATAAGCTATATGTATATGAATATAAACCATAATAATGTTACACTTCCCGAGATATTTTGATATTTACTTATCAAAAAAAGAAAGGGTAAAATTAAGCAATACCTAAAAAAGAAAATTTATAATATCTTACCTAGACACAAATTCACTTAATTCTGAATATTCAGTAGGCTCCATTATTATGTTGAGGTCAGTAATAACAGAAGATAAATTCTCCTTATCCTAAAATAAAAAAAGTTTATCAGATCACAGTAAACATTTCAATAAAATATAAAGACAAAAATGTTTTAAAATATCCAAAATGAAATACCACCAAACAATAGGAAAAGGTAATCAAGAGAAGGCACTGAAAATATTGGTTATTTGTTAAAAGAATAAAATCAGATCTTTCCTCCATACCAAAAACTAAAATGAACTCCAAATGAATTACTTACTTAAATGTAAATGTAAACACCAAGACCATAAAATATTAGCAGGAAATACAGACATGTAACTGGTTACTGAGTGAAGAACTTTCTAAGCAAACAATAGTGTAAAAAAAAAAAAAAAAAGCAAATATAATTACATTAAAAAAACCTCAGTATTTATATAAAAAATGACTTTACTACTAAAAGAGAAAAAATAAACTGATGAAGATATTTTTTACCAAAACATTACAAGGAGAAATGAAAACTGAAAAGAAAAAAGTAAAAGACATGAATTAAAAACTCAAATGTAAAAACTTACACGGAAAAAAATATTCAATCTCACTAGGAAAAAGACAAATATTAAACCAGTGAGATAAACATTTTTACCTATAAAATCACTTTGATAATGTACACTTAAAATATGCATAGTCCGTGTGCCAGCAGTTTGACTTCAAGAGTCGATCCTAAAACAGCAAGAAATGAGGACAAAGACTGGCTGCTTATTACAAAACCCAGAAACAACTCCATATTCCATAATGCAGATTGTGAAATAAATGTTTTGATCTGTAATTTCAGGTTTTCTCCATTAGTCTAGTAAATTTTCCCCTATTCTATAGTTGCCTATCACTTCCTTTTCACTTGTTTCTGTTCTTGTTTTTGCAAAAACCATATATTGACTCTTCATGGCCTTCCCGATTATTCTTTTCACTTGCTCTTGGAGATGATTTTTTTCAAGACTGTCCTCCATATTCACCTCCTGGTTACTTCCAATGAATGTAGTTCTCGGCACAATAATCAGCTGCTTTCTCTCAGCTCTCTTTCCTCCCATTCAATTTTCTTCAAATGTTTTCTTCTGATAGCCAGAGCAGGTTTTTATACAGTGTGTTCCTGTGTTTCCTGGATTAATTCTTTCAAAGTGAACTTATCTCCACTTTATTAATTCGTTTCATAACAGCATGTTTGCATAAGTTCTAAATGAAGATGAAAACACTCAGCACCGTATTCGTGCTCTTGTCTGGAACTATTATATGTTCAGAGGAGTAGTCTAGCAATTTTCAGTATTTCCTAAGAACAAAGTGAGTAGATACTTCCTGACATTTCCCATTTGTCTGGGCACTATCTGACTTTTCCCTGTATTTTGAGCGGGCTTATAATCTTTGCTTAGTTTTTTAGCTGCCTGAAGATACAGTGGGGATTGTTCAGAGCAGGTGCAGTTTAAGTAGGCTGGCTGGCTGTGGGCATCTACCATCATATCTAATCAAAAACATAAATTCCAAAGGCACTTAAAAACTGGGCAAAAGACCTCCATAGACATTTCTTCGAAGATGTACAAATGGGCAGAAAGCATCCGAAATAATGCCTAATATCATTAGTCATCATCTGGTCATTCCATTTGACCCAGTAATTCTATTCTTAGCTATACACCCAAGAAAAATGAAAACATATGCCTACTTATAAACTTACACATGAATGTTTATATCAACTTTAATAATAGCCAAAAGGTGAAAATAGCCCAAATGCTCATTAACTATAAATAACAAAATGTGATATATCCACACAATGGAATTTTGTTACTTAATCAAAAAAGGAAAAGAATGAAGTAATGATACCTACTACATGAACAAACCCTGAAAACATCACCTTAAGTGAAAGAAGCCAGTCAAAAAGATCACATATTAGAAGATTCCCTGACTTCAAAGCCCCTAAGTCTCAGCAACACATTATTTTCAATCAACGTCCATTTAATTTAGTCTATAGTTCTCATTCTTCTCTAAAATTTAAGAATTGTGGGTACATTCAGGAAAAAGTCCTATTAACTTTGCAAAATTTATATACTGTTAATAAGCCACACAGCATCACACTCCAATGTTCTCTTTCATTTGGGTTTGAATGCCATCATAATCAGGTGCATTTTCTTTGGAGCTTATGATATGGGATTATATTATTTTTACTGATATGTAATGACACAGAACATATTTTCAGGTGTAAAACATAATGACTCAATATTTGTATATATTGCAAAATGTTCACCACAATAAACCTAGTTAACATTCATCACAATTCATACTTAATTTTTTTAAAGATTTTATTTTTAAGTAATCTCTACACCCAACATGGGGCTTGAACTTACAGCCCCAAGATCAAGAGTCGCATGCTCCACTTATCACCTATGTTTTTTCCTAGGATATTTATGGTTTCCGGTCTTCCATTCAAGCATCTAACCCATTTTGGGTTAATTTTTGTGTATGTTGTAAGGCAGTGTTCTAGTTTCATTCTTTTGCATGTGGCTGTCCAGGTTTCTGAACACCATTTAGTGAATAATCCTTTCCCCACTGTATATTTTTGACTGTCATAGATTAATTTACCACATATGTGTGGTTTATTTCCAGGTTCTCAATTCTATTCCATTAATCTTTTTATGCCAATACCATACTTTTTTGATTACTATAGCCTTGTAGTACAAGTTGAAGTCAGGAAGCACAATGCCTCCAGGTTTGTTCTTTTGCCAGATTCCGTTGGCTAGTAGGGCTCTTCTGTGGTTCCACACCCATTTCAGAATTATATTTTCTATTTCTGTGAAAACTGCCATTGGAATTTTGATAAGGACTGACTTTAATCTGTAGATTCCTTTCGGTACCGTGGACATTTAAAAAATATTAATTCTTCCAATCCACGAGCACAGAATACCTTTCCATTTATTTGTGCCTTCAATTTCTCTCCTCAGTGTCTTATAGTTTTCAGTGTACAGGTCTTTGACCTCCTTGGTTATGTGTATCTCCAGGTATTTCATTCTTTTTTATGCAACTGTTTTCATAATTTCTCTTCCTTATAGTTCATTATTAGTGTAGACAAATTCAACAGATTTTTGTATACTGATTTTGTATCTTGCAATGTTACTGAACTCACTTATTAGTTCTAATAATTTCTGGGTGGATTCTTTAGGGATTTTTGTATACAATATGATGTCATCTCCAAATAGTGACAGTTTTACTTCTTCCTGTCCAATGTGAATTCCTTTTATTTCTGTTTCTTCCCTAATTGCTCTGTCTAGGACTTCCAATACTATATTGAATACAAGTGGCAAGGGCAGGCATCCCTGTCCTGTTCCTGATCTTAGAGGAAAAGCTTTCATCTCTTCAACACTGAGTATGAGGTGGGTTTCTCATATACGCCTTTATTATGTTGAGATATGCTCCCTCTATACCTAATTTGTTGGGAGTTTATATAAAAAAGCGATGTTCGATTTTGTCAAATGCCTTTTCTGCATCTATTGAGATGATCATTGGATTTTTATCCTTCATTTTGTTAATGTGGCATATCACAATGATCGTTACAATTTTAAACCGCATTTGCACTTCTGGAATTAATCCCACTTAATCAAGATGTATGATCCTCTTAATGTATTGTTGAATTCAGTTTGCTAATGGGTTGTTAAAGGGTTTTGCATCTATGTTCATTGTGGATATTGGCATGTAATTTTCTTCTCTTGTGGTCCTTGTCTGGTTTTGGTATCAGGGTAATGCAGACCTCCTAAAATGAATTTATGAGCCTTCCCTCTTCTACTTTTTTGGTAAGTATTAAAGCAAGATTGATACTAATTCTTTTTTGAATATTTAGAATTCACCAATAAACCTGTGTGATCCTGGACTTTTGTTGGAAGGTTTTCAATTACTGATTTAATCTTCTTAGTAAGTAATCAGTCTCTTTAGATTATTTCTTCTTGGTTCACCCTTGGAAGGTTGTAGGTTTCTAGGACTTGATCCATTTCTTTAAGCTTGTCCAATTTGTTGGCATATAATTGTATTATTCTCTTATTATCCTTTCTATTTTTGTGGTATCAGCTGTAACAACTCTTCTTTCACTTCTGATTTTGAGTTCCCTCTCTTTTTCTTGGTGAGTCTAGCTAAACGTTTGCCAATTTTTGCTTATCTTTCAAAGAACCTGCTCTGGGTTTCATTTGTCTTTTCTACTGCCTTTTTAGACTCTATTTCTGCTCTGAGCTTTGTTATTTCCTTCCAATTTTGGGCTCCATTTATTTTTATTTTCTAGTTCATTGAGGTGTTAGGTTGTTTGAAATTTTTCTTGTTTAAGTACAAATTTATAGCTATGAATTTCCCTCTTAGGTTGCTCTTGTTATATCCCGTAACTTTGGTATGTTGTATTTTTATTTTCCCTTGTCTCAAGGTATTTTATCACTTCTCATTTGATTTCATTTACCTGTTAATTTTTTAGTAGCATGTTGTTTAATCTCCACACATTTGTGAAGTTTCCAGTTTTGTTCTTGCAACTGTGGTCAGAAAAGAGGCTTGCTATTAATCTTCCTAAACTGTCAAGACTTGTTTTATGACAGAACATATCATCTATCCTAGAGAATGTTCCGTGTGCCCTTAAGAAGAATGTATTCTGTTGTTTGTGAATGGAATGTTCTGTAGGTATATGTTAAGTTCATCTGGTTTAACCTGTTGTTTCAAGCCCATATTTCTTTACTGATTTTCTGTCTGGATGATCTATCCACTGATGTAAGTGGGGTATTAAGGTCCGCTACTATTACTGTACAGCTATCCATTTCTCGCATTAGGTCTGTTAATATTTGCTATACATTTAGGTGCTCCTATTTTGAGTGCACTAAATTTTTTTTTAAAAGATTTGAGAGACAGAGCACAAGCAGAGGGAGTGGCAGGCAGAGGGAGAAGCAGGCTCCCTGCTGAGCAAGGACCCCGATATGGGACTTGATCCCAGGACCCTGGGATCATGACTTGAGCCGAAGGCAGACACTTAACCGACTAAGCCACCCAGGAGTCCCTGGGTGCACAAATATTTACAAATTTTATATTCTCATGTTTATTAACCCCTTTGTTGTTATATAACACCCTTCTTTGTCTCTTATGAGTCTTAAAAAGTCTATTTGTTCTGATGTTTAAGTATAGCTATCCCAGCTTTCTTTTGGTTTCCATTTACGTAGATTATCTTTTTCCATCCATCCCTTCATTTTCAGTGTATGTTTGCCCTTATAACTGAAGTTAATCTCTCATAGGCACGTATAGATGGGTCTTGGTTTTTTTTTTTTAATCCATTCAGACACTCTACATCTTCTGATTAGAGAATTTAGTCACTTTACACTTGATTATTAATAGATACGTGCTTATTGTCATTTTGTTATTTTCTGGCTGCTTTGTGGTTTCTATTCCTTTCTTCTCTCTCTCCCTTCGTGGCCTGACTTTCTTTAGTGGTACACTTAGATCCCTTCCTCATTATCTTTTGTGTATCTAATATAGGTTTTTGGGTTTTGGTTACTTACATGTAATTTGTATTTATAACAGTCTATTTTAAGTTGATAGCAACTTAAGTTTGAACACATAATAAAGCTCTACATTTTTACTCCCCTTCCATGTACTTTTCCATTCTTTATCATGAGTATCCTTTAACTAATTACGTATTTTTACTACTTTTGTTTTTTAACTTTCACACTAGCTTTATAAGTGATTAATCCACTACTTTTGCTATATATTTACCTTAACCAGGAGATTTACACTTTCTTGTTTCCATGCAGTAAAAAGGGCCCTTCTTTTCAGCTTAACGAAGTCCCTTTAACATTTCTTATTGATTGGGGCGCCTGGGTGGCTCAGTCATTAAGTGTCTGCCTTCGGCTCAGGGCGTGATCCCGGCGTTGTGGGATCGAGCCCCACATCAGGCTCTTCCGCTATGAGCCCGTTTCTTCCTCTCCCACTCCCCCTGCTTGTGTTCCCTCTCTCTCCGGCTGTCTCTATCTCTGTCAAATAAATAAAATCTTTAAAAAAAAAAACAAAACAAAACATTTCTTATTGAGGTCAGTTTAGTGGTGGTCAACTCTAGGTTTTGCTTGTCAGGAAAACTTTTACCTCTCCTTCAGTTCTGAATAACTGTCAGGGAAAGTATTCTTGGTTGGAAATTGTTCTCTTTCAGCACTCTGAATATACTGTGCTACTTTCTGGCCCGAAACATTTCTGCAGCAAAATCTGCTACAAGTCCAATGAGGGCTTCCCTTGTATTTAACAAATTGCTTTTCTCTTGTTGCTCTTAGGACGCCTTGATTTTAACTTTTGACACTTTAATTATAATGTGTCTTGGTCACTTTTGGGTTTGTCTTTGGAATTCTCTGGGATTTCTGGATCTGGATTTCTGTTTCTCTCCAAGCTTAGGGAAGTTTACACCCATTATTTCTTCATATAAACTTTCTGTCCCTTTTTCTTTTTTCTGAGATTCCTATAATGCCAATGGTCAGTTGACTTGATCTTGTCCTGTAAGTCCCTTAAGTTATCTTTCTTTTCTTCATTATTATTTCTTTTCACTTCTCTGATTGGGTCTGTTCCTCTGCCCTGTATTCAAGTTCACTGATCCTTTCATCTATTTAATTTAGTCTGATACTGAATCCCTCTACTGTATTTTTCGGTGCTTCTGTTTCAGATGGTCTTTCCCCCTATTTCTTGCTCACTTGTGTTTTTTTCACACTGTTCTCACCGTGTTTATCCATTCTTCTCCCAAGTTCAGTGAGCACCATTATGAACATTACTTTGATCTCCTTTCAGGTAAATTATTATCTCCATTTCATCAAGGTTTCTTCTAAAGTTTTATCTTCTTCTTTGGTTTGGAATATAATTCCTCTGTTTCTTCATTTTCTTTGACTTTCTATATTGGTTCCTATGCACTACATGAAAGAGCTTCCTCTCCCAGTCTTGTATGGTTGGCCTTGCGCAGAAGATGAAACTTATCGTTCAACACTGCCCTAGCTCTTGATTTTCTCTCAAAAAAGAGATTATTCAAGGAGCCTATTTTATTTTTATTTAATTTTTTTAAAAGATTTTATTTGAGAGAGAGAGAGAGAGAGAGTGAGAGAGAACAAGCATGAGCAGGGGAGGAGCAGATGGAGAAGGAAAAGCAGACTTCCCCCACTGTGCAGGGAGCCCAATGCAGGGCTCGAACCTGGTACTCCGGGATCATGACCTGAGCTGAAAGCAGATGCTTAACCAACTGAGCCACCCAGGTGCCCCATTTTAATTTTTTTTTAAAGATTATATTTGAGAGAGGGGGGGAGAGAGAGAACAAGAGAGCATATGGGGGGAAGAGAAGAGGGAGAGGGACAAGCAGACTCTGTGCTGAGCATGGAAGCTGACACAGTGCTGGATCCCATGACCCTGAGATCATAACCTGAGCAAAAATGAAGAGCTGGATGCTCAACTGACTAAGCCACACAGGCACTCCTATTTTTAATAGCTCCCAGTAGTTGAGGATATGCCAAACCAGACATTAATTAAAAATTTCCTTACTTTGAACCCAAAAGAAGCCACTCCCAAACTATTAGAAGTTATAGAGCAATTCAGTAACGTGGCGGGATACAAAATCAATGCTCAGAAATCAGTTGCATTTCTGTACACGAATAACGAGAACGAAGAAAGAGAAATTAGGGAATCCATCCCATTTACAATAGCACCAAAAACCATACGTTACCTTGGGATTAACTTAACCAGAGACGTAAAGGACCTTTATTCTAGAAACTATAAATCACTCTTCAAAGACATTGAGGAAGACATAAAAAGATGGAAAGATATTCCATGCTCATGGATCGGAAGAATTAACATAGTTAAAATGTCCATGCTACCCAGAGCAATCTACACTTTCGATGCTATCCCGATCAAAATACCGATGACATTTTTCAAAGAACTGGAACAAATAGTCCTTAAATTTGTATGGAACCAGAAAAGACCCCGAATCTCCAAGGAACTGTTGAAAAGGAAAAACAAAGCTGGGGGCATCACAATGCCGGATTTCAAGCTGTACTACAAAGCTGTGATCACAAAGACAGCATGGTACTGGCACAAAAACAGACACATAGACCAATGGAACAGAATAGAGAGCCCAGAAATGGACCCTCAGCTCTTTGGGCAACTAATATTTGATAAAGCAGGAAAAAACATCCAGTGGGAAAAAGACAGTCTCTTCAATAAATGGTGCTGGGAAAATTGGACAGCTACATGCAAAAGAATGAAACTTGACCACTATCTCACACCATACACAAAAATAAACTCCAAATGGATGAAAGACCTCGATGCGAGACAGGAATCCATCAAAATTCTAGAGGAGAACATAGGCAGCAACCTCTACGACATCGGCCAAAGCAACCTTTTTCATGATACATCCCCAAAGGCAAGAGAAACAAAAGATAAAATGAATTTATGGGACTTCATCAAGATTAAAAGTTTCTGCACAGCCAAGGAAACAGTCAGAAAAACTAAGAGGCAGCCCACGGAATGGGAGAAGATATTTGCAAATGACACTACAGATAAAGGACTGGTATCCAAGATCTACAAAGAACTTCTCAAACTCAATACACGAGAAACAAATAAACAAATCAAAAAATGGGCAGAAGATATGAACAGACACTTTTCTAATGAAGACATACAAATGGCTAACAGACACATGAAAAAATGTTCAAAATCATTAGCCATCAAGGAAATTCAAATCAAAACCACACTGAGATACCACCTTACGCCAGTTAGAATGGCAAAAATAGACAAGGCAAGAAACAACAATTGTTGGAGAGGATGTGGAGAAAGGGGATCCCTCCTACATTGTTGGTGGGAATGCAAGTTGGTACAGCCACTCTGGAAAACAGTGTGGAGGTCCCTTAAAAAGTTAAAAATTGAGCTACCCTATGATCCAGCCATTGCACTACTGGGTGTTTACCCCAAAGATACAGACGTAGTGAAGAGAAGGGCCATATGCACCCCAATGTTCATAGCAGCAATGTCCACAATAGCTAAATCGTGGAAGGAGCCGAGATGCCCTGCAACAGATGACTGGATTAAGAAGTTGTGGTCCATATATACAATGGAATATTACTCAGCAATCAGAAAGAATGAGTTCTCAACATTTGCTACAACATGGACGGCACTGGAGGAGATAATGCTTAGTGAAATAAGTCAAGCAGAGAAAGACAACTATCATATGATTTCTCTCATCTATGGAACATAAGAACTAGAATGATCAGTAGGGGAAGAAAGGGATAAAGAAAGGGGGGGTAATCAGAAGGGGGAATGAAACATGAGAGACTATGGACTATGAGAAACAAACTGAGGGCTACAGAGGGGAGGGGGGTAGGGGAATGGGATAGGCCGGTGATGGGTAGTAAGGAGGGCACATATTGCATCGTGCACTGGGTGTTATACACAACTAATGAATCATCGAGCCTTACATCGAAAACCGGGGATGTACTGTATGGTGACTAACATAATATAATAAAAAATCATTATAAAAAAAAATTTCCTTACTTTGGAATCACTTTGTTTCACTGGGTTTCAGGAAGAGTAGTTATGAAAACATTCTTAGCCACTTTCCCTACAAATTGACACCAATCTGATTTATTATACTGCATAGAGTATGAATGCTGAGACATGTTAATTTTGATGTTCTTGCAACACCAGACAGTAAATCTGGAGAACAGAATTATATATTCCAGCTACCTCTGAGAGTAACAGCCATGCCAACATGGATAATTATTCAAACTCCCTTGATGTATTTCCCTGTAAAATAAGGGGTTGAGCTTAATAGTCTATAAGGCCACTTATGGTTCTCACATTGTATTACTATGATGTTATTATAACAATATTCTTTAAGCAAGATAGTTTTATTATTTAGGTTACATTTTAATTTTCCAGTGGTTAAACATCTCCCTCTAGTGGAAATTGTTTTTAAAAAATGTTTAAGGACACAGAATCTTGGTGTCTTCACCTTTTTCTATGTCTCAACTAAAAAAATCTGCTTAACATGTAAAATGGTAAAATCATTTTAGAAGGCAATCTGATACTATCAGAATTTACATATACATCTCCTATGACACCTAGCAATTCTTCTAAAGGCATATTTACATAAATAAGTCTAGAATATGTGAGGATTTACCATTAAATAATAATTTTTTAAAAATTCTCATCTGCTAATTACATTTGAATTCTACGCAACAAAGAAATATAGGTAGTCCCTTGTTTCCTACTTCTCCAAGAAAGCCCACGAGTCGCACATATGGCTTATTCCTAAAATCTTCCTTATTCTAGAGTTGTTTATTTGCAACATCTTACTTATCAGTCTAGTCCTCAAGAAAAATGATAAAATTAGAAAGGCACAGAAAAAAACCAAGTGTTGTTAACATAGCCAGGGAAGTATGAAGCAAATTAAGTAAAACTGAGCAGTTCAAAGATTCTTATTGTTTTGAAATGTGAACTGTAACAACTTACATGTCTTTAGAGATTTAACAGTTGTTGTTTTCTTTGTCTGTCAAAGAATATCAACTGTTCCTCTCCTTAGATTTTTTTCCCCCCCCTGCATTCCCCAAAGCATACGGGACAGTAGTTCCCAGTACTTGTACTTCTTTCTTGCACCAGTTTTCCACTGGTCTCGTGGCCATGCATGATGAAGACTGAATTTCCAGCCTTCCTTGCAGGATGGGATGTTATTGGCCAAAAGAATGTAGGTGAAATGATGTATGTTAAAACTTCCAGAAAGTATCCTTCAACAGAAAAGCTAAGCCCTTGATTGCCCCGTCCCCTTCCCAATGCCTGAAGTGCTCAAGTGACCACTGTATCATGATTTGTAAGTCACATGGATAATGGGAGAGCCTGATACTCATAAGGTCACCATACTAGCTTTTGAAAACTTACCTTAAAATTTTAAGCAACAGAGAAACTTCTGGTACTTCTAGTACTTTGATCTACCTTTAAGTTTTCTGTCATATGCAACTCAACTAATTCTAATTTATTCAGCATGTGAGATAACAGTATACCTTTAAGCCATTACTAAATGGTCACAAAATTTTTGATCATGCTTTGGTGATATGGGATCATAATATTAAGCTCAATATACTATTAATAATGATATTAGGTATGGACGGGTGCCACCACTGTCCAGTAGAAGGCAAGGAACATGGCCACTGTAGCAAGGCCCACGTGGCTCCAGTGTTGTCTGGACTGCCTCACACAGCCACATAGGACCAGCAAGCCAAACCACTATGAGAGTTGCCCAGTGCCAGTTCATGCAGAGAATGCCTCTAGTAAGGCAGTAGCCATTCTTCAGAAGCACATCATGGTATAAAATATATCCCTAAACTGTGATGTCATCCTTGATCTGACTCATAATGGGGTCAAACTACCAATGGTGATTTCCTTCAGAGGCTTAAGGTGACCAAAATATGCAACCTAAACAAAATGAAGTTAAAAAACCGGCAGTCTATTTTATCTCTTAGGCCATAACCCCACTAATGAACAGGCCAATCAAACTTTGGGGACAACCCATTCTGGAATGTACAGCTCCACTGAGTAGTTGGTTCACCTCAACTTCAGAGGACTAACCTCTTTTCAGTTGAACTTAAGGACTAGGGTCCCAAGGATAAGCCTAGTTTTGCCAACACTCTAGCTACTCTCCATATAACCCTTGGAATGGCAGAAAGATAAACACCAATAGCAGAAATAGCCTACAGGGCCCCAAGGCTACTAGGATGCCCCTGAGCAGTTTCCTGCGCAATGTATACACTGCCAATACAGATGTTCTCAGACATGGAGATGGACCTTGGGCCTATGACTCCAACTGGACATGGACTGTAGGCCTGGCCCATTAAAGGAGGACAGGACACAGGTAAGTATGCGGTATATCATCACTGTGAATTTAAGATCACATTAGCCCCAAAGAGAAAAAATTCAGTTGGTAGGACTATGCGACCTTTAGCAATGGGACAACATCCAGGAGTTCCTGGGCCATCCAAAAGAGAAGCATGGGGTCCTGGCACAGACTACCCCAAATGAGACTAATCCATTTGTAACTATATTCTTTTTTTATTTTTCGGCAGATGGTCTTTGAGGTCATACAGAACAATAATTTCACTTGGTGACCCTGCACATTCCCAGGCATGGTGACAACCTGAAAATGTTTAACTCTCCCCTAAGGCCACTCATCACCCATGCCCTGTGTCATATCCTGCTCAACCAGCCTTGGCAATGATACACTCTGCATGTTCTTAGTCACCTCAGCAGTGTTGAAGGGGGAATACTCTAAGGTGGGAGCAAGCTGGGAGCTCTGTCATCATTGAGGAGCCTAGACATTCCATAGCCCCTTCTCAGTTGGCCAGGGCCAGTGGCAGCAACCAGGGATATAGGCTGCAAAGAGTTCTCGAGAAGCAAAACCTCTAGCCCAGATACCTGGAAGCAGGCACTCTTGACTAGCTGGGATGGCCATCTGACACCTTAAGGAGGCAGGGTCTTGATTATCTGACATCAATCCTTTTTCTACATAAAATGGGAAAACTTAGGGCTGTTTTTATGGGTGAGGGCAAAGATCAGGAATTCTGGTACATGACTATGAATATAAGCAAACATCTTGTCCATAAACACTTGGGTTATGACAACTGGTCTACAACTGCTTTTGCTATCTGATAGGTTGAGGCCAAGATAGTCTGCCCACCCTTCCCTGTGAGTCTTCTCTACACATACTCCTTCTAGGCCCAATTCACAAAATCAACTGGTTGAACTGTTTTCTGCTATCAAAGTTTGTGCCTAGGCCGTTAATTCTTGAAATTATGCCTGTATCCCACTCTTCTTCAAGCCATAACCTGATTTCTGACCTTGTTCTGCCCAACCCTGGCCATATGCTGCTCATTATCATAATGTTTTAAACCATCAAATTTGTTAAGCACCGGCAGATAACAAGTAATACACGGCTGGCATATCAGCAAACCAATGAGGGCATCCAGGACTGTTCCCATGACCTGGGTGCTTGCTCTGACAGACAAGGAGGAACCTGATATAGGCCTTCCAATAAAGCACCTAGACCCTCAGCAACAACCCTTTCACATGCAGTTGCCAGGGTGCTTATACTGTCAAAATGGTATCACTTTGTGCAGGTGTACTACAAGAGGGCCCTGGTTCATGAATTCCTCCTCAGCTCAGCTCTGCTGAAGGCTGGGGTATGGGAACTGCTTAATCACAGCAGTAGAACCTGTTACCACAACATACTCCATTTACCTGGATTTCCAGAATCTGAAATTCAAGTTGAAATGTAATCATGTGGCAATTTCCTGATAATCTGTGTCTCTGTAGAACTTTCTTCATACCTATAAATCAGAAAAAACAAATATTTTATTTGCAAATAAGTTTCCTTCAAATACCTATTGTTTAATTTTGTGTGAGCATTTATAATACATGTGGGTATATGTGTGAGAGTTTATGTTAGTATTTATATGGCAAATATCTGGAAGAATGTGCACGAAATTGATTTATCTCTGCAAAGTTGGATTAAAGGTAACTTGTATTTTCTATTTTTCAATTATACTAAAGATTATATAGTAAGACATGCTAGTATAGGGGCGCTTGGGTGGCTCAGTTGGTTAAGTGTCCATCTCTTGATTTCAGATCGGGTCATGATCTCAGGGTCGTGAGACTGAGCCCTGCATTGGGCTCTACCCTGAGCATGCAGCCTGCTTAAGATTCTGTCTCCCTCTCCCTTTGCCCCTCTCCGCACTTGAGTTCTCTCTCCAAGAAAGAAAGAAAGAAAAGAAAAGAAAAGAAAGAAAAGAAAGAAAGAAAGAAAGATGCTACTATAACCCTACACAAGTTTGAATCATAACTGTTAGATGGGTTTTTTTTTTCCAAAATTATCTGATTCTAGTTAAAAGCACTAAATGGAATCCACCTATTTACTTCTGTTATCTTTCAAAATTTTATATTTCGATGCATAAAATGCCCTACTCCTAAGTGTACAACTCAACATTTTTTTTAATTTAAAGATTTTATTTATTTACTTGAGAGCAAGTGAGCACAAGAGAGGGAGAAGCAGACTCCCTGCTGAGCAGGGAGCCTGATGCGGGGCTCGATCCCAGGATTCTGGGACCATGACCTGAGCCAAAGACAGACACTTAACCTACTAAGCCACCTAGGTGCCCGACAACTCAATATTTTTTAACATGTGTTTCCCATGTAACTACAACCAAGATAAAGTTATAGAAATTTAAAAATACACCATAAAGTTCTCTCATGCCCTTCTCAAGGCTATGTACTATCCGCCCCCAAGAGATAACCACTATTCTGACTTTGCTAACAAAGGTATTTTTAGAAGAGCACAACTCTACAAGGATAAAGAAGAAAAAGGAGAGTAACTTAAGTTTGGAAGCTGGAAATCAGATGGATGAGCTAGATATTACACAGAAAAGAACTAAGTGGCAGATCCAAGCAAATTAAAACCTGAGCCAGCAATGGGGGTAAGCTCAGTATTAAGCCCATTCAAAAACATTCTGAGGGACACCTGGGTGGCTTAGTCAATTAAGCATCTGCCTATAGCTCAGGTCATGACCCCAGAGTCATGAGATTGAGCCCCATGTCAGGCCCCCTGCTCAGCGGGGAGTCTGCTTCTCCCTCTCCCTGTGCCCCTCCCCCTGCTCATGCTGTGTGTGTGTGTGTCTCTCTCTCTCAAATAAACAAATAAAATCTTTTAAAAAAAATTTAAAAAATAAAAAATTTAAAAAAGCACATTCTGAATAGGCAGCACCAAGTACCTCTGCAGATGAGGTCAACTTAGGAAGACTCAAAGTGGGGAGACTAAGATTCCTGGACTAGCAAGACATACCTGGCCTAAGCTCGCTCTCCCATCCTCTCTGTATTCCATCTCTTCCTTTTAAGTATCTGAAGTGCCTAAATTCTGTCACCCATTTCTGTTTGTATTTCAGACTTCCACTGAAGTGAGTTACCCAAGACCCTCTGAGGATCAACTCACTATCTTCCCTGTCATGAGGGTTATGTCAGTGGAAAAGTCAGGAAGCAATTCCAAAAGTGACTGTTTTTTTTAAGATTTTATTTGAGAGTGAGTACAAATGAGGGGGGGGTGTCGGGGGAGGAGGAGGCAGAGGAAGAAGCATACTCCCCACTAAGCAGGGAGCCTCACACAGGGCTCAATCCCAGAACCCCGGAATCATGACCTAAGCCAAAAGCAGATGCTTAACCGACTCAGCCTCCCAGGTGTCCCAAAAGTGATTCCTCCTTTAAGGGATGATACTCTTGTCCAAAGTTCCCAAATTCCAATGCACAGCTGAATTAGCTTCCCTTTCTAAGTTAGCACATCACAGACCCTTGGCAATAAAACCTAGTCATTGAGACCAGAAACCCTCCACTCGAAAATGGTCCAGCTCCTGAAACATTCATCTTGGTCGCAGGCCATGTTTGGTAGGAGTAGAGCACTGTAGGTGAGGCAGCTCTCATGTCAGTGGTGAACAACTCTTAAGATTTATAAACTTATGGTGCTGTTGTTCTTTTAATCACTTATCTCTGTTACCTGGGTATTAAGATACTTAATGACAAAGTCTCTGTCTTCCGTCATACCCACCTGACAGCTTTAAAAGAGTATTATGCACACTGTGATGTTCAAAAGATACCTGACAAGTTTACCACAACCACACAGTCATATAGTTACCTTATAAAATTTTATTTTCTTTTTTAAGATTTATTTGGAGAGAGAGAGAGATAACCCATGGCGGGAGGGGGACAGAGCAGAGGGAGAGAGAATCCTGAATAGACTCTCCACTGCGCTGGGAGCGCAACACAGGGCTCTATCCCATGACCCTGAGATCACGACCTGAGGTGAAATCGAGAGTCGGACACTTAACCGACTGAGCCACCCAGGCACCCCTACCTTGTAGAATTTTAATTCAATGCCATGACAACCAATTTCTTATGCATAAGGTACGCTACAGCATCACTTCTAAATTAAAATTAATGCTTACTCTTTTCTGTCTTCTCAGTGTTTGCTAGGTCCTCTGTCTTCATGGAGTAATTTCTTATACTGATGCCAGTAAGTGTGCTTAGAAAAAGAAGTTCTGATTCTAAATGTCCAAGATGACTTCTCAGATCTTTTGAGGAGGCCCATCCTTCAGAATCTGATTGATACATTTCTCGAAGTGATTTTCTAAAAAGCAAATATAACAAAATAATTACTCCAATGAAGAAACTACTGACAAGTGTTTTATCTAATAACTACAAATTTCTTAAACCATTTCCATTTTGTTTTCTGACCTTCTTCCCACGAGAACTGCCTGATTTTTCTCAAAACCAGTGTGGCTTTAGTAGCCATTAAGACTGTACTTTTTAATTTTATTTTTTAATCTCGAATTAAGGCAAAGCTAAGTTATACTACTACATTTCTACCTATTACCTATATTTCTACCTATTACAAACAACTGTAAAATAAATTATAAATTTATTTTATAAAAAATAAATTATAACGAGAACTTCGCAACATTAAAATGTCCGTTTAAGCTGGAATGTTTAAAACATTCCAACCTAAATGTCTGCTATCCCAGTACATCTCAAATTATAATTTTAAGCAGCCTTCATGCCCAGCGTGGAACTCAACATGGGGCTTGAACTCACGACCCTGAGATCAAGACCGGAGGAAAAGTGAGAAGTCAGACGCTTAACCAACTAAGCTACCCAGGCAACCCTTAACTCTAACTTCTAAAACAAACAAGCATTTAGTGGTAAGAAAGAGTCACAGGAAATCTAATACTGGGGGTAAAAATTCCAAAGGAATAAGAAATAGCATAATCTCCTTAAACAACACTGTAATCAGACACTCTTCATTGAGAACAAAAATTCGATTTTCCTTGAAAAAGAGTAAAATCTCAGCGAATGATCACACTGCATGTTATTTTACTTTTTGTCATCATTTATTCCCCTCATGTCTGCTCCATTCTACACTGCTGACTCCTGCCATCTTCATACATGCCTTCCCTGGATTCGGGACGTGATTATCATGACTCTCATCTTCTATCTTGGGTCCTCTACTGTTCCTGCTTCTTGCCATCATCTACAGAAGAAACCATACATTCTTGCTCCTGCTGACCTAACTATGCATTCTCTCATTCTAGAGGAAAACTCAGTCATCAATCTCAACTCCTCTACGTCGATATTTCCTGAATCATACCTCTAGTCATATATATCTGCTTCCTGCACATATTTATCTTGCTAATCCAACAAATGGTTTTTAATCAAAATAGCTTTTCTACCGTATTTCCCTACTTCTGTTAGTGATAAAATCTGTCCCTTGATATTCTCAGGCTCCTTATCTTTGGAGTTACCCTTGGCTCCATTAATCCCTTCACATCTGGATTTATTGCCAAACTTTCTGCTCTGTTATATAGATATTCCTCCTTTTCTATTCCTAATTCTACTACATTCGCCTGTGCTCTTATGACCTTACACAAGGTCTACAGGAAATAACCTAGCTCTGTTTTCTTTACACTGGAGATCTAATACTTAAGAAAAGTCTGTAAAAAAATTTTTAGATTTTGTTTTAATGTTAATTAAAATATTTAAGAATATTCTATATCATCTGAGAGACTACCACATGCTCTTTTGTATCTGCTCTCATTAAGTGATTTTTAAAAATTACTTTAAGAGGCGCCTGTACGGTTCAGTTAAGCATCCAACTCTTGATTTCAGCTCAAGTCATGATCTCAGGGTCATGAGATCGAGCCCCACATCGGGCTCTGTGCTGAGCAAGGAGTCTGCTTGGGATTCTCTATCTCCCTCTGCCCCTTCCCCAGCTTGTACATGCACTCTCTCTAAATAAATAAAATCTTTTTTAAAAAATTACATCAAGCTGAGAATGCTAGTGAAAGCAAGAAGCAATCTTCATATATAAATAAATTCCTGCAAAGCAAATACCAAGTATCATAGAAAACTACAAATGTAAACTTCAAGGTGTTTCCAACAGAGCAAACTGATAGAAGAACTAAATCATCACATTGAAAGACAGATTCGCAGAATCCAAGAAAGGCTGAGAAAGGAGAGAATGGAGAGTTATTGTTTAATGGGTACAGAGTTTCACTCTGGGATGATGCAAAAGTTCTAGAGATGGACAGCAGTGATGGATGCATGACAATATGACAGTACTTAATGCAACAGAACTGCATACTTAAAAAAGACTAAAACAATAAATTTTGTTATGTACATTTTATCATACAACAGAGAAACAAACTGCATATTCTCATAGTGATTTTCTTTGAGCAAAATGTCATTAGTCCATTTCAATTAATGACATGAGTTTCAATGATTTGGAGTTATGTTTTATTGACTTTGTAGTTTTGTTTATTGCTTGTTAATTCAACTTAGCATAATTTTTCTTCAACAAAATTAAGAGTTTCACAAGAAAGTTTTTTCCTTTAAAACAAATCTACAAAAGACCTGATTTTAAAAGTCAATGATCTAGGATTCTGGGAAGCTGGTAGAGTAGGAAGCACCAGGAATCTGCTTCCCCACCTAAACAATAATTGCACTGGCAAATCTGTCTGATAAAACTTTTGTAAACGTGTGGAGTCTGCGAAGGCTTACAACTTCGAGGGGAAGGCTTGGAGTTAATCGTGGTCATTTTGGGGCAATTTCAGCTCTTAGCACAGTAACTACATATCCCCCACCCCAACAACAGGCAGACACCTGTGTACATGTGCCTGAAGCAGGATGCACATACTTTAGAAAGCCAAGAGTCGGAAAAAGGACTCTGTCCCCAAAATAGTGGGTATCTGTGCTGACTGCTCTTCTGACCAGAAAGGTGCAAAGAGGCAGATGGTCATTGTTGCTGCCCCTCCTCCCATTGTTGCAAGCCCCTTCCCTCTTGCGAGGTGAGTTCCAGGAGATTTAAAGTGCCATTGCTCTTTTCTCCCTCCATCACTTTTGGCTTTTCCTGTTTAAGGAGCCACGCATTAAAGATAAAGACACTAAGATCAAATGAACATATAGGAAAAACTGGAAAGTGTCTACACCTGCCCAGGGAAAGGCTCAGAAAAGACATAAGACCGTAAGTTTGCACCTCAGGCTTATCTCCAGCACACAGCCTACAAAATAACAAAACTTAAAACAAAACAAACAAACAAAAAAACAACCAAACAAACAAAAAAGAGCAAGCACTGGGGATGGCGTGAGAATCTGATTTCCCAAAGTTACCACATTAATAGATTAAAATGTCCAGTGTTTAACAACAACAACAACGACAAAATCACAAGGTATCCAAAGAAACAGAAAAGTATGACCCATTCAAAAGAAAAATTTTAATTAAATAAGATTTGTCCCTGAGAAAGACTTAATGGCAGATATATTAGACAAAGACTTTAAGACAACAGTCCTAAAGATGCTCAAAGAAATAGAAGATATGAAAGAAATTAAGAAAACGATGTGTGAACCAAATGGAAACTTCAATAAAGAGATAAAAAAATCCTAAAAGAAACCAAAAAGGAATTCTGGAGCCGAAAGGCACAATAACTGAAATGAAAAATTCACTAGAGGGATTCAAAGGCAGATGTGAGCAGGCAGAAAATCAGTGATTCTGAAGATAAGACAACAGACATTACTGAGGCTGAAGTCTAGAAAGAAGAAAGACTGAAGAGAGGAACAAAGCATAAAGGATCTGTGGGACACCATCAAAAGGACTAAGATATGCATCATGGGAGTTGCACAAGACAAGAAATAATGACTGAAAAATTTTATGAATGACATTAATATGAAAATACAAGACATTCGGGGCGCCTGGGTGGCACAGCAGTTAAGCGTCTGCCTCCGGCTCAGGGCGTGATCCTGGCGTTATGGGATCGAGCCCCACATCAGGCTCCTCCGCTGTGGGCCTGCTTCTTCCTCTCCCACTCCCCCTGCTTGTGTTCTCTCTCTCGCTGGCTGTCTCTATCTCTGTCGAATAAATAAATAAAATCTTTAAAAAAAAAAAAAAAAGAAAATACAAGACATTCAACAAACTCCAGAATGAACTCAAAGAGACTCACACCAACATTTAATCAAATTTTCAAAAGCCAAGCATAAAGACCAACCTTGAAAGCATCAAGAAAAAAGCAAACCATTACATACAAGGGTTCCTCAATAAGCTATGAGATTTCCTATCAGAAATTTTGGATGCCAGAAGACAGTAGGCCTAATACAGTCAAAGTGCTAAAACAAACAAAAACCAAAAATCAAAAAAAAAAAACCCCACACAAAAAAACTGAACAATCCTATGTATACCTTATCTTATTGTGCTTTATTGTGCTTCCCAAATATTGCATTTTTCCTGATGGTTTGTGGCAACCCTGTGTTGAACGAGTCTATCGGTGCCATCTCTTCCAACAGTATTTGCTCGCTTGAGTCGCTGTATCACATTTTGGTAATTCTCACAGTATCTCAAACTTTTTCATTATTATTACATTTGTTATGGTGACCTATGATTAGTGAATATGATTCACTAAAAGCCCAGATGATGGTGACCATTTTTAGCAAAGAATTATTTTTTAATTAAGGTATGAACATTTTTTCTTTAGACATAAAGACATAGCACACTTAACAGACTTCAGTAGAGCATAAACATAAGTTTTGTATGTACTGGGAAACCAAAAAACTTCACTAGTTTTACTGCAATACTTGCTTTATTGCGGGGGTCTGGAACTGAACCTACAATATTTCTGAGTTACGCCTGTATCTGGCAAAAGTTCCCTTGAAAAGTGAGGAAGAAATTAAGACATTTCCAAATAAATAAAAACCAAGGGATTTTGTTACCACTAAACCTGCCATAAAAGAAACATTCAAGAGAGTCATGTAAGATAAAAGCACACTAGACAGTAACTTGATACCATATGAAGAAATAAATATCTCGATAAGTAATACAGGAGCAATTGCAAAATCTAGTATTATTCTAGTAAGTTTACTACTGCATTTTTTGTTTCCTATGTGATTTAAGAGATTGCCATTTTAAAAAACTATATCTAGGGGTGCCTGGGTGGTGCAGTCGTTAAGCGTCTGCCTTCAGCTCAGGGCGTGATCCTGGCGTGCCGGGATCGTGTCCCCCATCAGGCTCCTCGGCTGGGAGCCTGCTTCTTCCTCTCCCACTCCCCCCAGCTTGTGTCCCCTCTCTCGCTGGCTGTCTCTCTGTCACATAAATAAATAAAATCTTTAAAAATAAATAAATAAATAAATAAATAAATAAATAAATAAATAAATAAATAAAAAACTATATCTAGGGGTGTCTGGGTAGCTCAGTCAGTTAAGTGTCTGACTCTTGGTCTCAGATCGGGTCTTGATTCCAAGGTTGTGGTTTCAAGCTCCGTGCTGGGCTCCACACTGGGCATGGAGCCTACTTAAAATAGATATATATATCTAAAGCTACTATTATTTTCACCTTTATTTGGAATTCCAAACTTTGTTTCCTACAAAATTTAAGAAAGAAATCCAGTTAAAAGAATTATGTAACTTTTTTGTTTAGGAGCACAAAATGAAGATGTAATTTTGTAACAACAAAAACCATAAAGGCTGGGGACAAAGCTATATAGAGGCAGAATTGTTTTATGTTATTGAAATGTGTCCGGTATAAATTCAAATTAGCGTGTTGTAACTTTAGGAGTTAAATGTAATCTCTCTGGTAACCACAAAGAAAACAGCTACAGGATATTTACAAAAGGAAATGAGGAAGGAATTTAAACATTTCACTCCAAAAAATCAACTACCCAAAAGAAGACAGAAATGCAGGAAATGAAAGACAAAAAAGTTTAAGGGCATATTAAAAAAAAAAAAAAAAAGACAGAGGTAAGTCTTTCCTTATTAGTCCTTACTTAAGTGTAAATAGATTTTGTTTGCCAAACAAAAGAGAGATTGGTAGAATGGATACAAACACACAATCCAAGCATATGCTGTCTAACAGATTCACTTCAGATTCAAAGATACAATTGTTTTTGAGATTTTTTTAAATTATTTTGTCAGAGAGAGAGAGAGCACAAGCAGGGGGAGAGGCAGGCAGAGGGACAAGCAGTCTCCCCACCAGGCAAGGACCCCAATGTGGGACTCAATCCCCGGACCCTGGGATCATGACCTGAGCCAAAGGCAGACAGCCAACCAACAGAGCCACCCAGGCATTCCACCAAAGATACGACTGAAAGTGAAAGGATGGGAAAAGAAATTCTATGCGAAAAGTAACCAGAAGAGAGTAGGGATAGGTTTACTAATATCAGATCAGACAAAATAGACGAAATCAAAAAAGGTTACCAGAGACAAAAAACATCACATATTAATGGAAGATTCAATTCAACAAGACATAAGAATTACAAACATTGTCACACCTCATAGCAGACTATTAAAATACACAAAGTAAAAATGGACAGAATTAAAAGGAGGAATAGTTCTACTAGAACAGTTGGAGTTGCAGTTTAAGACACAATGTAAGAGGATTCAGAACTCACATCCCGCCACAGACACATGGAATTTACACCTACATACAGAATAATTTCCTCTGAAAGAAACCCAAAAACTAGCTGAGTGATTCTTACACATTGGGCAAATAAGAAAAAAACAGAACAAAAAAACAAAACAAAACAAAATTCAAATGGGTAGGAGGCTGAGACACAATCTCAGCATAAACATCACTCCCAATGTGGCAATGCACAATTAAGAGAGTTAACAACCCTGAGCTGCTCCCTGAGGAGCAAAAGGTTTGGACACCACAACTGGTACCCCACTTTTAAGACCAGAACCTGAGAGACAAGCCTCCAAAACATCTAGCTTTGAGAACCAACAGAATCTGTATCTGTGAGACCCACAAGACTAGAGCAAACTGAGAACCAGTTCTTAAAGGGCTCACATGCACAGACTCACCCATCACAGGACCCAGAGTAGAAGCAGCCAAAAAAATCAAACCCAGTGTTTCTGCAAAAAAGGGCTACTTCCTAATCATAAAGCTTCAGCCTGAAGGGCAGGCTTCTAATTTAACACACATCCAGGGCCCAACTACAATCCTCTCCAAAAACTGAAGGGCCCAACAGGTACCATCATCATGCTCTCCCTCTGCCAGACCAGATGTTGTGTTTCCAAAAAGCTTGTATGCACACCTATACCCCAACTTTAACGCCTCTGGCCCAGAGAACACATTCCTTCATAACCTAAATCTGGTGGCCAGTGGGGCTTGTGTTCATGGGTTCAATAGGAAGTAGTTAACAAAGAAACACTTCTTATCTGGCTGTCACACCATTAACACTCAGTGCATAGGGCACAGACAGAAACACCCACCCAACTCCTAATCCTTCCTCTGATTGAGGGGTATTCACATACTTTAAAAGCTGCTGCCTGAGGGTCTGGTTCAAATCAGCCTGAACTTGGCAGCTGATTGTCCCCACTTTGGGACACTGACAAGTCTTGTCATACTCTCGATTCCCTAGGGTCACTAAGAATAGAGCAGGCTGGGGCTCCTGGGTCACTCAGCCGGTGAAGCGTCTGCCTTTGGCTCGGGTGATAATCCCAACATCCTGGGATTGAGTCCTACATCAGGCATCGGGCTCTCTGCTCAATGGGGAGTCTGCTTCTCCTTCTCACTCTCCCTCTGTGCTCTACCTCTCTCTCAAATATATAAATAAAATCTTAAAAAAAAAAAAAAAGAAAGAAATAGAGTAGGCTACTAGGACAATCATGAAGGTTTGAGAGACTACCAAGAAAGACCAAGAGCAGGCTGAACAATAAAGTTCATCTACTACATGAAGCCACGCCTACAAAACTGCAAAATATGGCTGTTTGATCTAGTGCACAGAAACCAACACAGTGATAGAAAATGAAATAGAAAAATATGTTCAAAATGAAAGAATAAGATAAAACCTCAGAAATAGACCCAAATGAAAAAGAGATTGGTCAAATGGTGAGAATTTCAACAAAAGAGAAAATATAAGAAAATACCAAAGAGAAGTCACAGAGCAGATGACTATAATAACTGAACTAAATTATTCAGTAGAGAAATTCAACATCAGAATGAATCAATCAGAAGAAGAAAGTATCAGTGAACTTGAAGACAGGGATATGGAAGTTATCCAAACAGAGCAGCAATAAGGAAAAAGAATAAAAGAAAGAGAAGGTAGCTTAATTGGCTTAAGTGAAAATAATAAACCAACAATCAAGTTATAGGGGTCCCAGAAGGAGAAAAGAAAAAGAGGTGGAATATTTATTTGAAGAAGTAACTGAAAACTTACCTTTCTTTTCCCTGGGGAAAGAAAGAGATCCAGATGTAGTAAGCCTAAAATATACCAAATTAGATTAACCCGAAGACCCACACCAAGACACTTTACAAAGTATCAGAAGTTAAAGACAAGGACAGAATCTTCAAAACAGCAAAAAACCAAAAACTTGTTTTATTTGTTTTATGGGGAACCCCATAAAACTATAAGCAGATTTCAGCAAAAGCACTGTAGGTCAGAAGAAAGTGGTATGATATGTTTAAAATGATGAAAGGGAAAAATGCCAATCAACAATACTCTATCTGACAAAGTTATCCTTCAGAACTAAAGGAGAGAGGGAGCTTTTTTAGACAAGTTAAAGGAATTCATCACCACTGGACTGGCCTCACAAGGAATGCTAAAGGACTTCTTTAAACTGATAGAAAAGGAAGCTAATTCGTAACAGGAAAACATGAAATTATAAATCCCACTGTAAAGGTAAATATATGGCAAAATTCTGAATAATCTAATGGTATAATGGTGGTGAGTTAATCATTTATAAAGTAAAAGTAGTAAAAATAACTATATGAGTACCCACCATGGTAACTACAGAGGAAGCACCTATATTACAAAGGATAATAAGGAATTTAAGCATATCACTACAGGAAACTACCAAATCACAAAGGAGAGAATGAGAGGAATAAAGTAAGAAGAAAACCACCAGAAAACAAACAAACAAACAAAAAACCACACATACACACCTATTAGTAATTACTTTAAATGTAAATGGACTAAATTCTCCAATCAAAAGACACAGAGTGGCTGAATGGATTAAAAAATATAAGACCCATCTATATGCTGCCTATAAGAGACTCACATCAGATATAAGGACACAGATAGACTGAAAGTGAAGGAACAGAATAAGGTATTCCATGCAAATGGAAACCAAAAGAAAGCTAGGGTACATACACTTCCACAAGAAAAAAAAAAAAGTTAGGGGCACCTAGGTAACTCAGTAGGTTAAGTGACCAATTCTTGATTTCGACTCAGGTCATGATCTCAGGGTCGTGGGAATGAGCCCCACGTCAGGCCCCACACTGAGCATGCCTTAAGATTCACTCTCCCAGGGTGCCTGGGTGGCTCAGTGGGTTGGGCATCTGACTCTTGATTTTGGCTCAGGTCATGGTCTCAGGATCATGACACTAAACCCCACACTGGGCCCCATGCTGAGCATGGGGGTCTGCTTAGGATTCTCTTTCCCCCTCTTCATCTGCCCCTCTCCTTCCCCCATGCATGCTCTCTTTCTCTCTTTAAAAAAAAAAAAAAGACTTAAAGACAAAGATTGTAGTAAGAGACGAAGATGATCATTACCTAACGATAAAGGGATTAATCCAACAAGAGGATATAACATGTAAATATTTATGCACCCAATATAGGAACACCTAAATACATGAAGCAAATATTAACAGATCTAACAGGAAAAACAGACAGCAATACAGTAACAGCAGGAACTTGAACACACCACATTCATCAATGAATAGATCATCCAGATAGAAAACCAATAATGGAACAGTGACCTAAAAAACACTTTAGAGCACATGAACTTAGACATACACAGAGCCTTCCATCCAGAGAATACACATTCTTTTCAAGCAGAAATGGAACATTCTCAAAGACAGGTCATGTGTTAGATACAAAACATGTCTTAACTAATTTAAGAAAATTGAAATCATATCAAGCAACTTTTTCAAACACAATGGCTGAATCTAGAAATCCATTACAAGGAGAAAACTGGACAATTCACAAATACATGGAGGCTAAACAACATGCTATTGAGCAACCAATGGGTAAAAACAAACCAAACAAACCTTGAGAGAAATAAAAATGGAAATACAGCATTACAAACTCATGGGCTGCAGCAAAAACAGTCCTAAGAAGGAAGTTCATAGCAGTAAATGCCTACCCCAAGAAACAAGAATCTCAATAAACAACCTAATTTTACACCTCAAGGAACTAGATAAAGTAGATAAGTGAAGCCCAAAGTTAGTAGAAGGAATGATATAACAAAAATCTGGGCTGGGTGGCCAGAGGGATGGTGGGGAAGACAGGACAGGATGGTGACAAACAGACTTTAAACAAACAAAACAAAACCAAACCAATGAAATAGAAAGCTTGATTTTTTGAAAAGATAAACAAAATAGACAAAACATTAACTAGAATTACCAAGAAAAGAGAGAATTCAAATAAAATCAGAAATGAAAGGAGACGTTACAACTAACACTACAGAAATACAAAAGATAATAACTATTATGAAAAATTATACACCAAAAAATTGGCCAACCTAGAAGAAAATTCCCAGGAACATACAACTCTCAAGACAAAATCATAGAGAAATAGAAAATGTAAACAAACCAATTATCACTAAGGACATTTAGTTAGTAATCAAACCCTACCTATGAATAAAAGTCCAAAACTAGAGAGCTTCCCTGGGGAATTCTACCAATAATTTTTAAGAGAATTAATACCAACCCTTGTCTAACTCTTCCAAAAACAGAAGAGGAGTAAACACTTACAAACTCATCTTATGAGGCCAGGAGTACCCTCATATCAAAACCAGACATGAAGACCACAAGAAAATTACAGGCCATTATCCCAGACGAACATAGATGCAAAAATGCTCAACAAAATATTAGGAAACTGTATTCAACAATACATTAAAAGGATCATACATCAGGATCAAGTGGGATTTAGTCCAGGAATGCAAAGATGGTTCAACAGTCACAACAAACAAGGTGATACACGACATTAACAAAATAAAAAAAACTTGTAACTCTATGTGTATGGATGTTAACTAGACTATCATAATCATTTTGTAATATGTGCAAATATAAAATTATGTTGTACACTTGAAATTAATATAAACTTATATATCAACTATATCTCAATAAAAACCAAAATAATAATTGGAGACTTCAATAACCCACTTACAATAATATATAGAACTAGACAGAGGATAAATAAGGAAAGAGAGTAGCAGTAAAAACAACACAATAAACCAATTAAATCTAACAGACACAGAACATTCTACACAACAGACAGATCTAACAGACATATATAAATTCTTCGCAAGTGCACACAGGACATTTTCCAGGACAGACCATATGTTGGGCAACAAGATAAAGTCTGTGTATTTTAAATATATTTATCCACACAAAGTATCTTCTTCAACCACAGTGGTATGAGGTTAGATATCAATAACAGAAGGAAAACTGAAAAATTCACAAAACTGTGGAAATTAACACACTTTTAAACAATCAATAGACTCACGAAGAAACCGCAAAGGAAATGAGAAAATACTTAAGGACAAAAATGAAAATACAATATACCAGAACTTAAAGGACACACCAGATGTTCTAAGAGGGGCATTTATAGCTATAAACACTTAAATAAGATCCCAAATCAATAACCTAATATAACAACTAGAAAAAGAACAAACTAAACCAAAGCTAGAAAAAAAAGATGATAAAGATTAGAGCAGAGAGAAATGAAATAGACAATAGAAAAATAGAGAAAATGAATGAAACCAAAAGTTGGCTCTTTGAAAGGATCAATAAATTTGACAAAACTTTAGCTAGATGGACTAAAAAAGACTGACTGGGGCACCTGGCTTGCTCAGGCAATAGAGCATGGGACTTTTTTTTTTTTTTAAAGATTTTATTTATTTGACAGAGAGAGACACAGCCAGTGAGAGAGGGAACACAAGCAGGGGGAGTGGGAGAGGAAGAAACAGGCTCCCAGCAGAGCAGGGAGCCCAATGCAGGGATCAATCCCAGGACCCTGGGAACACGCCCTGAGCCAAAGGCAGACGCTTAACGACCCAGCCACCCAGGCGCCCCGAGCATGGGACTCTTGATCTTGGGGTCATGAATTCAAGCCCCACGTTGGATGTAGAGTTTCCTCAAAAACAAGACACAAATTACTAAAATCAGAAATGAAATAGGGACAAGACCAATTCTACCAAAAAAAAAAAAAAGAAAGAAAAGAAAAAAGGATTATGAGAGCATTATGAATAGTTGTATGCCTATACATTGGATAACCTACGTGAAAGGCTCAATTCCTAGAAACACAAAACCTACCAAGATTAAACCAGAGAAATAAGAAATCTGAACAGACCTATAACTAGTATGATTGAATCGTAATAAAAAAAAATCTCTAACAAAGAAAAGCCTTGGACCTGATAACTATGTGAGTGAATTCTACCAAACATTTAAATAAAACTACCCAATCCTTTCCAAACTTCTCCAAAAGTTGAAGCAAGAACACTTTGTAACTCATTTGTTGGGCCAACACAACTTTGATACCAAAGCCAGACAAAGACATTCCAAGAAAACTACAGACCAATATTACTTATGAATATTAATGTAAAAACACTCAGCAAATTAGTAGTAAATAAAAATAAGCATATTAAAAGGATTACACATCATGACCAAGTGGTATTTATTCCTGGAATACAAGGACAGTTCAACACGGGAAAACTGATGAATGTGATATACCACATTAACAGAAAGAAGGGCGGAAAAGACATGGTTATCTCAATATAGAAGCAGCATTTGACAAAACTCAACACATTTCAATGATAACACATTAAAAAATCTAGGAATAGAAGGAAATTATCTCAACATAATAAAAGGCACGTATGAAAAAAGGTAAGGATGTCTACTTTTGCCACTGAAACATGGTTTTGGAAATTCTAGGTAGAGCAATTAGGCAAGAAACAGAAATAAAAGGCATTCAAATTGGAAAGGAAGTAAAATTATCTCTGTTTACAGGTGGTATAATCTTATATGTACAAAACCCTGAAGATTCCACAAAAACAAGTGTTAGAATAAATGAATTCAGCAAAGTATCAGGATACAAAGTCGCCACACAAAGCTCAGATGCATTTCTATAAACCAACAATGAACAATCTGAAGGGCAAATTACAAAAACCATTCCATTTACAACAGCATCAAAAACAATACTTAGGAATTAACCTTAAGAAGGAATTTACCTCAGGAAGGTAAATGAAAACCACAAAACATCCCTGAAAAAAAAAAAATTAAATTTGACATAAACAGAAACATATCTCCTGTTAATGGATTGGAAGACAATGTTATTAAAATGTCAATATTACCCCCAAGCAATTTACAGATTCAATGCAATCCCTACCAAAATTCCAATGAGGCTTTTTTGCAGGAATAGAAAAACCCATCCTAAAATTCATGTGGAATCTTAAGGGATCTCAATAGCCAAAATAATCTTGATAAAGAACAAAACTGGAGGACTCACACTTTCTGATTTCAAAACTGAAAGGTTCAGTCATCAAAAAAGCGTATTATTGGTATAAAAACAGATAGATATGGAATAGAATAAGAGAACCCAGAAATGAACACTCACATATATGATATGATTTTTGACATGCTTTCTAATACCACTCAAATGGTGCTGGAAAAACTGAATATCCATATGCAAAAGAATGAAGTTGGACCCTTGCCTAACACTGTAACAAAAAGTACTCAAATTGGATGAGACATCTAAATGTAAGACCTAAAACAAAACTCTTGGAAGTAAACATTGGACAAAAGCTTCGTAACATTGGCCAGGGCAATGATTTCTTGGATATAGCAGCAAAAGCACAGATAACAAAAGAAAAAATAGACCAACTGGACTTCATGAACATTTTTAAAAATTGTACAACGTAAGACACTATCAAGAGAGTAAAAAGGCAACCCACAGAATGAGAAAAGGTATTTGCTAATCATGTACGATAAAGGTTTAATTTCCAAATACGTAAGTATTCCTACAGCAACAAAAGCCAAACAATCTGTTCAAAAATAGGCAAAGGACTTGAACAGACATTTCTCCGAAGAGGATACAAGAATGACAACAGTGTAAGACCTGACAGTTGTCTTTTCTTATCCTAAAGCAAGTGCCTGACTTAAGCTTTGAATGCAGAGGCATCTGCTTCATCCCCCTCAAAGAAAGCTATTTCCAACAAACACACTGCCAGCTACAGGACTAAAAAAGCCAGGCTGCCTTCCCACACTGAGAATCCTTTGTTTTAGAGATCTTGGTTAATTTCCTTAAACGACCATTTAGGCCACTTGTTTTTTCTCTTCCTGTGCTTATACTCCTACTCTAAGTTCACCAATAAAGACCCGAGCCCTTGACACTCTACGTCCCCACTCTCAATGCCAGTAAAAGCAGAACCCCAGTCCTGTCTCCCAATCTCTGTCTCCTTCTCTGCACCAATGACCTGGTTGTGTGACCCCCATGGCATGCCTTGTACACTCCAGGGCTTATAAATTATAAACTATTTTTTTCTTCAAAGTTTTCTAGAGGTTCTTGCTGACGGGCATCTTGCAATCATAAGAACAACAAGGTGTGGCCCAATCATGATGTAGGGTGGGAAAAGGTCCCTGGGAAACTCACTGGCTCCAGGCATTCTATTCAATAGCATTACCACAGATTGACTCAGACTGGCACAAAAGGATGGCCTATAAATACACAAAAAAAATGTTCAATATCATTAATCATTAGGGAACTGACCCCACACCTATTAAAATGGCTACTATCAAAAAAAAAAAACCACAGGAAGAAAAATCAATATTGGTGAGGATGTAGAAAATCTGGAAACTTCATGCAGTTGGTGTGAATGTAAAATGGTATGGGGGGGGCATTCTTCAACAAATTAAAAACAGAATTACCATATGATCCTGCAATTACACTTCTTGGTACATATCTGTAGGGGTCAGGACAGACCTCTCCCAGAATGTGCCACTTTGGCATTGGATTATTTTGTGCTAAAGGAACTTGAGACCCTGTATGCTAAAGAGAAACTTTTGTCCTCCTTAAATTGTGGGTCTTTTCCAGAATAAGAGTTATTAACAGAGATCAATTTTATCTGAGCCACCCATCTGTATGGTAGGGCAGACATCTAATCACCAAACATCTGCTCTTTTTACTACCCTGTTAAGTGCACTCCCTTCCTCTGAAGTCCCAGACCCCAAGCCCCTTTTCCTTCATTCAGAATGACATATATACTTTATTTTGCCACTCTTTCTATGTCTATGTGGATTCCTTGAAATGTATGCCTAGTAAATTTGATTTTCACCTGTTCATCTGTCTTGTGTCAATTTGATTCTTAGTCCAGCTAGAAGACCTTTGAGGAGACAGGAATTCTTGCCCCCCCGCAACATACTCACAAGAATTGAAAGCAGGGTCTCAAAGAGAGATTTGTACACGCATGTTGATACCAGCATTATTTGCAATAGCGAAAATATGGAAGTAACCCAAACATCCATTGGCGGATAAAAGGATAAACAAAATGTGGTATATACATACAAGGGAATATTATTTGGCCTGAAGAAAAAAGGAAATTTTGCATTATGCTACAACATGGATGAACCTTGAGGATATTACGGTAGGTGAAATAAACCAGTCACAAAAAGACAAATAGGTATGAATCCATTTATATGCAGGACCTAGGAATGTCAAACTCATAGAGACAGGAAGCAGAGCGATAGTTGCCAAGGACTAAGAGGAGTGGGGAATAGGAAGTTCTAAAGTTTCAGTTTTACAAGATGAGAAGAGTAAGGGAGATGGGTGGTGGTGATAGTCCCTCAACATTATCAATGTATGTAATACCACTCATCTGTACATAAAAAAGGTTAAGAGGGCAAATTTTGTTACATTTTACCACACACACACAAAGCTTGATACAGGGGTCCCAATCTTCCTTCTCCACCACAGTGAAAAGAAACTGCACATTAAACCCAAATTCCACAACTTGGATTCTTCCTACTTTCCCAACTGGATCTTTGAGAAGGCACAGATTACATGAATGGTCTACACACTATCCTGGGCTAATAATGACATCTTGTGGCCAGTAATCATTTTTCTGCAAGGTATGACTAGGCCAGTTTCAAACTTTCAAATATGCATAAAATAGTGTGTGGGGGGGCGGGGGTCTTGTTAAAATGCATATTATGACTCAGGAGGTGGGGTGGGGCCAGGATCTGTATTTCTATGCAACTCCCGAACAATGCTAATGCTTCTGATCTGGGGAGCAGCCCTGGAGCTGCAAGGGTCTTCAGTTCATTGACAACTTCACTTGTGGAGGAATGCAGGTGTTCCCTGGTCACCCACTTCTCTCTCCCTTTTACCAGTTACAGCTTCCTATACAGTCTTGATCCCATCCACAATGCATTCCTTCTGAACTCCTCCTTCCCATTTTCTACCGACTCCTGTCCAGTTAGCTCAGGAGGATGTCTTTCTCTCTGCACCTGCGTCAAATCAGTCTCGACTGGGGAAATGAAGATGGTTTCTTCTTTCAAGCTGCTTGCAAGTTTGAGACATTAGGTACGTAATTGACCGTCACAGATCCTTCCTCTCCTCCCTCTTCAGTTAAGCAAAGAGGCTGCGCTTCCAAGTTGGGTTCCTGGGTTCCAAACAACCCGCTCGGACCTAACTAACTTCCCCGGAGATCTCCGGCAAGCGACATCCCTTCTGTGAGCCTGTTTCCTTAACTCTAAAACGGGGTTAACAATGGCACTCTCCTCAAGGCTGTCCTAAGCATCTAGGACACTGCATCTCTTGGGCTGGGGCCCAGCGGCAGCCAGCCCTAACCCCTGTCCGACCCCCTGCTCCCCTGCACCGCTGGCGTCCACCCACCCCGCAGGCGTCCCACACACGCACACACCTGCGGGCGCTCCCCTCCCACACACACACCCACACACACCTGAGGGCGTGCCCCCCCCACATGCACGCGCACACACCTGCGGGCGCTCCCCCCCACGCGCACACACCCACCCACACACACACACCCCTGAGGGCGCGCCTCCCACTCACGCACGCGCACACACCTGCGGGCGCTCCCCCCCCCCACACACACACCCACACGCACACCTGCGGGCGCTCCGCACACACACACACCCCTGAGGGCGCGCCCCCCCACACACACCCACACACCTGCGGGCGCTTCCCCCACGCACACACACCCACACGCACACCTGCGGGCGCTCGCCCCCCACACACACACCCACACACACACCGGCGGGCGCTCCCCCCACGCACACACACCCACACCTGCGGGCGCTCCCCCCCCACACACCCACACCTGAGGGCGCGCACCACATATACACACGCACGCGCACACACCTGTGGACGCCCCCCCCACGCACACACACCCACCCACCCACACACACACCGGCGGGCACTCCCCCCACGCACACACACCCACACCCGCGGGCGCTCCCCCCACGCACACACACACCGGCGGGCGCCCCCCCCCCCGCACACACACCCACACGCACACCTGCGGGCGCTCCCCCCACGCACACACACCCACACCTGCGAGCGCTCCCCAGACGCACACCTGCGGGCGCTCCCCCCACGCACACACACCCACACCTGCGGGCGCTCCCCCCACGCACACACACCCACACACGCACACCTGCGGGCGCTCCCCCCACGCACACACACCCACACCTGCGGGCGCTCCCCCCACGCACACACACCCACACCTGCGGGCGCCCCCCCACGCACACACACACCGGCGGGCGTCCCCCCACCGCCCGCGCAGCGCTCCCAGTCTCCCGTCTCACACTTGCATCCCCAGTTATTTCTCAAAGGGAGCCCCAATGTGAGCGCCAACTGCCCCCTCAGGTGGCCCGCAGCGACACACGCCAGGAAGCCGCACAGCCGCCCGCCCCGGAGTCTGCGAAGGAGACGGCCAAGACGTCCGCTCTCCTCCGCCAGCCCGACACTCGGCCGCGGCGGCGCCCGGGCGTAGACAGCTGAGCCCTCGGCGCCCGGGAGACGTCGGGGGGTGCACGGCCGGCGGAGCCCTTCGCCCGCCCCCAGGGCCTGAGGAGGCACGTACCGCGCTCGCCAGGCGTCTTCCCCCGCCGCGCGCGGCTCCTCGCACGCCCGCCGCAGGGCCGCGATCTCAGCCTCCAAGGCGCGGACCTCCGCCCGCTGAGCGTCCATGGCGCGGCGCAGACGGGCGGCGATCTGAGCAGCGCGCGCCTCGCCCGGCACTTCAAGCCTCCCGCGCTGCTGGCGCAGACCATCCCGGAGCTCGGCGGGGGAGGCGGGGGAGCGGACGCCCGCGAGTGCCACCCGCCCGCACGCAGTGTCCCGGCCTCGTGACCGCCGCTGCGCTCCTCGTCCCCGCCGACCCCCAGCCATCCCTGCGCTCCCGGAGAGTTGGCTGGCTCCAACCCGAAGCCAGAGGGCGCGGCAGCCCACCCCCCTGTCAGCGGACGTTGGAGCCACCCGGGCGAGTACGTCACTGGAGAGGCGGTTCCGGGACCACGTGACCGGGAGCTCTGTACTTTTGGTCCGCCCCGTCACTTCCGCCGTCCTAGTCCAGGACTCAAAGGACAGGCTCTGATCGTCTTTAGTACGAATTAGGGAGTTTCGGTTTGGAGTCCTTTGCGGACATTGAGGGCAGGATGACGGAGGCTTCGCGGTACTCCAGAGGACCGCAAACGAAATGAAGGGAACTCGGGAACTGAGTATGGCCACGGAACCTTAGGAGGCTGGATTGGAAATCCGATAGGAAGGAAGAGAGACAGCGCCTGTTGGGCCACGTGACTGGAAGTCAGGGACCGGGGCGGCGCTGGGTGCCAGAGACGGCGTGGTGAGGAGTGTTTGGGGCGTGGGGAGTGACGGGGTCGTTTGGCAGCCTCTGGCTTATCGTCTTTGGGTCTTCAGGAGGAAGAAGGCTGGGGTCTGTAGGTTGGGGACGGGGGAGGCTACCAGAAAGATGTAGGCCATGGCTCACGCCCGGAGCACGAGCCCTGCGTTGGGCTTCGGGGCGCTGGTTTGAGGTCGCGCGTGGCAGGGGCTGCCAGTTCTTGGGGAGCACAAGCTGTTCCAAAGTGCGTTGGTGGAAAACGTGGAGTTAGGGCTTGAGCAGAGTCTCCAGGGATAAAATCTGGAAGTAACGCAATAGGAAGTGAGACACAGGTCCAGGCCACCAATTTGACGTAGAAGGTGCAGGGAAAGCAGTTGGAGGGCTTTTTCCAGGTGTGAGAAGAACCAAGGGAAAGAACTATTCTAAGTAGATAGAAAATTATTTTTACTCTAGAACACACTGAGTGTATGCACAGCCTTCATGAAAGCTGACAGAGAAGTGAGGCGCCTATTTGTGGGTGGCCTTGGCCAGAACATTTCCAAGACAGACCTGCAAAATCAGTTCGGCAGATTTGGAGAAGTTTCTGATGTGGAGATCATCACACGAAAAGATGACCAAGGTAAGTTTGTAGTCCTTCATGGGTCGTTAAAGGCAGATAAAATTTATATCAAGTGTAACAAAATAGTGGAACCCCAGAGTGAATGTTAGCGCTAACTCTGAAAGTGATATGTGCTTTATTACAAGATACTGTGCTGTATGTGCCAGCCCCCTGCCCTATGCCTTGAAGGTGTTATGTAAAATGTGGAACCTGCCCAGAGTTACATTTCTGAGATCAAAAGACGTTCTAAATTCCGAAACATCTTCTTTCTGAAGCCTGCAACTTTCAATTTCCAAAGCAAAAGTTCTAATATTTGCTAAGTAACCTGTTAGAATATTACTAACATACAACAGTTGAAACATTTCTTTCACTGACTGCTTAATGCTTTTTTTTATTTGAAATATTGCGATAAACGTGCTTAGAAAAATGCAATCTTTGTATCCAATGAAAAATAAACAAGATTTTTTTTTTTTTGAAAGAGTAAGATTCCAAGAGTCAGTTTATAAATTTAGAAACTTGATCAGTTTTACATTGTTCTCTGGGTAAGAGTTTAAATTTCTTTTTTTTTTTTTTTTTTTAGGAAACCCGCAGAAAGTCTTTGCATATATCAACATCAGAGTAGCAGAAGCAGATCTGAACAAATGTAAGATTGTTATATGCTTTCTATTTGCCAGTTCTTGTCACTGTGTAACTTTGGTTCTAAATCTGAACCATAACAGCCACTTGTAAAACATCCAGAGAAATAGTCATGGTCGACAGAATTCAGACATCCTACAATTCAGCAAGTTTAGGTCCATCCCATTTGGTGTTAGCAGACATATGGCAGCAGATTGCTCAAAAATGATATTCTCAAATATTTTGGACAAGAGAACCCATGTTCATAGAAACTGCCTGTGAGCACATAGCCCACTGGATATTATGCCATACTCCCCCTTCCTGGTATGTTCATTTCTCAGGCAGCTAATTCTTGTCATTAAGCACCGTTTGGAGAGGGCTTCACAGTATGCCCTTATAAGACCATCTCCTTAAAATTACGAAATCACTACCAGTAAGTTTAATAGAGCTCAGGGCAAATTGTGCTTCAACAAAGAAGGAAGGGGAGATCATTGGTACAGCCAGTGATCCAGGAATGTGTGTGAGTTATTAGAGGCTGGAAAGTAAAGACGCTGAAAAGAACATGCTAATGGAGAAGGAGGGCCATCAGCCTTCTGTGTTCTCATTGGAAAAAAAAAAATTGATCTATCCTCTCGTTCAGTGAGAAATAAGTGGTGGTTAAGAATACATCAGCTCTGCTGTGTGACCTGTGACAAGCTGTTTAAACTAGAAGCTCCAGTTTACTTATCTGGTATATGACAAAGATACAGCTGACCTCATAATACCACCGCAAAGATTAAATTGAGTAATATGTTTATACTTAGCGTAGTAATGACCATATAGAAATTCTGTTCGTGGTTATTACTAACAAAGCTGATAGCAGGTATTGAGAAAACTCAGCTACCGGGGTGTAGCAGTTGAAACACAGTTGTTTGTAGCTAATTTCTTTGCAAATTACACAGTGATAATTACTCTGAGGTGATAAATGAAAGTTTTACAGGATTTCATTGTCCTCTGATTCACCCTCCGAAATTACGTTCATGTTTTATAGTTTTAGTGTGGGAGATAACAATAAAATGTTAAATAAATGTCAGCCATTCACCTGAAGTTTCTGGCATCACTTTGTGGGGGAATGATAAATCTTGCTTTACGTTTTACACATTCGCTTCATTCAGTTTTTCCAGGAACGCTGGACGATAGAGAGCTTAAGGACTCCTGGGGTGGGTGGCTCAGCTGAGACCGGGACCTAGGCCTTTCCTCCCCAGGTCGTGGTTTCTTTATTCTGTGTCTCTTTTTGATAAACACATGTACTTTTCTTGAAAGTAACGAATTAGAAAAAGCACATGCTGCCATATATTTTTGCATTGCCTGTATTTGAGTAATAATACTTTACTTCACAGGTATGTCTGCTTTGAATAAAACAAAATGGAAAGGTGGAACACTACAAATTCAGCTAGCAAAAGAAAGTTTTTTGCACAGGTAAGATTTATTCTGCATGGGTTTAAACTATTCCGTTACTTGTAAATGGTTTTATATACTCAGTTGATTTGAAAGTATCAAATAATATGTTATAATAATCTTGGCAAATTCAAACATAACAAATAGAGCTAAAATCCCTTTCAACTGTGACTCCCCACGACCCCAGCCCCACCAAAAAAGATAATGCAATGCATTTACATGTGTTTGGGTTTTTTTTAATTTTATTTATTTGACAGAGAGCACAAGCAGGGGGAGCGGCAGGCAGAGGGAGAGGGAGAAGCAGGCTTGGCTGGGAGCAGGGGCTTGATCCCAGGGTCTCGGGATCATGACTTGAGCTGAAGGCTCACGCCTAACCAACTGAGCCACCCAGGCACTGCCAACGTGTGTTTTAACTTGAAAAACATATACCTATTTTGTCTTTGTAAACACAGCCTTCTGTGGGTTTGTAGATCTTCCCCCTTTTTTGTAATGATGGTAGCTATACCACAGGGTACATGGTTATCCCCCTGTGATGATAGACATTTAGACTATTTGCACTTCTCATAATAGATGACCCTTGAGAATGGCTCCTGCATAGTGCAAGGGTTCCTTGGGTTTATGTCCACAGGGGAGTTGCTTTATCATAGGCTTATGTACATTTAGCATTTTAATATCAAATTGCTTATGATGATTTTGGCTGTTAATGCTAGAGTCATACAAAGACACAAAGATAACAGGAAGTCCCTGTATGAGAGGCACACGATTAATTATGCAAGTGATTTAAGAACAAGACAGTGTAATAACCATTAGAGCATTTTAAGATCCTACACGGTATTATTCTCAGAAAAAAAAGGTTAAATAAGGAACAGTTCAGGGATGTACAGCTGGAGCAACAGGAGAGTTGATTAGATTGTTCTAGGCCCAGGAAATGGCAAGGTCTGAAACAAGTGGCAGGCAGCCTACTGAAGGCATGTTTTGAAGAACTGGTCTGTTGAGAAAGGTGAGAATCTGACTTTGTTCTTCAGCTCAGGGCTTCTGAATAGGGTAGCGGTGGGACTTTATTCAGTAGCGATTCAGGGCCTACTCTGTACAGGAACTGGAGCGCTGGTTCCGAGCAGGGTGAGCATGCTGTGCTGCTGCTTTGGAGTGTCTGGGCAGCCATGCCTGAGGAGCTTGAGTCTGACCATCATTCTGGAAAGTGGGATGTAAAAGAGACAGACCAGAGGCAAAGAAGCCCCTGATGACTGGGCAGTGCAGCTGTCCAGGCCTGAATAAGGTGGAGTTTGAATTGGAAGGTTGAGATGGCATTCTGCATTCTCGTCATTAAGAAATAATGAGGACTTGGCAGATTGGGCTCTGAAAGACACCTCTTCCTCATGAAGAGTGAAGGGACTGAGGATGGAGAAAATGCTAAAAGTAAGTAAGCAGAAGGAGAAAATTGAGAGGGCCTTAAAGATCACTGTAAAGTCAGACAGCCTTACGGTATTAAAAACAAAACACTAAATAGCACGGTTGGTTATTTTAATTCTCTTATTTATATATTTTTTATTCAGATTGGCCCAAGAGAGAGAAGAAGCAAAAGCAAAGAAAGCAAAATCAACAATAGGCAACACCAACATTTTGGAAAAGATGGGAGTGGTGGATTTCCATGCGAAAGCTGTACCAGGGACAGAAGTGCCAGGGCACAAAGTGAGTGTCCCCTGGCAGCCTGAGTAGCCTAGGCACCGAGTCCTGAGACCGGGGGACCGCGGGGGCCATGCCTAGAGCAGTTGCTTTTCCCCTGGCTTTGCAGCACTTAGCATAGGCAGTGCTTTATGGTTTTCACAGTGCATTTACAAGTCCGTGTAAGCACAGTGCTCCCTCATTTTATAAGAAGAAATCAAAACCCAAGTGGAGGTGGGTCCTCCAAGAGACATCGGTGGTGAGGCATACAGGATTGTGCCAACTTTGTCTTTTTAATGATTGGTGTTTTTTGTTAGTGTCCTGCATGGTTTATGTGGAACTCATAGCTGTCCCACTTGTCCTTCCTTTTTTTCTTTCCTCATACACTTTCCTTGAGAACTCCTATTTCATCATCAGAAACAAAACCCAATAGTAATCGTGGCCCACTGTGAGTTTGATTTTTTTTTTTTAAGTTGTGTTTATGCATTGTGGTTATTCTTTTCCATTTGTGACATACATAGTAAATGTATTCTTTTTTCTTCTTTTAGAATTGGGTTGTGAGTAAATTTGGAAGAGTCTTACCTGTCCTTCACCTAAAGAACCAACATAAACGTAAAATATCCTTTGCAATTGGCCTTTCAAAGTAACTTTATTTACCACAGCAATGGTTACTTGCAGAAGTTCACTTCATCCCAGTTGAATTTCTCTGCCTCTGTCAGTAAATCTTACATGCTTAAATTTTATGTTCTCCATTTCTGTGCAAGGTGAGACCTTCCTGCTTCCATGTGTGAAACAATGAGAGGTTCATGAGAGACCGTGAGGAGGTTTTATGCTAGTGAGTGGCAACAGTGACACTTGTCGGAGAAGCCCTTGTACTGATTAACTTTTACATCCTCTGTCTTGGTTGACATGGATTCAAAGCCATTGCCCAAGGTGCTAAAGAAGGGCAAGGGGGCTGGCTGTGGTTAAAGAAGGCCCTGGAGAAGGTGGGGCATGGTTTGCCTTAGTAGAAAGTGATGGGGAGAAGACCAGGCAAGAGGAAAGCAGTAGGTAGGAATATGTAGACGGACAGGAGAATGGTGGGCAGAGAAGTTGTGTGCATCCTGGATGAGCAAACGCAGAGGCCTGTTCCCTTGAAGAAACGAAGTCAGATTGTCCCGGTGAATTCCCAGCATCGTGGACTTGTGGGCAAGCTGTATTCCCAAGGGATGCATTACAAACAGTTGGATTCATCAATTGCTGGGGAGCACACAGCTGATGGTCCGGTTGTCTGAGATTAATAACTGCAGCAGACCACTACCCCCCTGGGGCTAGAGAAGCACAGAGGTGTGTCCTCATTGCTCACAGCTGCTGTACCTCCGGCACCCCGGAGAACTGGCCACACCTTCTTCTGCTCTCCCGCCAGCGGCCCTAACGTCTGGGAAAGCTGACTTCCTTTCAGCCTTCCCTCTGTGGCAGCCACCGACAGCAAAGAGGAGGACGTTGAAGGACAGTGTGAAGCTGGCCACGGACACTGCCTGGCATATCTCACATATTTGGCACTCATTCAGTAGTTACCAGATGCTAATTTAGTACTTACTAAAAGTCCTAAAAGGACTTTTCAGGAGTGATCACTGAAAGCAACTTAAACTTGCTTATTCATGTGTGTTAGGAAACCAGCAAATGCTAGCTGTTATCACAGCACTTTGACATTAACTAGAAATTTTCTGGATGACGTCAGCAAAGGAACAAGCCTAGGAAAGAATTATTAGCTTCCTAATAAAGACCTACAAGATGCAGAGGGAGAGCAGAATGGATGTTACTGAGCTGGGAGAACCAGGCTAGAATGAGCCGGGACTGAGAAGGCAGGAATGGCCGAAAGTAGTTGGAGTAAAGCACACACAGCATCTAGCTCTGTCCTGCTGGGTGCCCCTCTGTACTCTGCTTTACGGTATCAGCTCAGATTTATAGAAAACCTCATGTGGCCCCTATACCTGTAGTAGAAGCTTCCTGGGTTTGCTCTTCCTGCCAATTAACGGTGATGGTGCTCAGTTTTAACTCTGGACATGCCAGTGCCACAGACCCTAAGGTCACCTAGTGAAGTGCTCATCGTGTTTGATGGGAAAGGGAGGGCAGGCCGAGTAAGTGACCTGCTTGAGGTCATACAGTGCTCCCTGTGCTTCACCACACTGATGGGTTTTCCTAAAACCTAGTGCCTCTGTTTCGTTCCTTGACTCTGGTAACATCATGAAGTATGACCCATCAAAATACTGCCACAACTTAAAGAAGATCGCAGAGGATGTCACACATTCCACCCCTGTGTCCAGCCTCACCTGGGAACTGGAAGGAGGGGATGACCCCATGAGTAAGAAGCGACGAGGGGAGTTCTGTGCCATTCAAACCCCCGCCCAGAAGAGAATCAAAGCACAGAAGGACAAGGCGACTGCTGCTTCTCCAGCTGTGAGAGCAGGAGCCCTCACGGTCCCGGGAAGTCCGCATCCCAAACAGCAAGAGGCGGCACAGGAAGCGCCCTGTGAGCTCATTACTGCTCCGTTACCCCGTGTCCCTGCTTCTCACAGCCAGAAACCTAACAGTATGTTTGTTCAGACTTCTGGTGTGGGAACTGCCAGGCGCAGAAATCACATGTCTGATGATGATACCGATTCTGAAGAAGAGATACGACTACTGATTGCAAGAGAGGAAAGCCTGGGGAAAACTATGTTGTCCTCAGTGGGTGACTCTGCAAATGAGTCCTTTGAAGTCGTCGGGGGGGACTTCAGGTCAGGTGTTCACAAGCTGCATTCTGTAACAGCTCTAGGTGTCGGTAACGTCTCTGACCAGGATGGGGAAGGTAATGCCCTGGGAAACGATTGCAACTATGATTCAGGAGATACAGATGAGATCATTGCAGCAAAGAAAAAGACCAGTAAAGTCAAAAACAGTGCAGAGTTTTCACAAATGGAAAAGTATGCACACAAGAAAACGCCTTTGAAAAATAGAAAAAACTGTGAGCTTTCTGATCCTTGTGTTAAAGGAGAAAAAAGAAAGACCAAGCCAGATGGAGCCATCAGTCCTAGGGTTACAGCCCGCTGCAGCAGCAGGGAAGATGGGAGTTCTGCGTCGGAATCCGCTGAGTCTGCAGGAGATGAGGAGTATGAGGCCATGATGAAAAACTGCCTCCATGTGCAGCTCACCTTAGCTGATCTGGAACAGCTGGCTGGCGGTGACCTGCAGGCTCTGGAAGAAGATCCTGAGAGCGGTAGCCAGGAGACCACCGCCAAATGTGACAGGACTCTGGGGGGCCTGCACAGAGCCCGGCCATGCATCTGTCCCGAGGACATTGTGGCTGCCCTTTTAGAAGGAGAAGAGAACACCTGTGGAAAGCAGAAACTGAAGGGAAGTAACTTACAGCCGAAATTCCAAGCTTTCAAGGGAGTAGGCTCTCTCTATGGAAAGGAATCAATAAAAAAACCCTTGAAAGAAAGTGTTCCCTCTGACAATATAAATAAAGATCAGAATTCCTTTAAATTTGATCCCAGTAGCATGTCCATGGAGAAGGGGTCACCACCTGCTAATGGCTCATCAGGCAAACTAACTCCTCTCCAACATGCAAAGAAGGCAAATGACCCAAACCAAACTCAGCCTCAAAAGAGATGTTCTCCTTTCCAGAGCCAGGATCACGAGATTGTGTCTCCTAGCAGTTCGGAAGAGGGAGGTAGAAATCCGGTTTCTAGTCTGTTGCCATTAAAAGATAAGAAAATAAGTCTTGGTACAATTACTCCCAAGGTAGGCTTTGATGAAGACTGCCGCCACAGGACTGGGGAGACCGGAGACGGCTCCAGACAGAGCAGCCACCCAGCACCTGGGAAAGCACCGGAGGGCTCCTCCAGGAGAGACGCTCAGGGAAGCAGCACCAACTTCCCACTTCCTGTGAACACTTGGTCCGATGTTCACACTAAGGAGAAGCATGCTGACAATCAGAAGCGTTTGGCAGCCTTGGACGCAAGGCAGAAAGCAAAGGAAGTGAGGAAGAAGCTGGTTCATAATGCCCTGGCGGACTTGGTGAGTGCACTCCCAGTCTGGGTGCCACGAGGCGACCCTTCCTTCCCGTGAAGGTCTACGTGCCGCTCCAAGCTCCTTGTCCCAGCACCCACCCGTTTCACATCGTGTCCCTTGAGTTAGAAGCTTTTGTCACCTTATGTCTTTAGTGTATACCAGAGGAATTGAGTTTGATTTACTGAATTGAGTCTGTTTACTGAAAACATTCTTACTTGTTTTAATCTAAAGTTTGCCTCATGATTTCTTTTCCTTTGGAAGCTGTCACTGGTATAGTTCAGTGACATGTCCTGATGTGTCTGAATTTGCTAACAAGTCACTTACCAGTGATTTTTATCTCACTAAGATTCACGATACTGACTCTATTCATTCCTTCAACAACTCTAAGTGTCTGTGAAGTCCCAGGTCTTCACAGGTAGTGCTAGACTTCTAGAATGAGGATCGTGGTCCCTGCCTCTGGCGGTTGTTGGCTCACAGTGTGGTGGGCACAGGGCCCAGAGAGAAGAGTGCCGTGCACCGCAGCAGGTCAGCTGGGAGGAGGGGCGGGGCGCTTCCTCAGCCTGAATGGAGTCTAAGGAAGAAGGATCAGTGCGAAATGGTCAGAGGCAGAATGTGGAGAAGGGAGAGGAAAGGCATTCCATGGGGAGCAGTTTGCAGTCAGTGTAACTGAGATGTACAGAGGAAGAGGATGCTTGAGAGAGCGGCAGGGCAAGTGGTGGGAAGGCTGTGGAGGTTGGACTTTTATTCTGTGGCTGTGGAAAGGAAGGGGTGAAGATTTGCTTATACGTATTAGAACAGGAATTGCACACTGCGGCTCACAGGCCATCAAGCCCATGGCCCATTTTGGTACAGCCTCCAAGCTCAGAATGGTTTTTACATTTACAAAGGGTTTTTAAAAAGGACCAAGATTATATGTGGTCTGCAAAACCTAAGATATTACTCTCTGGTCCTTTACAGAAAACATTTGCCAGCGTTGATCTGGGAAAGATTGTTTAGGCCATGACAAACAACAAATCAAACTGGGAAATCTGGGACCAGGGAGTCTCTGGGAGGTCATGAGCCAGAACCAAGGCAGTGACAGTGGGTATAGACTTAAAAGATACCAGCAGGGTCCACACTTGGAACTTGGAGACCAACTGGACATGGAGAGGAGGAAGTCTTAAGTTTCCATCTTGGGAGATAAGTGGATGGTGGCATTCACTCTAACAGATGAGAAGGGGCCTTGGCGAGGGAAGGAAACAAGGGGCTGTCTTAAGGTTTAATGCCTTTGTTGGCTGCTCTAGGATGGTCATCCAGAGGACAAGCCAACACACATCATCTTTGGTTCTGACAGTGAAACAGAGGAGCAAAGCCACCTGGGAGAGGAGCCCGTTCAGGTAAGTCGCTCAGAAAGTCCATGTGGGCATCCCGCCACTCTCACAGGTCCATTTCTTCCTGCCGCATACCAAGACCTCCCCACAACTGCCACATTCAACATCAAGTCCTCCTGAGCCACAGTGAGCCCTAGGGCTCCCCCGTCCACACACACACCAACACCAGGGACGTTGGAGGTTTTCCCCCACGTGAATCTATCCTCCACATCATCTGCCAGGTAGCACCAGCACTAGTGAACCCTGCAGAAGGTGTCCTCTGTAATAACTGCACCCCCCCAACGCAGGTGCACTGGGAGCCTGCAGATTAGTGACCCAAGTCTGGGAGATGCATCTGGGTTCCTGGTTCTTCAGTGTGAGAGGAAGACTGCGTTAAGAAGGAATTGCAGATTGCCTCTGTTGTTAATAACCACTTCTGCGTGCATCTGCATTCTAGGAGGCCGTGAGCAGAGCATCTGGGAGGCTGTTTGACAGCAGTGAGGATGAAGAATCTGTCTTCGAAGACGACAGTCACAGGTTCAGAATTAAACCTCAATTTGAGGGCAGAGCTGGGCAGAAGGTTAGTGAAGACTGAAAATAATCCCACCTACAACATGTCCTTGTTGGTGACAGTGTTTCCATCCGGGTAAGTGCAGGCAGACCTGGAGCTTCGGTGTTTATTTGAATGGTTCGTGGGTCGGTGAGGTTATGCAAACACTAATGTAGCGAATTCCAGGGTGAGGGAGGTGCACTTGGAGGGTCTTCTGTGGGAGTGTGGTCTTGGAAACATGACTCCCAGCTGTCCGTGTGTCTGTCTGTGTAGCTCCTGGACTTGCAGTCTCACTTCGGCACTGACAACAGATTCCGCATGGACTCCCGATTTCTGGAAAGTGACAGTGAAGAAGAACAGGAAGGTAAATACCTCCCTGTCCAAACAGTCCTGATGTCGGAGCTAGGGGACCCTGAGAAGTCATCTGGTCTAGGAGAAACTGCGCCCCATACTTGGAACTGTAAGGCCTGTGGCCCATGGGCTACTTAACTCAGTCCTCCTTGAACTTGTGGGTACAGATTTACTCAGAAAGTTTCAGTGGCTTGAAGCTGCCCAAAAGGACAGGAGAGGAAGGCATCCACCACAGACTGTCTTCCTCTGTCCTATACCTGGCCTGGGGGAGATGGGGACCCCACCTGGTAGGAGTGCAGCAGCGGGTCCTGGGGGGGGGTGCGGTTGAGGGGCGCCCGCCTGGCCTCCAGGGTGCATGCGGAGGTAGGTGTTGGAGCAGCAGCAGGTCCTGGCGGGGTGGGGGACACGGTTGAGGGGCGCCCGCCTAGCCTGCAGGCTGCACACAGGGGCGGGTGTTAGATTTGCCACTGAAAGCCATCAAATGCAGATTTCGTTTTCATAATTACAGGTGAAGATGGGACTTTTCGTTTGTTGGTCATGAGACTTCTGAAGTCCCTGTGGCATTGAGGGTCATGGGGTCACGGAGGTCAGGGAAACAGGGTTGGACGTTTCTTCTCCTGTCTCAGTGCGCTTTGCTCACGGGAGGTGCTTGATGATTATTGGATAATTGAAACTGCTCAAGTCACGTTTACCAAGAGATTACTAACTCTCCCTTTCTCTGTAAGAGGAAAATGATGAGAAAACAGCCGAGGAAGAGGAGCTTGCTGCAGAGAAGCTCAAAGCCCTGAACGTCGTGCAGAGTGTTTTGCACACCACCGTGAGCAGTTCTGCGCACAAAGGATCGGCAGCTGCCAAGAAATTTAGGTGTGGTTTCTACTCCATCCCGTTCCACCCTGTTCTCTTGACATAAGTGCCTTATTGAACTTGGTTTAAAACTAGGCCATTTTAAACGTCCTGGGGAGGGCAGTTGACAAAATGTATCAGACCCTTAAAAACATACTATCTTTGACCCAGTGGCTCACTTCAAGAAACTAATCTTTAATTTTTTCTCTATTTTTGTGCTTAGATGTCATAGCAATATTGCTTTCAATAATGAAGCAATTGGACAGTGGTTTAAATATGAACCATAGAACCATATAAATGTAATTTTTCATTATAGAAAATTTTAAACACATAATTTATAGAGACTGGTATCTTGAAAGCCCTGTACATCAGCTTCTACAGTCACCAACATGTGATCAATTTTCCTTTCTTTTGTTTTTTTGGGGGTTTTGTTTGTTTGTTTGTTTTTCTTTAAAATAAGCTCTACACCCAACAGGGGTCTTGAACTCACGACCCCGAGATCAAGAGTCACGTGCTCTACAGACTGAGCTAGCCGTACGTTTACGCACTTTCCCCTTTTTTCCCCACTAAAATATTTTATGCACATCCAATTTTATCTGTATTTATTTTAGTCTGTGTAAATTAAGTTTTAATTAAAAAAAATTTCAGGGAAACTCAAAACTCAAAACTAACTTAAAACATGACCTTCTAACAAGATCCTGATACTTTTCTTTGTGTGGTTTTTGTCTCGCTCAAAAATTGGAATTGTCCCAACGTTGAATTACAGTTTGTCATTAATTTTTTGCATTAGGTTCCAGTTCCTCTCTGCCAGCTTACTCCTGTCTGTTGTTCACACAGGGATGTCGTACATTATGATCCAACGAGGAATGACCACGCCGCTTACGAAAGGAAGAGCGATGATAAACCAAAGGAAAGGTAAATCAGCTACTTCTCTCTGTAGCAGGATCACAGGAATTAATCTCATTTCAGACCCTGAGAGAAATAGATAGTAACCCGTACCCATCCGTTGGTCTGCATTGTATTTAGTGTAAGACTGGGGAGGGAAGAGTTAGAGTGGAGTTATTGCCATGGTGGAGAAAGTCTTAACTTGAAACAAAGGAATCTCATGCCTGTACACGACATGTGCTCCTAGGCGAGTGTGGTGCCCCCTCCCTCCTTGTATTAGTTTCTCGTGGCTGTTGTAACAAGTCCCCACAAACTTACTGGCGGAAAACCACAGAAGTTACTTTCTGGCATTTCTGGAGCCTAGGAATCTAAGGTCAAAGTTACTGGAAGAACTGTGTTCTCTCCAGAGGTCCAGAGGCAAACGTCCGTGTCCTGCCTCTCTCCTGGCCTCGGGTGACCGCGACAGTCCGTGGCCACATTTTTCCATCTTCACATGGCCGCCTCCTCTCTGTGTCTTTCATCTTTGTGTCCGTTATAAGGACACTTGTGATTGCCTTTAGGGCCTGCCTGCATAATTCTGGGTAATCTCTTCTTTGCAAGGTACTTATAATAACTTATTTTTCTAAGTAAGGTAATGTTCACAGGTTATAGAAATTAGGGCCTGGACATATCTTTTTGGGGGCAGCGATTCAGTTCACGACACTGCTTTTGTGTGGTAGAGCTTCTGTTTCCCGTGCCTGCACTGTCACGCTATCAGCCTGATAAAATACGGCAAGTACATGGAGCAACCAGTAACCCTGCCTGGTTTAATGCCTTCATCTCCTACTGTTAAAGACAGTAAAGGCAACGTGGTATCCTGAATTAGATCCTAGAACAAAAAGACATTCGGTGGAGACAGTGGGAAATGAGAATGAGGCTTGAGTTTAGTTAACAGTAATGAATTGATGTTAACCTTTTAGTTTTTGTGACTGTGTCATAGTTACAGAAGATGCTGCCACGCCAAGAAACTAGGTGAAGGCTATTTGGGAATGGTGTCTTCCCCAGAGCAGGTGACCCCCAAGAGAAGGAGGAGGCCACAGTGTATTTTATGACCTAGTCTTAAGTCACACACTGACAATCTGCCTTATTCAGTTTTCTTGAAACAGGTCACTTAAGTCCAACCCATATACTTTGATGGGGCAGGGAGACAGATTGGAAACGATACCTCTTAAAGGGAGAAGTAACAAGGAATATATGGACATATTTAAAACCAGCATAATCCACCCACTGGCCATGGATTGTTTACATCCCTGCCACATGCAGAATGTGCTCACCCGTCCCTCGATGGCCCAGAAGCCTCACTTTTACAAGATCTGTTCAGAAGCTGGGGTGCTTTCATCCAAATCAGATGTAGAGGCAAATAAGGCCTGATGGTCGTACTTCCTCGAGTACAGCACCATGAGTGCAGTCCTGATCAGAGACAGAGGAGAACTGTGAACTAGAGGACAAGTCACCTGTCCCTCCGTGAACACACAGTGTTCTGCTTTTATGAATAGTCTTATATGTGGATCCTCTTGGTTTTTGAAAGAATGGGATTTTTTTTTTTTTTTTTTTTTAGATTTTATTTATGTATTAGACAGAGATAGAGACAGCCAGCGAGAGAGGGAACACAAGCAGGGGGAGTGGGAGAGGAAGAAGCAGGCTCATAGCGGAGGAGCCTGATGTGAAAGAATGGGATTAGTTTTCCAAGGTGTTCTAATCTCTGGCAACTGCTGGCCTCTTTGTGATGAACGTGTCTGTAAATGTCACTGCAGTAAAGCAAAACGAAGGAAGCAGAGGGAGGAGGCCGAGAAGCTGCCTGAGGTGTCCAAAGAGATGTATTATAGCGTCGCTGCAGACTTAAAAGAAATATTTCAAACTACAAAAGTTACCAGTGAAACAGCAGACGACACACCGTCTATTGAGAATCGTGATGGCGAGAAAGTCGACGTTCACCTCCCCACCAGTCCAACGACGGGGGCCGAGCAGCATGGCGGGTTCACATTCTCCTTTTTTGATTCAGATGCTAAAGATGTAAAGGAAGGTACTTTTTAAATTTTTAACATTTTCACTTCAGGCAGCTTGAACATAATGGATTGAGTCTACATTAAGTATAATGATGTAACATTAGCTGAAGAAAGAATTATTTCTTCCACCTAACAGTACGAGATTCGGTATCGTATGGCCAAAACAACATGCCAGGAGCTGTGCGTAACAGCAAGACATTGTTTTTGCATGTAAGGGAGCAAACGTCTAGTTAGGTGCCGTGTGAAGGGAAGCCCGAGAGTAACATGCAGCATTCCTTCTCTGAGTGGAGATAATCACAAGGAAGTACATAGTAAGTCCTCTATTTAAGCAGCTTCGTGCCTTACATGCAGTTAGAAAAGCCAAGACTTGTGGAAAGCCAGTGCCATCTGGTAGGGAGAGGAGGAAATAGGCCACCCTGGCTTTAATACAGGTACACGGTCATCGATACATCAGTCCTTCCAGATTTTGTCCTTGGAGAAAACCAAAAACACCAGGACATACAATTTCACATTCCATTTCAGGAGGTTTACCTGTAGAGACCAGGATGAGCTGAAAGTTAAATGCCTGTTGCTTAGTGGTAGTCTCCCCTGGTAAGGGGGTCTGCTGCTCCTCACTTGTGTTCACGATGGAATGCAGCTTTCCTGGAAGTTCATGGTAAAGGCAGGATGGCCACATCTCGGAGAGCACGTGCCCACCTGACCATAGTGTGTGCTGCGTTAAAGATGAGCAGTTAACGTAGCGTGCACGTGTTAGCAGATGAGCATTTAATGTCAGTTCTGTGGTCCTCCAGCACGAGGTGCAGAGATCCCGTGCTCCAGAATTTGTGTGAGACACAGTGAGGCATCTTGTGCTCTGCTGTGTGTCCACTGGAGCGCCAGGGTCAGTCGCCAACTGCTGAGCAGAGCTGGTGTGACATTGACTGTAATTCCTCCAGCCGAGAGGGAGGTGTGGGAACCCTGCCTTGAAATGAGTGCTGAGACCCCTCAGCAACCTGGGAGGTGTGATTTTGGTGCTTTGGGAACCTGGGGCCCTGTCCACAGCTTTTTCAGCAGTTCCGGAGAGAGGGTTTGGGAATTGAAAGTGTATGCATATGCTCCTTTCCTCGTCGATGAATAAACAAGGAGGGACACCTGGTCTCACTGCATCATGCTCTATTTTGGGCCTCTCTTGATAGCACGGGTGCCACCCTTTTGGTTCCTTTTAAATTATTTTGCCTGTTTATAAACCTTTGGTTTTTATGTCTTTTTATACTATTACTATATTCCTTATCAGATCACCCTGGCAAAGCCAAAAACAGGACACCTTCTCTCAATATTTGAAAATCAAAAAAGATACTATTTTAAGTTAATGGTTAAGATCTTGGACACTGAGAGATATGTGTGCATGGTGAAAGTGACCAAATGAATGTGTTCAGCTACAGTCCTGTCCCTTCCCGTTGTCATGACAATGCAGATGCCTACAGAGCTGAGCCTGTGAAAACCAGGAAGGTCATCTGGCAGGGAACCCCTCGTTTCCAAGACAGCAGCTCCGAAGAGGAGGATATTGCTGAAGAAGAAACAGAAGGCAGCCAGCCCAGCCCCAGGTAAGCACTTTCTGTGTAAAACCTGAGTTAGACATGATGATACAAGTACACAAGACAACTTAATTTTCTTCTCAGCTCCTTCAGAGTCTCAAGCCTTTTTGTGACAGGGAGCATGTTTCCTCTTCTTCAACTTGGGTAGCACTGGGCGGGGGGTATGAAGTCCTGGGTCTGGAGGGAGGACATGGGAAACACTGGCAGATGGGGTAGTAATAGTGGGATGAGACCGTCAGCAACCAGCATAGGACTTAAACAGTCCTTGTTACCAACGCTTCAGATAAAAGAGAAGAATGTTGAATACAGAGGGTGGCGTCGCCTTAAATCAGGGCAAAATGGGCAAGACATAAAGCAGATCTATTTAAGGGATTGTTCATTTATATTTTCATTGTAAACATTTCATCTGAAATACTGAAGTTAACTAACCCAGGTCTGTCTGTCTCTCTCTCCCTCCCCCTCTTTTGCTTCAGAGAAGTATCATTACCTGAGAAAGAGACCACTAGATTTTTCTTTTTTTCTAAGAATGATGAAAGACTTCATGGTAAGTCCATTTCTCCATTAAATGGTATAGGACAGGAAATGGTACAGTTCTCAACACTGTGCACTCCAATAGTCTCACACGCATCCAAGAAAGAAATATTTGGCAAAAATTGTGACCCTTTGCCCTGTCGTGTGGTTTAGCTGTCCCTGTGAGACTGATGCAGGTTGGCTTCTTAAGCCCTGGAAGGTTGAGGACTCCGACCCCACCCCTCCCTCCCTCATTCAGTATCATCAACAAGGACTTCTGTGTTATGGGGACCTGCTTAGATGCTAGATGTGCAAAACTCCTGTTTTTAGGACCCTGAAAGTTCAGGCTTTCGGTGACCTCTTCTTAAAGCCTAGCACAAACAGAAACCAAGACACATAATGGTAAACCATAAGCAGTAAAATCCTAGCAGTGCTACATTTTCATTTTGTAAAAAACAAAATATTCTTAAAATTAGCATAAATTGGAAAAAATGTTAACTAGAATTGAAGCCCTTGATAATGCCAGTGCCTGCATACCATCCATTTTAAAGGCATTCATCCCCTGCCTTGTCTTTTTTTTTTTTTATTTTCCCCTAGTAGGTTCTGATTTATTCTGGAGAGGAGTGGGAAGTGATATTAGCAGGAATTCTTGGGAGGCCAGAACAAACAACTTGCGGATGGTGAGTAACTGTATCTCCATATTGTCTCCAAATAGATACAGTGCTGTCTGTGTGTTAGTATTTGCCAGGTGTAAGAGAGTGAGAGTAAGGTGTGAACCTGAAGACACAAAGGATGACACCTGAGACCATGATTTAAATGCTCACAGTGCCGGGAGAGGCACTGTTTAGGTCAGGCCACACTTGGTGCAGGTTAGCAGGCTGCGAAGAGCCGACTTAGGGGCCCGAGTTCCAGCCATGCTTGTGAAGTAACAGTAAATCATGAGATTTTTGGAAGACTGAAATATAGTTTCAATTGCAGACATTTAAAAAGTTTCAGTATTCCCTCTTCATTCACAGTGAGCACTCCCATAATGGTTTCCATAATCCTGACATTGAATAATCTAAATTTTACTTTATTGTTACTGAACACCTTTAAAATGATTTACATTTATTTTTAACAAAGGCTTGATACTATGTTTTTATAGGACTGCCGGAAGAAACATAAAGATGCCAAAAGGAGAGTGAAACCAAAATAAAAACTGTCAGCATTGGTTTTGATATGAATGTGAAGGCTCACCTATGGAAATTGGGTGACACAGAAAACATTCTTAAATGAGAAAGAAGAATTCACAGTGAAGGAGTATTCAAAATCTGCCTGGTGGATATCACTCTGCTATCTTTTCCTGTGGATTTCCTCTGTATCTCTTCCTAAGTAATTCTTCAAGAAATTAACCTGAACTGTTTTTTTTTAAACAAAGCACAAGATAATCCCCCCAAATACTTTTTATGTATAATCTCTGTGCTATTCATAGTAACTACTAGGTATTTCTAGTACAGGGTTTACATAAGGTCTTTTTAAAATTATAGGTAAGAGCGTTTGTGTTTTCCAAATTCGGCTTTGTGTGAATTATACGCTACTTGAAATATTTATTTGATTGTATAGAATATACTTTACCTCCATTTTGTCTTTTTTTTTTTTTTAAAGAAGTTGAATACAAATCCGCCTGAGTTCTGTACTTGTGTCCTGATGTACAACTAACTGAAATGCAAGACATTTCAGACAAGTATCATAGAAGAGTTCTGTGAGGACCAGGGAGGGATGCCAAGTAGAGTTTTCCTGTTCTTGGCCTCCAGGAATCAATGAGAGGCAAGCCCATTAATCCCAAAGTTGCGATTTGACCAGAGGTTTATGAAGATCCATGTGAGCTGTCAGGACTCTTGAGTCCAAAGAGGGAAGCAGATTAAAATGGTTAGGATTCAAGACAGGTGCGCCTGTCAAACTGCGCTCTCTTGAGTTGCGTTATATAGACAGTGCCCAGGGATGGTCCTTGAGCCACAGTGTGTTTATCTGGAATTAAAAGTATTTATTAATTTACATCTTAACCAAATATAAACTCTAGCGGGCTGGGATGTCATCTTGTGTCCCATCATGTCCCAACTGCCTAGAACCATGTCTAGCACATAGTGGTTGCTCAGTACATTTTTTTTTTTCTTTCAAGATTTTATTTAAATTCGAGTTGGTTCACATGTAGTGTAATACCACTTCCAGGGGGAGAATGTAGTGATTCGTCAGTTACGTATAACACCCAGTGCTCATTATGTCCAGTGCCCTCCTTCATGGCCATCACCCAGTTACCCTGTCCCTTTCCACCTCCCCTCCAGCAACTAAATAAAGACAGAAAGGGAGGGCAACCATAAGAGACTTAAATACAGGGAACAAACTGAGGGTTGCTGCTGGTACGTACATTTTTTAATAAGCAAGTCCAAAGAACTAAGCAGCTGAAGAGTCTTTTGGGATTCCTGTGTTTCCCAGACTTGATGGAAAATAGGAAAACCAACGCTCAGCACAATAAATAATCCAAATGTACCACCATGTCTTGAGGCATATTACATTTGTATCCTTACTGCTGCATAACAAGTCATCCCAGTAAAATAATTTTGCTTGCATTAAGCAGTTTGGTCAGGACTCAGTTGGCACCCCTCGTGCCTCCTTCCCATAGTGTCACTGGAATGGCTCAGCTGGCACTGGAAGATCCACTTCTAAGACTCAGTGCCTTTCCCTGTGTTTCCTCCCAGTGGCAACTAGGTTTCAGAAGCAGAAGCTGTTAGTCTCTTTCCACTGTGTTCTACAGGTCACAACAGACAGCCCAGCCAGGACCAAGCAGAGGGGACACACAGACCATCACTTCTCAGTAGGAGAAGTGTCAAGGAATTTGACCATATTTGAATCTGTCACACCCTCCATCTTCAAAGCTGACAAGTGACATCAAGTATCCTTGCCTACCCCTAATTTCTGCTCCCCAGATACAACCATTTTACACAATTTTGTGTTCTCTGATATTTCTCTCCATATCTCTACCCAACATGCTTATGCTGTGATTTCTTGGTTGTTTTTTTTTTTTTAAGATTAATTTGAGAGTGCATACGCACCCATGTGGAGGCACCAGCGGGAGGGGCAGGGACGGCGGGGCGGTGTCTGAAGCCCACTACGCTGAGCGCAGAGCTGGATGCAGGGTTCTATCTCACCGTCCCCAGAACACTACCAGAGCTGAAACCAAGAGTTGGACGCTTAACCGACTGCGCCACACAGGCGCCCCCTCGTGGTTTTTTAGTTTTAGACATTACGTTTTGACTCCTAACAAGTGAGGAGTCAACTCTGATTCAAG